>NC_058406.1:93196180-93495155 GCF_002201575.2 Neomonachus schauinslandi | reverse complement strand
TTAAGTGTCTGCCTTCGGCTCAGGTCATGATCTCAGGGTCCTGGGATCGAGCCCTGCATCGGGCTCCCTGCTCAGTGGGAAGCCTGCTTCTCCCTCTCCCACTCCCCTTGCTTGTGTTCCCTCGCTCGCTGTCTCTCTCTCTGTCAAATAAATAAATAAAAAATCTTAAAAAAAAAAAAAAAAAGGGCGCCTGGGTGGCTCAGTCGTTAAGTGTCTGCCTTCGGCTCAGGTCATGATCCCAGGGTCCTGGGATCGAGTCCCACATCGGGCTCCCTGCTCAGCAGGAAGGCTGCTTCTCCTTCTCCCACTCCCCCTGCTTGTGTTCCTGCTCTTGCTCTCTCTCTCTGTCAAATAAATAAATAAAATCTTGAAAAAAAGAAAATAAAAAAAAGAAAAAATCCTCAAATTAACAACTTAAACTTTTACCTTAAGAAACTTGAAAAAAATAAACTAAATGCAAAGCAAACAGAATAAAGAAAATAATAAAGATTAGAAAATAAATAAATGAACTAGAAAGTACAAAACAACAGAGAAAATCAATGAAACCAAAAGATGGTTCTTTAAAAGATGAAAAAATTGACAAACTTTTAGCTAAACTACCAAGGAAAAAAAGGAAGAAAAGACTCAAATTACTAAAACCAGAAATGAAAGAGGGTACATTATGTGTAATGAAGAATTAACCTCACCTGTAGAGATCTGGCCTTTGCCCTTGACAACTGCGATTTGATCTCTAGGCCTCTGAAAAGTCCTGCCTAATAGGGGTTTCATTATTTGCCTGGGGCCTTTGGCCATACTGCATCATTTCCAACCTTCAAAGGAACTACAAATTAAAGGAATTAGCCCACCCTATGGGAAGAGTTGGAGACTAAAGTTCAGCTCTAGGAGTAATATATGACCAAGCCCCATTGAAAAGTCTGGACACTAAAGATTTGGGTGAGCTTCCTTGGTTGATAATACTCTATTGTCACACATTGTGTCTAGGAAGAGTTAATGCTATCCATGATCATGGGAAGAGATGATCAGAAGCTCTGCATTTGGATCTCTCCCAGACTCTGCCCTGTGCATCTCTTCTTATGGCTAATTTTATCCTGTGTTCTTTCCCTATAATAAGTCATGAATATAATAACTTTTAGTGGTTTCTGTTGAGCCCTTCCATTAAATTATCAAACCTGAGAGTGTTTTTAGAAACACTTCCACCTTTTCCCCACTAAGTTAAAAGTGAGGGCAGTCTTGTGGGGACTCTAAACTCTTTGTATATCTTTACTGACCTTACAGAAATAAAAAGAATTGGAAGGAAATACTATGAACATGCTAACAAATTAGAAAACCTAAATGAAATTAACAAATTTCTAGAAATCTGAACATATCTTTTATAATTAAAGAGATTGAAGTAGTCATAGAAAAAAACCCACAGGGCGCCTGGGTGGCTCAGTTGGTTAAGCGACTGCCTTCAGCTCAGGTCATGATCCCAGGGTCCTGGGATCGAGTCCCGCATCGGGCTCCCTGCTCTGCGGGGAGCCTGCTTCTCCCTCTCCCACTCCCCCTGCTTGTGTTCCCTCTCTCGCTGTGTCTCTCTCTGTCAAATAAATAAATAAAATCTTTAAAAAAAAAAAAAAAGAAAAAAAAAGAAAAAAACCCACAAAGAAAACTCAAAGACCAGATGCCCTCACTAGTAAATTCTATGAAACATTTAAAGAAGAACTAATACTAATCCTTTATAAGCCCTTTCAGAAAATAGTAGAGGGAACACTTCCCAACTTGTTCTTTGAAGCTCGTATTACCCTGATACCAAAACCAAGGACACCACAAGAAAAGAAAACCACAAACCACTATCCTTTACTAATATAGGTGTAAAAATTCTCTACAAAATATGAGCAAACTGAATCCAGCAACACGTAAAATGGGTTATGTACCATGACAAGCTGAGATTTTATCTCAGGAACGTGGGAACTCATATATTGTTCAACATACGAAAATCAGTCAATGTGCCAAACCCCATTAATGGAATAAAGACCAAAAACCACATGGTGAACTTAATAGACTTATAACAGTGCATTTGATATAATCCAACACCCTTCATGATAAAAACACTCAACAATTAGAAATAGAATGAAACTCCCCAAGCTTAATAAAGGGCATCAACAAAAAACTATAGCTAACATCATACTTAATGGTGAACTACTAAAATCTTTCCCTCTAAGGTCAGAAATAAGACAAGGATGTCCACTCTTGCTACTTCTATTTAATGTTGAACTGGAGGTTTTTTCCGAGCCAATTAGGCAATGAAAAAAAAGCATTCAGATGTAAAGGAAGATGTAAAGCTATCACAGATGGTATGATCTTTTTTTTTTAAAAAGAAAAGATTTTATTTATTTATTTGAGAGAGAGAGTGAGCAAGAGAGAGTATACAAGCTGGGGGTGGGTGGCAGTGGGGAGAGGCAAAGGGAGAAGCAGACTCCCCACTGAGCAGGGAGCCCAACTCGGGGCTGGATCCCAGGACCCTGGGATCATAACCTGAGCCGAAGGCAGACACTTAACCAACTGAGCCACACAGGGGCCCCACAGATGGCATGATCTTATAAACTTAAGTATTAGAAGTAATAAATGAGTTAAACAAGTTTGCAAGATGCAAGCTCAATATACAAAAACCAATTATATTACAATACACTGCCTATGAAAAATCCAAAAGTAAAATTAAGAAAATTCAATTTACAATACCATCAAAAATAATAAAATATTCAGGAATAAATTTAAACAAGGAGGTTCAAGACATGTACAGTGAAATCTACAAAACATTGCTGAGAGTAGTCCTAAATAAATGGAAAAGTTTCCTGTGTTCTGGACCAGAAGACTTAATATTGTTAAGATGGCATTACTCCCCAAATCTATCTACAGATTCAACATAGTCCTTCTCAAAATTAGCTACTTTTTTTTTTGCAGAAATTGACAACAGATCCTAAAATGTTATAGAAATGCAAGGACTCAGAATCATTAAAACTACTTTGGAAAAGAAGAAAAGTGGAGGAGGACTCATGCTTCTTCATTTCAAAACTTATTATAAAGCTACAGTAATTAAGACTCTGTGGTACTGCCAGAAGGCTAGATATATAGATCAATGGCATAGAATGGAGAGTCCAGAAATAAACCCATACATCAATGGTCAACCGATTTTCAGCAAGAGTGCCAAGACCATCCAATGGGGAAATAATAGTCTTTTCAACAGATTGTGCTGGGGTAACTGGATATCCTTATGCAAGAGAATGAATTCAGACCCCTACCTCAATAAAACCCCTACCCCTACACGACAGATATTAACTCAAAATGGATCAGACCTAAATGTAAGAACTACAACTATAAACCTCTTAGAAGAAAACTAAGAGATTTAGGAATAAATCTCTGTGACCTTGGATTAGGCAATGGTCTCTTAGATACAACACCAAAAGCACAAGCAACAAAAGAGAAAATATATCAGACTTCATCAAAATGTTTGTGCTTTAAAAGATACCAACAAAAAAGTGAAAAGACAACGCAATGAGTGGGAAAAAATATTTGCAATTCATTTATCTGATAGGCAACTTGTATCTAGAGTACAGGCATACCTCGTTTTATTATGCTTTGCTTTATTGATCTTTGCATGTATTGCGTATTTTTACAAATTGAAGGTTTATGGCAACCTTGAGTCAAGTAAGTCTATCGGTGCCATTTTTTCCAACTGCATTAGCTCACTTCATGTTTCTGTGTCACATTTTGATAATTCTTGCTATATTTCAAACTTTTTTATTATTATACTTGTTATGATGATCTATGATCAGTAATCAGTGTTGTTACTATAGTAATTGTTTTGGGGTGCCACAAACCATGCCCATAGAAAACAGTGAACTTAATAACTTAATCGATAAATGTTATGTCTGTTATGGCTGCTCCACCAACCGGCGGTTCCCTCCTCTCTCTCCCTCCTCAGGCCTCCCTCTTCCCTGAGACACAACAATATTACAATGAGGCCAGTTAATAACCCTGCAATGGTCTCTAAGTGTTCAAGTGAAAGGAAGAGTCGCATGTCTCTCACTTCCAATCAAAAGGTAGAAATGATTAAGTTTAGTGAGGAAGTTATGTTGAAAGCCAAAATAATTTAGGCCTCTTGCTCCAAACAGCTGAGTTATGAATAAAGGAAAAGTTCTGGAAGGAAATTAAAAGTGCTACTCCAGTGAATGGACAAATGATAAGAAAGTGAAACAGCCTTATTACTGATACGGAGAAAGTTTTAGTGATCTGGATAGGATACCAAACCAGCCACAACATCCCCTTAAGCCAAAGCCTAATCCAGAGCAAGGCCCCTACTCTTGTCAATTCCGTGAAGGCTGAGAGAGATGAGGAAGCTGCAGAAGAAAAGTTGGAAGCTTAGCAGTTTGGTTCATGAGGTTTAAGGAAAGAAGCCATATCCATAACAGAACAATGCAAGATGAAGCAGCAAGTGCTGATGTGGAAGCTGCAGCAAGTTATCCAGAAGATCTAGCTCAGATCATTAATGAAAGTGACTATGCAAAAAACAGATGCTGTCTAGGTCTTTTGTCACTAGAGGGAAGAAGTCAGTGCCTGGCTTCAAAGGAGAGGCTGATTCTCTTGATAGGGACGAATGCAGCTGGTGACTTTGAGTGGAAGCAGTGCTCACTGACCATTCTGAAAATCCTAGGGCCCTTAAGAATTACGCTAAACCTACCTTGCTTGTGTTCTATAAATGTAATAACAAAGCCTGGATGACAGCACATCTGTTTACAACATGGTTTTCTGAATATTTTAAATCCACTGTTGAGAAGTACTGCTCATAAAAAAAAAAGATTCCTTTCAAAATATTACTCTCATTCACCATATACCTTGTCACCAAAGAGTTCTGATGGAAATGTACTATGAGAGTAATGTCATTTTCATGCCTGCTAACAAGCATCCATTCTCCAGCCCATGGATCAAGGAGTGATTTTAACCTTCAACGGTTATCATTTAAGACATACATTTCATGGGGCGCCTGGGTGGCTCAGTCGGTTAAGCGACTGCCTTCAGCTCAGGCCGTGGTCCCAGGGTCCTGGGATCGAGCCCCGCATCGGGCTCCCTGCTCCGTGGGAAGCCTGCTTCTCCCTCTCCCACTCCCCCTGCTTGTGTTCCCTCTCTCGCTGTCTCTCTCTCTGTCAATTAAATAAATAAATAAAATCTTAAAAAAAAAAAGACATACATTTCATAAGGCGATAGCTGCCATAAATAGTGATTCCTCTGATGGATCTAGGTAAAGTAAATTTAAAAACTTCTGGAAAGGATTCACTAATCTATTTTTTTAAAGATTTATTTATTTGGTGGGGGAGAGAGAGCGTGCACACATGAGTGGGGGGAGGGGCACAGAGAGAGGGAGAGAATCTCAAGCAGACTCCCAGCTGAGCACAGAGCCCAATGCAAGGCTGGATCCTAGGACCCCGGGATCATGACCTGAGCCGAAGGCAGACATTTAACTGACTGAGCCACGCAGGTGCCCCAGGATTCACTATTCTAGATGCCATTAAGAACATTTGTGATTAACATTAATAGGAGTTTGGAGAAAGTTAAATCCAGCCCTCATGGATGACTTTGAGGGGTTTAAGACTTCAGTGGAGGGCGCTCAGTCAGTTAAGCAGCTGCCTTCTGCTCAGGTCATGATCCCAGGGTCCTGGGATCGAGCCCCACATCGGGCTCCTTGCTCAGTGGAGAGCCTGCTTCTCCCTCTTCCTCTGCCTGCCTGCCACTCCCCCTTCTTGTGCTCTCTCTCTCACTCTCTTTCTCTGTGTCAAATAAATGAATAAAATCTTAAAAAAAAAAAAGACTTCAATGGAGGAAGTAGCTACAGATGTGGTGGAAACAGCAAGTTGAACTAGAATTAGAAGTGGAGCCTGAAGATGGGACTGAATTGCTTCAACCTCACAGTAAAACTTTAATGGGTGAGGAGCTGCTTCTGATGCATGAGCAAAGAAAGTGGTTTCTTGAGATGGAATCTACTCCTGGTGAAGATGCCGTGAAGATTGTTGAAATGACAACAGAGGACTTAGAATATTCCATAAACTTCATTGATACAGCTGCAGCAGGGTTTGAGAGGATTGCTCTAGTTCTGAAAGAATTCCCATTGCAGGTAAAATGCTATCAAACAGTATCACGTGCTGCAAATTGTTCATGAAAGGAAGAGTCAACCAATGTGGCAAACTTCACTGTTGTCTTATATGAAGAAGTTTCCACAGCCACCCCAGCCTTCAACAACCACCACCCTGCTCAGTCAGCAGCCATCAACATCTGGGCAAGACCCTCCACCAGCGAAAAGATTACAACTCCCTGAAAACTCAGGTGATGGTTAGCAATTTTCTAACACTGAAGTATTTTTAAGTTAAGGTATACACATTGTCTTTTTAGACATAATGGTATTGCACACTTAATAGACTACACTATAGTGTAAACATAACTGTTATCTGCACCATGAAACCAAGATTCATTTAACTTGCTTTACTGCAGTATTTGTTTTATTTCAGTGGTCTGGAACTGAACCTGCAATATCTCTGAGGTATGCCTGTATAGAAAGAACTCTTACCACCCAATGGTTAAAAAAAAAAAATCTAATTAAAAAATAGGTGAGGAATTTGAATAGGCATTTCTCCAAAGAAGACACTTCTCCAATGAGTTACCACTTCATACATATTAGGATGGTTAGAAATCATAAAGAGACATAACAAATGTTGGTGATGATATGGAGAAATTGGAGCCTTCATACATTGCTGGTGGAATTGTAAAACGGTGCAGCCACTTTGCAAGAGTTTGGCAGTTTCTCAAAATGTTAGACGGAATTACCATATGGCCTAGCATTTCTACTAAGTATATACCCAAAAGAATCGAAAACTTGTCCACACAAAAACCTGCACACAAAATTTCATAGCATTATTCATACTAGCCCCAAAGTGGGAAGAACTTTTCTTTTGAAAATTGCTATATCTCTAGTGAGTTACGGGATATTAGTATGTCCTTCCCGACATTTTCCAAGTTAGCCTATAAATTCTAGAGAACAGAAAAATCAGGTGAGTAGTGGAGAATATATTTTGGGAAAGGAGAGAAATTATAAAGGAAGTACTAGATTGTGAAGCGTTTATAAAAGTGTGTGCAGTGTGAGTTTTGCATAAAGATAAGTCAAATGAATTACTTAGTTATCCTTGATAATGTGGGAAATTACTGATCTCTATTATTAGAACAGGTATGTTTATAAATTTGAAGAAGCAGTATATTTATTGGAAAGGATTGTAAAGGATTTTGGTGTATGGTTCAAGTAGTGGTGAGTTTTCAACTTTAAGCCTATACAAATGTGGGGCAATATTATGACTCTTGGACTTTTTCTACGGTGTTCACAGAGTATAAGTAACATTGAAAAGCATTTCAGTTATTTATAACATAAATGCAAGGCATTTTATGGAAGTGCTTTATATTGACCTACTTGTTATGTACTATTTTAATTTCATATCCTTTAGATATTTGGATTTGAACTGCATTTTGGAATTCATCGTTATGTACAATGTCACCATCAAATGAAGTTCCAGTTAGACCCACCCCCCCCAGATGGCGGCTGGGGGTGGGCAGTGGTTGTTGGAGCTTTTATATCCATTGGCTTCTCTTGTGCATTTGGCAAATCTATTTCTGTATTTTACAAAGAAATTGAAGAAATGTTTAATGCCAGCACCAGCGAAGTGTCCTGGATCTCTTCTATTATGTTTGCTGTCATGTATGGGGGAGGTAAGTACCCAGAAGGCCTACCCTTTTAATTTTCAATAGGCAGACAAAGGCTCCATTTTAAATAGTTTTTGTTCTTGATGCCTTTATGTGTAAGATATTTAAAATGTTAGTTTTTGAAGCTAGGTAGTTGGAGTCATATTTTTCATTCCCTTTAACAAAAAAGGCTACATACAACCATGTGCTGTTAGGTCAGTTATATTGCAAAAACAAATATCATTATAAAGGATAACTTTCTTTAAAAATAGTTTTGTGTTGGTTGTTGGTGTATGGAAAGTCAATTGATGTTTGTGGGGTTTTTTTCTTTTTTAAAAAATATTTTCTTTATTTGACAGACAGAGAGACAGAGAGAGAGGGAACACAAGCAGGGGGAGTGGAAGAGGGAGAAGCAGGCTTCCTGTGGAGTGGGGAGCCCAGTGTGGGGCTCGATCCCAGGACCCCGGGATCATGACCTGAGCCGAAGGCAGACGCTTAACGGCTGAGCCACCCAGGCACCCCTGATGTTTGTGTTTTAATTATATATCCCTGCTAACCTCTATTACTTCCAATAGTTTATTGGTAGATTTTTTTTTTCAAAATTTTGAGATAGACAAACTTATCTTTTGCAAATACTGATAGTTTGGTTTCTTCCTTTCCTTACACCTTTCTTGCCCCCCTGTCTTACTGCACTGCCTCGGACCTCCTGTATAATGTTGAAGAAAAGTGGTGATGGTAGGCATTCTTGTTTTGTAGTTCTGTTTTGGTTTTGTCATTGTTTTCTATGAGAAACAAAGTACATTTCAGCTAATTTGAAAATATGCTCTAACGTCAGAAGTTTGATCAGACTTGCTCATACATTGCATCATGTTCGTGTGCATTTGCTCCAGATGATCATCTAAAAAATTAAAAACAGAGCAAACTTGCCACATACATATTGATAATATCCTAGATACATAGGATACATGTACATGAAGAATCCTATAAACACTTACAATCAGGGTATTTGCAGCCTAATCTTCCTTGAAGGAGATAGGCTAAAGTCTTCCATACTTCAGTTAAAATCCATCCAGTATGTTCTAGGTATATAGAAGATGTACATGGTACATTATACAATCGATGCTATATTTTTCCCATTACACAAACCGGTGACTCTGAAATAAAATAGAAAGCAATATTTCTTACCACTGTCTTCTGATTTATCTGTTTATTTGTGGGGTGGGGTATTTATGTCTCGGCATCCTTTTGTGTCAGTAATGCTTTGTGCAGGTGTGGATGTGAGGGGTGGGCTTCTCTGCGTTACCAAATTTCTGGTTCTCTCCTAGGTCCTGTCAGCAGTATCCTGGTGAATAAATATGGCAGTCGTCCAGTCATGATTGTTGGTGGCTGCTTGTCAGGCTGTGGCTTGATTGCGGCTTCTTTCTCCAACACTGTACAGGAACTTTACTTGTATATTGGATTCATTGGAGGTGAGTTGCTACTGATGTATTTTCAAGCATTAATTTTTATGTGGACTCTATAGCATTCATCTGCCAACTCTTTTGAAAAATGAAAATTCTTTGTTAGAAAAATTATTGGATCACCATTTTTAAGAGCTATACATATGTTAATTTCATAGTACCAGAGAAACATGTCTTTTTTTTTTTAAGATTTTTTTTTCTTTTTTTAAGATTTTTATTTATTTGCGAGAGAGAGAATGAGAGACAGCGTGAGAGAGAGGAGGGTCAGAGGGAGAAGCAGATTCCCTGCTGAACAGGGAGCCCGATGTGGGACTCAATCCCGGGACTCCAGGATCATGACCCGAGCCGAAGGCAGTCGCTTAACCAACTGAGCCACCCAGGTGCCACTGTCTTTTTTTTTTTTTAAGATTTTATTTATTTATTTGAGAGAGAGAGAGAGCATGGGGGGGAGGGGACAGAGGGAGAAGCAGACTCCCTGCTGAGCAGGGAGCCCTGACACAGGGCTCAATACCAGGACCCCAGGATCATGACCTGAGCCGAAGGCAGACGCTTAGCCAACTGAGCCATCCAGGCACCCCCAGAGAAACATGTCTTTAAAGAAAGTTCTGGCACTTTGGGGTGGTTATTTTTTTATTGAAAGAGAGGGGTTTTTTCTTTCTTCTTTTTTTAAAAAAAATTATTTTTTTGTCTTAAGAAACATAGTGGCCATAAGTAAAGAGTGTGTCCAAGTTGTTGAAATGGTGGTCCTCAGCTATTCCCACTCATTATCCTTCTACCCAAGAAGAAATTGTTTCAAATTAGAGTAAGAGAGAATGTCAGAAACAAGCAAGAATTTTTTGGTAGAGAAGCCATATACATTTTCAAGGGATTAAGGACACACATGAGAAAACCTCTTTCCCCCTTTCTCATAGCTAAATTTGGGAAATGAAACTGCTGAGGATAAAGAATATAGATCATCCATTGCCCTACAATTCAGAGGAAACCATTAATATTTTGATGCTCATACATTTTTTATGCATACACATATGCTTTTTTAGTATAATGTTTGTAATCAGTTTTTTTTTTTTTTTTACTTACTAATACATTATGTATATAGTTCCCCATCTCAATAAACATACTGTAGCAGCTACTATTTTTCCATTGGATGGATGTGCCATAGTTTATTTCACCATTTTCTAATTGAAAGACCTTTTGGTTGTTTATATTTTTCACTATTAATAAACACTACTTGTATGATAGTGCTTCTCTGTATTTCTTTGTGAACATGGTAATTTCCTTAGGACAAATTTTAGAAGTGGAATTACCGGGGGAAAAAGTTTTTGATATGATTGGCCAAATATCCTTTTAGAAAGGTTCTAATAGGGACGCCTGGGTGGCTCAGTTAGTTAAGCGACTGCCTTCGGCTCAGGTCATGATCCTGGAGTCCCGGGATCGAGTCCCGCATCGGGCTCCCTGCTCAGCAGGGAGTCTGCTTCTCCCTCTCCTGCTCCCCCCTCTTGTGCTCTTTCTCTCTCTCACTCTCTCTCTCAAATAAATAAATAAAATCTTTAAAAAAAAAAAAAGAAAGGTTCTAATAATGTACAGTCCTACCTGCAGGATCTGAGATAATGCTAATAACAGGTATTTTCTTTTTGGATCTGTACTTTTACTACATTAATTAAAATTTTAAACATTTAAATATTGTAATTCATCTAGAGTATTTGAATAACAGGAAAGAACAGAACTTTATTTGTTCCCACTTAGTTATTCAGCCTGTTTGTTATTAACTCATTCAATAAATATTTGTCCCTACTGTATGTAAGGACTGTTCCAAGCTCTGTGGGGATTGAGTCAACATGATAGATAAGATTCCTGCTCTGTAGTGGAGGGAAGCAGACAATAAACAGACCAACAAATAAATGAGTAAATAAGAAAAATATCAGCTTGTGGTAAGTGCTTTGCAAAAACTTGAAACAGAGAATTTTGATGGAGAAAGATTGAATAGTCCCTAAAGGGAAGTCCTCTCAGAGTTGGTGACCTTGAGTTGAGATCTGAATGATAAGTAGGAGCCAGGCTTGTGAAAATCTAGAGGAATAACTGTGCTGAGCATGTATGAGAATACGCTGAGATGCGGATAGGAAGGTAAGTAAGGGCTTACCTACCAAGGGAGCAAGAATGGGAGACCATTTAGGAGGTTATTGGGATACTTGTTTCAGCTCCATCGATTGAAAAATCTACTCTTTCCCTATTAATATAAATGTATCTTTTGGTCCTATTTCTGGACTTTTCCCCAATTTTATTATCAGTTTTTCCATTTTTGACTAAGTGCACACTGTTCTCATTACTGTAGCTGTAGCTGTAGAAAATATTTCTATATCTGTTAGTGTTGGTCCCACCAATTATTTATACTTTTTGAATATTTCTATTGTATTTGTTCTCTGAGGGGTATTTTTTTTTTTTAAGATTCATTTATTTATTTTAACGAGAGTGTGAGAGAGCGGGGGGAGGGGCAAAGGAAGAGGGAGAGAATCCCAAGCAGACTCCTGACTGAGTGCGGAGATAGACATGGGGCTCAATCTAACGACCCTGAGATCATGACTTGAGCCAAAATCAAGAGTCGGATGCGTAACTGACTGAGCCACCCAAGCATCGCGTCTCTGGGTATATTTTACAGTCATTGTACTTCGTCTGAAAAATTGAATGCATTGACATTTTCATTGAAATTACATTAAATTAATGGATTTACTAAGGTAATGTTAGCATCTTCACAATATTGTGTTTACTGTCCTAAAATATTTTCTCTCTCCCCATCCCCTTTCTTCTTTTCCTGCCCGTCTGCCCCTCCTCTTCTGTCTTGCTCTCTGATTTTACAAGATTTATCCTCTCTCCTTTTTGTTTTCAATTCCCTATTCTTCAGGAAACCTAAAATTATGAAATTAAACAAAGGAGCCTACATTTATTATTCTTATTTTTGCTAAAGCAAAAAGAATTATTTTAATGTTATATTTTAAGTCTATTATTTGTTGCATAAAGAGACTTTATGTCTGTATTTGATAACAGCCCACTTAATGATCTACTAGTTATAATGATGATTTTGACCTCTTGCCATTCAGTTTGTCTAGCTGATTAATAACAAATATGTTTCTGACATTTATTACGGTATGTAATTCTTCCCCCCTCCTCCCCAGGTCTTGGGCTTGCCTTCAACTTGAATCCTGCTCTGACCATGATTGGCAAGTATTTCTACAAGAGGCGACCGTTGGCAAATGGACTGGCCATGGCAGGCAGCCCTGTGTTCCTTTCCACTCTGGCCCCCCTCAGTCAGGCTCTCTTTGGTATCTTTGGCTGGAGAGGGAGCTTCCTAATTCTTGGGGGCCTCCTACTAAACTGCTGTGTAGCTGGAGCCCTGATGCGACCAATAGAGCCCCCACCAACAAGTGCAGGGAAAGATAGGTCTAAAGAATCCCTTCAGGAAGCTGGAAAATCTAATGTAGAAAAGGAGGCAGGTGATGCAAATACAGACTTTAATGGCGGAAACGCCAAAGCAGAGAAACGATCAGTTTTTCAAACAATTAACACAGTTATGGATTTATCCCTGTTTACCCACAGAGGCTTTTTACTGTACCTCTCTGGGAATGTGATAATGGCTTTTGGGATGGCTACTCCTTTAGTCTTTCTTAATAGTTATGCCAAGTGTCAACATTACTCTAGTGAGAAGTCTGCCTTCCTTCTTTCCATTCTGGCTTTTGTTGACATGGTAGCCAGACCATCTATGGGACTTGTAGCCAACACCAAGTGGATAAGACCTCGAGTTCAGTATTTTTTTGCGGCTTCTATTGTTGCAAATGGAGTGTGTCATCTGCTAGCACCTTTATCCTCCAGCTATACTGGGTTCTGTGTCTATGTGGGCTTCCTTGGATTTGCATTTGGGTGGTTTAGCTCAGTGTTGTTTGAAACACTGATGGACCTTATTGGACCCCAGAGGTTCTCCAGTGCCGTGGGATTGGTGACCATTGTGGAATGCTGTCCTGTCCTCCTGGGGCCACCACTTTTAGGTATAGTATGCCTTACTACCTCTTTGGTTCTGTTAACATGAAACAGGCATAGAAGATGGAAAAGGTGATAGAAAGCCAAGATTAGTAAGCTGCTTGGTGGCAGAAAGTATTTCTCGTTTCTGTAGCCTCAGTGTTGGCACAGTGCTGGGCACAGCATAATTGCTCAGATTCTTACAGAATTGAATTACATTCAAACATCAAGGGGAAAGGGGAGTCAAAAACAATTGCAAATTTAAATATTTGTTAAAATAACCTTTTCTGATCATAAAATTAACATGTTTCTTATAGAAAAATATATAATATATACTCCACCTTTAAAGTACTTTGGTAATTTCATTTTAATTGTGGAATTTATCTTAGTAGTAACATTTAAAATAATAACAATATTGACCAGGTGAGGGTTCACAGTGTACCACGGACTGTCTTAATCATTTCATATACCCCATCCTATCTCTCAAGTCTATGAGGTAAGACTAATAATGTCCCTACTTTATCAGTGACGAAACAGAGGCTTCTAAAAGTGAAATAACTTGCCCAAGATCACACAACTAGTAAATGACCATAAAACTTGATGGATGATTCTCTAAGAATACCAAATTGTTTACAATTTAAAATTATTATTAATGCAAAATGCAATAATCATTTAGACTTCCTCTGGATATGACTCATTCTTTTGAGATTATGCATTATAAATAAGGAAGGATTCATAAAAGAAGAGCCACTACTGACTTTTCTGAACTCCCCACCCTCATTCCTCCCTACATCCAATGAGAGTCCAAGTCCTATAAGTAAGCTCCTAAATCTCTTTCTGATGGGCCCACTTTTCCATCACACCACCACCCTGTCCACAGCTCCTGTCTCCCATCTGGGCTGCTCCATCCACGAGCCTCCTGGCGGGTCTACCCATATCCATTCTATCCGGCCTTCAATCTTTTCTACTCTGCAGGCAAAATTTATCTGTGCAAATGCAAACCTGATAGCCCAGCTGATTAGATCTTTCCAGTTGCTTCCCATTGTTCTCAGGGTGGAGATCAGATTCCCTAATGTGGCCTTCAAGGCGCCTCCCAGCCTGGCCACCAATGTCTCCAGCCTCATTTCCTGTCACTCACCTTTTGTTCTCTCTGCTCCAGCAGCCCCGCCCTTCCTCCTTCCCTCTCACACCCTGCTTCCTCCCACCTGCCTTTGCACTTGCTGTTCCCTGGCCACAGCCTTCTGCCATCCCTTCCTCCTGGATAACTCCCATCCCCCTCTAGGTCTCTGCTTCATTTACACTTTGAG
Source organism: Neomonachus schauinslandi (assembly GCF_002201575.2). NCBI lineage: Eukaryota > Metazoa > Chordata > Mammalia > Carnivora > Phocidae > Neomonachus > Neomonachus schauinslandi. The sequence continues at coordinate 93,480,628 of NC_058406.1, read as the reverse complement.
AGAAGCCTTCCTGACCCTGCTTGCTGCTGCCAACTCCCGATTTTCTGCTTGCAAACCCTCCTTGTCACGGTTTGTGTAATTATTTGATTAACATTTCTCTTGTCCACTGAACTGTGGAGGTTTTCTCCTCTGCTCTCCCTTATCCTCACGGCCAGCAGCCCAGTGCCTGGTGCATGCGTAGGCTCAGTAAGTTTGGCTGGATGGCCAGTGCCCTGAGTTAGAAAAGCACATGGAATCCTGTTTGAATTGGTTATATTCAGTCCTTCTCTGAGGTATAGAGTAGGGTTTTCCAGTGTTTATTCCTTAACATGCCAATTTGTGAGATGCTAATAAATTCTACTATCGTGAGGATTTCATGGCCAAAAACATTTGGGGAACACCAAGTTTGATAGATTGCTCTACTAGAGGACCTTGCAGAACCTTTAATATGCTAATGCACATGGTGACTCTTCACTGGAGGAGCCTAGGATGTGCCTTTTCTGAAGTCTGACTTTGTAGACAGTGAGCGTGATGACAGATGCTGCCTGTCGTGAGGGCTAAGCACTTAAGATGGTGGAAAGGTGTTGCTGTTAGTTAATTCTGTAGCTTCGACAAGTGTCCCCAGGGCCGCTTTTTGGGAATGCTGATGTCAGCAAAAGAGCATTGGCCGGGGACTGCAATTAGCTCTGGGGCCTGGGGCAAGACTCCTACACCTCTTTTGAGCAACAAATTTTTCCATTGTGAAGGGAGAGACTTGATTCTAGGTGATCTCTGGGTCTTTCCCCATTCCAATTGGCCAAGATTTCATTACTTTCAAGGTGCAAAAGTAATGGGATATGCAAGGCCATCTAAAATCAAATGTGACATCATAAAAGGTGAGATCATTGTTAACAGTTCCTTTTTAGATGAATCTGTCATTTGTGGGCTCTTTGAGGATTGGTTGACATCTTCTTTCTGAGTGGATCCTTCAGCTCTCTTTGGGGAAGGTATACTTGGTTACTTTTGTCCACATAACTTTGTTTTGGGTATCTTTAGGTCGTCTGAATGACATCTATGGAGACTACAAATACACCTACTGGGCATGTGGTGTGATCCTCATTATAGCAGGCATCTATCTCTTCATTGGCATGGGCATCAATTATCAACTCGTGGCAAAAGAGCAGAAAGCAGAGAAGCAGCAGAAAAAGGAAAGTAAAGAGGAGAAGCCAAAAGAAGTTATTAAAGCAGCAGAATCTACAGAACAGAGAGGCCCATGAGGCCCCAAAGAGGAGAAACTTCCCATCTGAATCATGAATAACCAGAGGAGCTTTGGACCAAAAATACCTGAAAAATTCTACTGAATCATGTTCTATTAGGGCTGCTCATCATGGTCATGGGACATTTGTGTGGAAGTCCTACGGATGAGGGAGCAGAAGGCTAGCTGAGGACAAAGCACAAGCTGACACCCTGCAACCGCCCTGCTCCCCCACTCCTGAATGGAATACATGTGACGTTCCTCCAGGAAGCTCCCAACTGTCTCAATGTTAATGCCTGACTAGAGGGAAAAACAACCTTAACTATGGCAAGGCCTCCAGTGTCTTGTAGGTCCTTTTTAGCATATGAAAGTTCTTTAGAAAACCTCTCTTTTCCTTACCTCCCCCAACCCCATAGTATATAATCAGCCACCCCTCACAACCCCGGTGCAGCAGCTCTTTCTGTCCACGGGTCCTGTCCCCCGGCTTTAATAAAACTACCATTTTGCACCAAAGATGTCTCAAGAATTCTTTCCTGGTCATCGGCTCCAGACCTCATCCCACTAAACCCACCTGTATTCAAGAACTACATCAATACCAAGTGTCCATTGATGGGATTTTTATTTCATGCCTTTACAGCAGTCATAATGCATTTGTCACATCCTTTGGGGTCAGGGGATTTACAAAAGATAACAGATGGTAATCGCTTCTATTTGAAGTCATATTTATTAAGGTATACTTTACATACAGGATAAATCTCTTTTATTTTTTTTTTTTAAAGACTTTATTTATTTAGGGCGCCTGGGTGGCTCAGTTGGTTAGGCGACTGCCTTCGGCTCAGGTCATGATCCTGGAGTCCCGGGATCGAGTCCCACATCGGGCTCCCTGCTCGGCAGGGAGTCTGCTTCTCCCTCTGACCCTCCTCCCTCTCATGCTCTCTGTCTCTCATTCTCTCTCAAATAAATAAATAAAATCTTTAAAAAAAAAAAAAAGACTTTATTTATTTATTTGAGACAGAGAGAATGAGAGAGACAGAGAGCACATGAGAGGGGGGAGGGTCAGAGGGAGAAGCAGGCTCCCCGCCGAGCAGGAAGCCCGATGCGGGACTCGATCCTGGGACTCCAGGATCATGACCTGAGCCGAAGGCAGTCGCTTAACCAACTGAGCCACCCAGGCGCCCGGATAAATCTCTTTTATAAGACTAAAGTTTGATGAATGGTATTTGTATAAATAACTCCCACCCCCATAGAGAACATTTCAAACAACCAAGATAATTCCCTCCAGCCTCTCGGCGGTCACTTCCTTTCCCTTACCTACAGCTCCTGGCAACCACTGATCTGATTTCTGTCCCCTATAGTTTTTTGCCTTTTCCAGAACAGAATAAATGAAATCACAAGGCATGTAGCTGGCATAATAAGAAATATATATCCGGTCTTTGTCCCTAGTTCCTGGTACACTGTTCCTAAAACCCTTGGATTTCCGAAGTGATGAGTGTCTTCTGCATGCTAATTAGATGACTGGTGGCTGGAACCCCCTAGATAGCTTCAAGAATGAGGCTGGTCTCCAGAAAGACCAAGGCATGATTAGAGGGTAGGAACTTCCAGCCCCTGCCTGTGACCCCTTGTGGAAGTTGAGTTCAATTACTAAGAGCTAATGATTTAATCAGTTGTGTCCATGTAATGAAACCTCCATAAAAACTCCTAAACTACAAGGCTTAGAGAGCTTCCTGGTTGGTGGATACATTGACGGGCTGGTGTTGGGAGGGTAGCGTGCTCAGGCAGGGCATGGAAGCTCCACGCCATGCCTCCCCACATACCTCGCCCATTGCGGCCCTTCTGTTTGGCGGCTCCTGCATCGTATCCTTTAGAAATAAATCAATAAATGTAAGCAAAGTGTTTCCCTGAGTTTTATGAAATTCCTGGCAAATGAGCAGACCTGAGAAAAGAGTGATGGGAACTCTGAGCTTAGAGCCAGTTGGTCAGAGATACTGGTGGCACCCCAGGGCTTGTGACTGGAATCTGAAGTAAGGGCAACCTTTAAACCTGTGGAGTCTGACACTAACTCTACGGACTAAGTGTCAGCATTGAACGGAAGTGTAGGACACCTAGTTTAGAGTCTGGAGTTGGAGAAGGGGTTGTTGTTGTGGAAAAAATTGAATGTCAGAAGTGTTGTGAGTAATAGAGTAACTTCCGGTGTCTGGCTTCTCTGTTTTATGATTTTATTTATTTAAGAGAGAGAGAAAGATAGCAAGAGAGAGCACGAACAGGGAGAGAGAGGAAGAAGCAGGGTCCCTGCTGAGCAGGGAGCCCAACAAGGGGCTTGATCCCAGGACCCTGAGATCATGACCTGATCCCAAGGCAAACACTTAACCAACTGAGCCACCCAGGCGACCCTGTGTCTGGCTTCTTTACACGGCATAATGTTTTATGATTAATCCATGTCATTGTATTTATACATAGTTTGTTGTTTTTTATTGCTGAGTAATACTTCTTTGTGTGGATGTGCCATAATTTGTAAATCTATCCACCAGTTGATGGACTCTGTTTTTTTCCACTTTTTGGCTATTATGAATAAAGCTGCTATAAACATTCACACAGAGGTCTGTGTAGACATATGCTTTCATTTCTCTTGGGAAAATGCCTAGCATTGGAGTTGCTGGGTCATGCGGCAAATACATGTTTAATTTTGTAAGAAGCTATAAAACTATTGTTGAAGTGGCCAGACCAATTTGTAATCCAACTAGCAATGTATGAGAGTTCTAGTTATTCTGCATCCTGACAGCACCTGGCATAGTCAGGCTCTTTAACTTTAATTTCTCTGACAACTAATGATGTTGACCATATTTTCATGTGCTTGGTCATCTGTATGTTTTTAGATAAGCCTTTTTTTTTTTTCTCTCAACAGAGAGAGAGCACAAGTAGACAGAGGGGCAGGCAGAGGGAGAGGGAGAAGCAGACTCCCCGCGGAGCGGGGAGCCCAACGCGGGGCTCAATCCCAGGACCCTGAGATCATGACCCGAGCCAAAGGCAGACGCTTAACCGACTGAGCCACCCAGGTGCCCCTAGATAAGCCTTTTTAATCTTGACATTTAACAGAGTCTTAAAAATATTTAAGTGCCTTACTTGTGATGAGCACTGGGTCTTACATATTCGTGATGAATCACTAAATTCTACTCCTGAAACTAATATTACACTATATGTTAACTAACTGGAATTTAAATTAAACACTGAAACAAACAAACAAAAATATTTAAGTACCTTGAGTTTTTTGTCTTTCAGACTCTGGGTGACTTTTCCTGACATACCTGACAGTGAAATGAGCCCTATATTCGAAAATCCTTAAATGTGTAGCAATGTATTTAAATAGATGGTTATGAAGTCTAATAGCATGGAAAGATCCTTATGTTATAAACATGATACAACATTAAATGAAAAAAGCACAACACAAACTGGTTAGATCCATATATATAATGTACTTTTAGGGGAAAAAAAAGAGGAGGGGAGGAATACACACAAAATTCCCACCATACTTGTGGTAGGATGGTGACTTTTTTTTCTATATTTGTTTTCCTTACTGGGAATGTGATTGTTACCTTTTCAGTAATAATCAGAAAAAATGAGTAGATTTGAAATAGAAGCATTCTGATAAGAGAAGCTTGTCTTCCAAGAAAATAAAGTTAATGATTATTCTAAGATATTGACACTGAACTCAAGAGAACAAATGGCCTCAAGTCATGATTTTGCTGGGACAGGACAGACGCTGTGGCGTGCAGAGAGTCCACAGGGTGCCAGCCACCACTGCTGCCTTCTTTGAGACAGTGCTCCTGTAGTTCTCCTTCTGATCACTGTTCAGCTTCAAGTGAATGTTTAACTCAGGAAGCCTGACCATTCAGCACTTACCACATCCTAGGGTTACAGTTGTTCTAGAACGTCATTTTACTGAGATCAGCATCAGAAAAAATACAGTGTTAGGAAAAGGGAAATGTTGGTCAAAGGAGGAAATTGACCATTGACCTTTCCATACATGCATTCAACATGACATTTACCCTGTGCCAGTTCTAAGCACTGTTGTAGGCATTGAAGATTCTTTAAGGAACAAAATGTAACTATCTTCCATGGTTCTTCCTTTCTGGTAGGGGGAGACGGACAGTGAAGAGTTAAGTTATAAGGAAAACAGCAACTTAATGAATAGAACAATAGAACTGATGAAGACCAGCCTTCATTAATCCATTCATCTAAACAGCATTTTTTGGAGGGGCGCCTGGCTGGCTCAGCAGAGCATGCAACTCTTGATCTCAGGGTTGTGAGTTCAAGCCCCACAGTGGGCGTGGAGCCTACTTAAAAAAATAATAAAACTTTAAAAAAAAACAGCATCTTTTGGGAGTATATTCTATATGCCTATTTGCTGAATAGAAGAGATATAATAGTGAACAAAATTTGGTTCCTGGCATCCACAGCTTCTCGTCCAGTGGGGAGAACTATGTAGTAAGTGCTATGATGGGGCAGCACATAGAAAGGCAGCTATCTCAATCTTGGGAGGGCCTAAAAAGCCTAAAAGTATATATACACACACACACACACACACACATATTGAAGCTAATTTTTTTAATAATATCTATACCCAACATGAAGCTTGAACTCACAACCCTGAAATCAAGAGTCACATGCTCTTCCAACTGAGCCAGCCAGGTGTCCTTAAAAATATGTTCTTGAGCAAATTAAATAACTTCTCTTAGTCTCATAAAATAAGGATAATATAATTGTGAGTATTAAAGGTGTAAGTGCACAGATATTGTTTTAAAGTCAGTTTAATAATGAAATTGGAATCTACGCCTACCCCGCAGTATAGTAAGGGAAGCATCAGTATGTTCCATCATTAACCAGAATAACAATGAAAAGGAACTGCTGGTAACATCTACATAGTTCTTCACAGCTTACAAAGCCCTTTCATTTTAATTCCAGGATAATTAACATACAGTGTTAGTTTCAGGCATATAACATATTGACTCAACAATTCTATACATGGGAGTTAAGATGGCAGAGGAGTAGGGGGACCCTAAGCTTGCCTTGTCTCTTGAACACAGCTAGATAAGTATCAAATCATTCTGAACACCCAAGAAACCAATCTGAGGACAGAGAGAACAAACTGCACATCCAGAGGTAGAAAAACGGCCACCTCATGGAAGGTAGGAGCTGTGGATAGTTGACTGGGGGAGAAAAGAATTGCAGGCGCTGTGAGGGGAGGGAGTCCTGATCATGGAGAGGTGAGTGAGAAAGAGAGAGAGAGAGACAGAATGAAAACAGCACACAGGGGATTGCACAAGAAAAACTCTTCCCCCAAACCACTGACTGGGAAAAGGAGAGGGGTGGCCTACCACAAGTTTTTATAAGCAGTGGAGCCCCCCTGCACCCTGCAGGTGCATCTCCACTAGGGCAAGTCGGCCTGACAATCAGTGCAGCAGCCCCCTTCCCAAAGACCAGCACAAGCCCCTTCCATGCACCAAGTCTACTGATCATAGAGTGCTGCAAATCTTCAGCTCTAGAGGAAATAGGATCTAGCTTCTTTTTTTTTTTTTTCAAATTTTTATTTAAATTCTAGTTAGTTAACATATAATGAAATAGTGGTTTCAGGAATAGAATTTAGTGATTCATCACTTACATATAACACCCAGTGCTCATCATAACAAGTGCCCTCCTTAATACCCATCACCCATTTAGCCCATCCGGCCACCTCCCCTCCAGCAACCCTGTTTGTTCTCTATTATTAAGATTCTCTTATGGTTTGTTTTCCTCTCTCTCTCTCTTCCCCCTCCTTCCCATATGTTCATCTGTTTTGTTTCTTAAATTCCACATATTAGTGAAATCATATGGTATTTGTCTTTCTCTGAGGATCTAGCTTCTTTTAACAAACAGACCAGAATACATCTAATTAAAACTTCACACACAGTGGACAAGGTCCAAACACCCCCACAGCAGGCAAAGAGAAACTCTGCAAAGGACTGACCTGAAGGAAGGAGAAGCCAAAACACAGCAGCAGAGTGCACACTCTGAAACACTTCCTGAAGCACCAGGCCCAAGACAGTACAGGAGCTCTTCTTAATATAGCCATTACTCTCAGGAGCAGGACTATAACAGGCTTTCTAACACACACACACACACACACACACACACACACACACACACTGACCTAGACAAAATGACAAGACAAAGGAATTTACCCCAAAAGAAAGAACAGGGAAAAAAAGTAATGGCTGGGGATTTAATCAAAACAGATATAAGTAAGATGCCTGAACCAGGATTTAAAACAACAATCATAAGGATATTAGCTAAGAAAAGTATAGAAGACATTAGAGAATCCCTCATGGCAGAGATAAAAGAACTAAAAACTAGTTTGGCCAAAATAAAAAATGTTATAACTGCGATGCAAAACCGACTGAATGCAATGACAATGAGGATGGATGAAGTGGAAGAACAAATCAGTGATATAAAAATAAAATTATGGAAAATAATGAAGCTGAAAAGAAGAAGGAAAAAAAAGTATTGGATCATGAATGCAGACTTAGAGAACTCAGTGACTCCTTTTTTTTTTTTTAAAGATTTTATTTATTCATTTGAGACACAGAGATACAGAGAGAGAGAGAGCATGAGCAGGGAGAGAGGCAGAGGGAGAAGGAGAAGCAGGCTCCCCGCTGAGCCAGGAGCCCAATGTGGGGCTCGATCCCAGGACCCTGGGATCATGACCTGAGCTGAAGGCAGATGCTTAACCATCTGAGCCACCCAGGCGCCCCTCAGTGACTCCTTAAAGTGTAATAAATTCGTATCATAAGTCCCAGATGAAGAAGAGAGGGAAAAAGGGGCAGAAGGTCTATTTGAGCAAATTATAGCTGAAAACTGTCCTAATCTGAGGAAGAAAACAGACATCAAAATCCAAGAGGCACAGAGAACTCCCATCAAATTCAACAAAAGCCGGCCCACACTAAGACCTGTTGTAGTCAATTTTACTGAATACACAGACAAGGAAAGAATCCTAAAAGCAGCTAGGGGAAAAAAAAGTCCTTAACCTATAAGGGAAGACAGATAATGTTTGCAGCACATCTGTCCACAGAAATTGGCAGGCCAGAAGAAAGTGGCATGATATAGTCAATGTGTTGAATGGGAAAAATATGCAGCCAAGAATACTTTATCCAGCAAGGCTGTCACTCAGAATAGAAGGAAACATAAAGAGTTTCCCAGACAAAATAAAACTAAAGGAGTTCATGAACACTAAACCAACCCTGCAAGAAATATTAAAGGGGACTCTTTGAGTGGGAAAGAAAGACCAGAAACAACAAAGACTAGGGCGCCTGGGTGGCTCAGTTGGTTAAGCGACTGCCTTCGGCTCAGGTCATGATCCTGGAGTCCCGGGATCGAGTCCCACATCGGGCTCCCTGCTCGGCGGGGAGTCTGCTTCTCCCTCTGACCCTCCCCACTCTCATGCTCTCTCTATCTCATTCTCTCTCTCAAATAAATGAATAAAATCTTTAAAAAAAAAAAAAAAGGAACAGAAAACATCACCAGAAACACCAAATTTATAGGTAATACAATAGCACTAAATTCATATCTATCAATCATCACTCTGAATGTAAATGGACTAAATGCTCCAATCAAAAGACATAGGGTATCAGAATGGATAAAAAAAAAAACCCAAGACCCATCTATATGCTACCTATAAGAAACTCATTTTAGACCTAAAGACACTTGCAGATTGAAGGTGAGGGGGTGGAGAACCATTTATCATGCTAATGTATATCAAAAGAAAGCAGGAGCAACCATACTTATATCAGATACACTAGATTTTAAACCACAGACTGTAACAAGAGATGAAGAAGGTCACTATATCATAATTAAGGGGTCTATCCATCAAGAAGATCTAACAATTGTAAATATTTATTACCCCAACATGGGAGCACCCAAATATATAAGTCAGTTAATAACAAACATAAAGGGGTGCCTGGGTGGCTCAGTTGGTTAAGCATCAGCCTTCAGCTCAGGTCATGATCCCAGGGTCCTGGGATTGAGCTCCGCTTTGGGCTCTTTGCTCAGCAGGGAGCTGGCTTCTCCCTCTCCGTCTGCCTGCTGCTCCATCTGCTCATGCTCTGTCAAATAAATAAATAAAATCTTTAAAATAAATTTAAACACAAAACATAAAATATTATTAATAGCAAACATAAAGAAACTCATTGACAATAATACAGTAATAGTAGGGAACTTTAGTGCCCCACTTACAGCAATGGACAGATCATCTAAGCAGAAAGTCAACAAGGAAACAATGGCTTTGAATGACACACTGGACCAGATGGACTTAACAGATATATTCAGAACATTTCATCCTAAAGCAGCAGAATACACATTCTTCTGGAGTGCATGTGGAACCTTCTCCAGAATACATCACATACTGGCTCACAAATCAGCCCTCAACAAGTACAAAAAGATAAGCATACCATGTATATTTTCAGACCACAACTCTATGACACTTGAAGTCAATCACAAGAAAAAATTTGGAAAGACCACATATACATGGAGGTTAAAGAACGTCCTATTAAGAATGAATGGGTTAATCAGGAAATTAAAGAAAAATTTTAAAAAAATACATGAAAGCAAATGAAAATGAAAACATGACAGTCCAAAACCTTTGGGATGCAGCAAAGGTGGTCCTAAGAGGGAAACATATTGCAATACAGACCTACCTCAAGAAGCAAGGAAAGTGTCAAATACACAACGCAACCTTACACCTAAAGGAGCTAGAAAAGAGGCAGCAAATGAAGCCTAAAGCCACCAGAAGATGGGAAATAATAAAGATTAGAGCAGAAATGAATGATATAGAAACAAACAAAAACAGTAGAACAGATCAATGAAACTAAGAACTCGTTCTTTGAAAGAATTAATAAAAGTGATAAACCCCTAGCCAGACTTACTAAAAAGAAAAGAGAAAGGACCCAAATAAATAAAACCAGGAAGGAACTATAAAAGATCACAACCAACACCACAGAAATACAAACAATCATAAGAGAATACTATGAAAAATTAAATGCCAACAAACTGGGCAATCTGGAAGAAATGGATAAATTCCTAAAACATACAAAGTACCAAAACTGAAACAGGAAGAAATAGAGAATTTGAACAGACCCATAACCAGCAAAGAACGTGAATCAGTAATCAAAAATCTCCCAATAAACAAAAGTCCAGAGCCAGATGGCTTCCCAGGGGAATTTTACAAGACATTTAAAGAAGAGTTAATACCTGGGGCACCTGGGTGGCTCAGTCATTAAGCCTCTGCCTTCGGCTCAGGTCACTGTCCCAGGGTCCTGGGATCGAGCCCTACATCAGGTGCCCTGCTCCGTGGGAAGCCTGCTTCTCCCTCTCCCACCCCCTCTGCTTGTGTTCCCTCTGTCACTGTGTCTCTCTCTGTCAAATAAATAAACAAAATCTTAAAAAAAAAAAAAAGAGTTAATACCTATTCTTCTCAAACTTTTCCAAAAAATAGAAATGGAAGGAAAACTTCCAAACTCATTCTATGATGCCAGTATTAACTTGATTCCAAAACCAGACAAAGATCCCACTGAAAAGGAGAATTACAGGTCAATATGCCTGATGAACATGGATGCAAAAATTCTCAACAAGATACCAGCAAATATAAGCCAACAGTATTTCAAAAGAATTTTGACCACAATCAGGTGGAATTTATTCTTGGGCTGGAGGGGTGGCTCAATACCTCAAATCAATCAACATGATACACTACATTAATAAAAGAAAGGATAAAAGGGGCGCCTGGGTGGCTCAGTCGTTAAGCGTCTGCCTTAGGCTCAGCTCATGATCCCAGGGTCCTGGGATCGAGCCCCACATCAGGCTCCCTACTCAGGGGGAAGCCTGCTTCAACCTCTCTCATTCCCCCTGCTTGTGTTCCCTCTCTCGCTGTGTCTCTCTCTGTCAAATAAATAAATAAAATCTTTAAAAAAAAATACAGCATCCATTCTTGATAAAAACCCTCAACATAGTAGGTATAGATGGAGCATACCTCAACATCATAAAGGCCATATAGGAAAGACCCACAGTTAATATCATCCTCAATGGGGGAAAACGGAGAGCTTTTCCTCTATGGTCCAGTCCACTCTCACCATTACTATTTAACATAGTATTAGAAGTCTTAGCCTCAGTAATCAGACAACAAAAAGAAATAAAAGCATCCAAATTATCAAGGAAGGAGTCAAACTTTCACCATTTGTAGACAATATGATACTCCATGTAGAAAACCCAAAAGACTCCACCAAAAAGTTGCTAGAACTAATACATGAATTCAGCAAAGTCACAGGGTATAAAATCAACGTACAGAAATCTGTTGCCTTTCTATACACCAATAATAAAGCAGCAGAAAAAGAAATCAAGGAATCAATCCCATTTACAATTGCACCAAAAACAATAAGATACCTAGGAATAAGCCTAAGCAAAGAAGTAAAAGATCTGTACTCTGAAAACTATAGAACACGGGCGCCTGGGTGGCTCAGTTGGTTAAGCGACTGTCTTCAGCTCAGGTCATGATCCTGGAGTCCCTGGATCGAGTCCCGCATCGGGCTCCCTGCTCGGCAGGGAGTCTGCTTCTCCCTCTGACCCTCCCCCCTCTCATGTGCTCTCTCTCATTCTCTCTCAAATAAATAAATAAAATCTTTAAAAAAAAAAAAAGAATGTGAGACTCTTGATCTCAGAGTTGTGAGTTCAAGCCCCACACTGGGTGTAGAGATTACTTAAAAATAAAACTTTAAAAATAAAAATAACACCAGCATTTTTCACAGAATAATCCTAAAATTTGTATGGAACCACAGAAGACCCCCGAATAGCCAAAGCAATCCTGAAAAGGAAGTGCAAAGCTGGAGGCATCACAATTCCAGACTTCAAGCTATATTACAAAGCTGTAGTCATCAAGACAGTATGGTACTGGCACAAAAACAGATACATAGGTCAATGGAACAAAATAGAAAACCCAGAAATTCACACACAACTCTATGGTCAACTAATCTTCAACAACACAGGAAAGAATATCCAGTGGAAAAAAGACAGTCTTTTCAACAAATGGGGTTGGGAAAACTGGATAGCAACAAACATAAGAAAGAAACTGGACCACTTTCTTATACCATACACAAAAATAAATTCAAAATGGATGAAAGACCTAAATGTGACACAGGAAACCATCAAAATCCTAGAGGAGAACATAGGCAGCAACCTCTTTGACCTTGGAAGCAGCAACTTCTTGGTAGACACGTCTCCAGAGGCAAGGGAAACAAAACCAAAATGAACTATTGTGACTTCATCAAGATAAAAAGCTTCTGCGCAGCAAAGGAAACAGTCAACAAAACCAAAAGGCAGCCTATGAAATGGGAGAAGACATTTGCAAATGACATAACTGATAAAAGGTTAGTATCCAAAATATAAACTTTTCAAACTCAACACCCAAAAAACAAATAATCCCATTAAGAAATGGGCAGAAGACATGAATAGACATTTTCCCAAAGACATCCAGATGGCTAACAGACACATGAAAAGATGCTCAACATCAGCCATCATCAGGGAAATACAAATCAAAACCGCAAAGAGATACCACCTCACACCTGTCAGAATGGCTAAAATTAACAACACAGGAAACCACGGAGGTTGGCGAGGATGCGGAGAAAAGAATCCTCTTATTCTGTTGGTGGGAATGCAATCTGAGGCAACCACTCCAGCAAATAGTATTGAGGTTCCTCAAACAATTAAAAATAGAACTACCCTATGACCCAGCAATTGCACTACTATGAATTTACCCAAAAGATACAAAAATACAGATTCGAAGGGGCACATGTACCCTAAGGGGCACATGTACCCTAATGTTTATAGCAGCATTACCAACAATAGCCAAACTATGGAAAGACCCAAATGTCCATAGACTGATGAATGGATAAAGAAGATGTGGTATATATATACAATGTAATATTATTCAGCCATCAAAAAGAATGAAATCTTGCCATTTGCAATGACGTGGATGGAGCTAGAGCGTATTATGGTCAGTGAAATAAGTCAGTCAGAGAAAGACAAATACCATATGATTTCACTCATACGTGGAATTTAAGAAACAAAACAGATGAGCATATGGGAAGGAAAAAAAGAAAAAGAGAGAGAGGGAAGCAAACCATAAGAGACACTTAATGATAGAGTATAAACCGAAGTTTGATGGAGGGAGATTGGTGGGGAGATGGGCTAAATGGGTGATGGGTTTTAAAGAGGGCACTTGTTGGGGCGCCTGGGTGGCTCAGTCGTTAAGCATCTGCCTTCGGCTCAGGTCCTGATCCCAGGGTCCTGGGATCGAGCCCCGCATCGGGCTCCCTGCTCTGCGGGAAGCCTGCTTCTCCGTCTCTCACTCCCCCTGCTTGTGTTCCTTCTCTCGCTGTCTCTCTCTCTGTCAAATAAATAAATAAAAATCTTTAAAAAATAAAATAAAAAAATAATAAAGAGGGCACTTGTTATGATGAGCACTGGGTGTTATATGTAAGTGACGAATCACTAAATTCTACTCCTGAAACCAATATACCACTATATGTTAACTAACTATAATTTAAATAAAAATTTGGAAAAAATTAAAAAATAAAAATCTTTTGAGATGTGAAAAAAAAACCCAACATTTCTATACATTACTCAGTGCTCATCACAAGTACATTCTATAATCCCCTTAACCTATTTTACCCATTCCCCCCACCCACTTCCACTCTGATAACCCCCAGTTTGTTCTCTATAGTTAAGAGTCTGGGGTTTCTTGGTCTCATTTTTTCTTTGTTCGTTTACTTTGTTTCTTAAATCCCACATAGGAGTGAAATCATACGGTATTTGTCTTTCTCTGACTGATCTATTTCACTTAGCATTACACCCTCCAGATCCATTCATGTTGTTGCAAATGACAAGATTTCATTCTTTTTTATGGCTTAGTAATATTCCTGTGTGTGTGTGTGTAACACACACACACACACATACTGATAAGGAAAATCTGTGTCCTAAGACGGCCAACTGAGCCAACTGAGCCGGAGAGAGTCCCAGTCCTTGCCCTGGGGCTCTTCCGGGTTCTTCTCCCCGCTCTGCTTCCTGCGCGCACCAATCCGGGTCCTTCTCCCTGCCCTGCTTCGCGCAGGCGCCAAAAGTGCCAAGTATGCGGAAGTAGAAGTGTATAAATTGCCCCCTTTGTGCTCGGGGCTCAGACCTTTGGAGACCACTCTCCTCTAAGCCCGCCGGCATTAAATAAACCTCCTATCCTCTAAGATCTCCGGGTGCCGCTTGGTTCTTCCATCGGTCGATCCAGTCCAGGTTCCGGAACATTTAGTTCCCTGACCGGGAAACCCAACCGCTCTGGCCCATTGTTGCCACCGGTTTGGGGCAACAGCGAGGTGGTAACGCAATGAAGGATCATAACGGAGAAGGCGTGCCCTGCCTAATTTTTGGCAGTCTCCCACCCCGGTCGCCTCGGCCCGGCCCCGCTCGAAGCGGTGGCCTTCAGAAGGGGCATTGGATGTCCCAACGATTTGTCGAGTATGGCAAGTCATTAACAGGAGAACCAGGACACTCTGACCAGTTTCTGTATATTGACTCCTGGCTAGGAATTGCTCAGACCCTTCCCCGCTGGGTGCGATTGGCTTGCAATAGGCAGGGACAGGCCAGGGTCTTAATCGCCTCATCCAAGCAACCTAAAGAAAATCAGCAAAAGCCCCAGCCTCCACAAATCCTAGCCAGAAATCCCAAGGATGAACCGACCCTGACCCCACCGTACATATCCCCAAGACCACCTAAACCTGACCCTTCAGCTCCAGATACTCCACCGCCGTCGGTTTCACCGGCACCCCCAGACCCAGAGGATCCACCAGCGCCCCCAGGCCCAAAAGATCCACTTTCTCCAGGACCAGCAGCCAGGCTGCGCCCCAGGCCGGGCACAAGCACCCTCCAAATGCCCATATGAGAGACTCGAGAACCCGAGAGGCACGATGAAGACAGGACAGTCCAACCCGGCCATTCCATGAGGTATTATCAGCCCTTCTCCACCACTGACCTCCTCAACTGGAAACATAACATCCCATTCTACTCAGAAACCACAGGCCATGGTAGACCTCATAGAATCCCTCTCTCAGACTCATCGGCCAACCTGGGAAGACTGCCAAAAGTTATTCTGCACCCTGTTTAACACAGAAGAAAGGAGAATAATGAAAGGTGCCCGGCAGTACCTGGAAGAGCACGCACCAGTGGGAGTCATCGACCCTGCTGCCTGGGCTAATACGGCCGCACCTGAAGAGCGCCCAGCATGGGACTTTACCACAACCGAGGGACAGGCCCACATTCGCCAATACCAGGAGGCCCTCCTCCGGGGAATCCGGGCAGGAGCTAAGAAACCCATGAACATGACTAAGGTGTCCTCAGTCACTCAACAACCAGGGGAGTCCCCCAGGACCTACTATGAAAGCCTACAGGATATACAAGCCAACAGATGGTAAACACCTCCGTCATGGCTCAGGCTGCCCCAGACATCAGAAAAAACCTTCAGAAACTAGAGGGTTTTGCCGGGATGAACATCACCCACCTAATAGAGATTGCCAATAAGGTCTAAATGAACAGGAAAGTCACAGCCAAATGGGAAGCCGACAGAAAGATGAAAAAGAAAGTCAGCATCCTTGCCACCGCCCTGAAAGAAAAGGATAACACAAAGATGGGGCGACCCCAACCACCGAAAGGGGGGAAGCCTAGAACCCCCTTGGCAAGGGATCAATGTACCTACTATAAAGAGAAAGGGCATTGGAAAAACGAATGTCCCAACCGGGGAAAGGCTCAAAACCCCAGCCACTACAAGGAAGAACCCAGAGAGGATGACCTCATAGGCCTTGCGGGAATGGACTCAGACTGAGGGGGACCGTGCTCTTTCCTCCTTGGCCCCCATGAGCCCATGGTCAAAATGAAGGTAGGGGTCCAACCAGTGACTTTTATGGTTGATACTGGGGCTGAGCACTCTGTTGTCACCTCCGCAGTGGCACCTTTCAGCAAAAGGACTGCAACCATCCTTGGGGCCACTGGGATGTGGGCGATACAACAGCCCTTTTGCCAAGCTCGCCAGTGTGACTCGGGGGCCACAAGGTCTGACACAAATTCTTTTATCTGCCCGATTGCCCCATCCCTCTCCTGGGCCGAGACATACTCTCTAAGCTTAGGGCTCAGACAACCTTTGAGCCCACAGGACACACTAGCCTCCGATTGAACCCAAGACAAGAGGAGATGGGATCTCTAATACTAGGAATTACCACACCAAGGGAATAAGAATGGAGGCTATTCTGTGCCCAGGCCCAACTGAGCAGCCCGCCAGAGTTCAGACTCACCTTCCCTTCAGTATGGGCTGAAAACAACCCACCTGGACTAGCCCAGAATCGGGCCCCTATCATGGTTGAACTGATCCCAGGAGCCCAACCTCAGAGGCAAAGGCAATACCCCCTTCCACAAGAAGCTAAGATCGGCATCCAAGAACATCTGACCAAACTCAAAGAAGCAGCTATTCTAGTCGAGTGCCAGTCAGCCTGGAATACCCCACTCCTGCCAGTCAAGAAGCCAGGAGGGGGATACCAACCAGTTCAAGACCTGCGGGCCATCAACAAGGTGACCATCTCTCTGCACCCAGTGGTCCCGAATCCATACACCCTCCTTGGCCAAATCCCAGGGGCAGCCAGATGGTTCACCTGCCTAGATATAAAGGATGCCTTCTTCTGCCTCTGCTTAGCTCCCCAGAGCCAGCCACTGTTTGCCTTTGAATGGTCTGAACCTGATACAGGGCGCCAGATGCAACTGGCTTGGATGCGCCTCCCACAGGGGTTTAAAAACTCACCAACCCTCTTCGGGGAAGCGCAGGCCGTGGACCTCGCCAGCTTCCCAAGAGAGGCCACACCATGCACCCTCCTCCGGTATGTGGATGACCTCCTCCTCGCCAGTGACACACAGAAGACTGCACAAAAGGCACAAAGGCCCTCCTACAGCTCCTGTCAGACTCAGGCTACTGAGCCTCATGGAAGAAGGCACAAATCTGCCAACAACAGGTCCCATACCTTGGTTTCCTCCTCACCCAAAGGAAAAGAGAACTAGGGCCGGAGAGGAAAATGGTCATTATCTCTCTGCCACAACCCCAGACAAAAAGGGGTCTACGAGAATTCCTGGGGGCTGCAGGATTCTGCCGCATCTGGATCCCTGGTTTCTCGGCAATAGCAAGACCCTTTTATGATCTCTTAGGGGGACCAGATCAGAACCCCCTGCCTGGACTGAGGAAGCAGAAGCCGCTTTCACAGAGATAAAGACCGCCCTGGGACGGGCTCCAGCCCTGGGCCTACCAAATGTAGAAAAACCCTTCAATCTCTTTGTGCATGAAAAGGAAAAAATAGCGCTCATGGTACTCACCCAGAATGTAAGACCCTGGCAACCACCAGTTGCTAACCTGTCAAAGAAGCTGGACCCTGTGGCAGCAGGATGGCCACTGTGCCTCAGGGCGCTGGCAGCCACAGTCCTACTCATCAAGGAGGCGGACAAACTTACCCTTGGGCAAGAATTTAACGTCAAGGTCCCTCATGCCGTTGTGTCCGCCATGAACGCACAGGGACACCGCTTCCTTTCCAACTCTCGGCTAGCACAATACCAAGGGCTCCTCTGTGAAAACCCGCAGGTCACCCTCAAAACAGTAAGGACATTAAATCCAGCAACCTTTCTCCCCACGGAAGAGGGGGAACCAGACCATGACTGCTCCGAGGTGACTGATGAAGTCTACGTGAGCCATCCAGATCTGCGGGATCAAGCCATAAAGAATCCAGAGCTCAAGCTGTTCAGTGATGGCAGCAGTTGCCTACAGGAGAGTGCCTGGAAAGTGGGTTATGCAGTAACCACAACCACTGAAGTCCTAGAAGCTAAGGCATTACCAGCTGGATAGTCAGCTCAATGGGCTGAATTATATGCCTTAATCCGAGCCTTCACCCTCGGTGAAGGCAAGCGAGTCAACATCTATACTGACTCTCGGTACACCTTTGCTACTGTACATACACATGGAGCCATCTACAAGGAAAGGGGCCTTCTAACCACCGCAGGAAAAACTATCAAGAACAAGGAGGAGATACTGACACTCCTTGAAGCCGTCTGGCTTCCAAAGGAAGTAGAAATCCTGCACTGTAAGGGACACCAGAAAGGAGACAACCCCATAGCATGGGGAAGCCATCTGGATGATGAGACAGCCAAGACCGCAGCCAGTGAGGACATGGACAGAGCCCCTTCCCTCCCCATGGCCCTAACACCCCCAGAACAAGGCCCTCCACCCAGTTACACTAAAAAGGAAAAGGAATGGGCCATGGCTGAGGGAGCCACCCTGACTGAAAAGGGGTGGTGGATGATGCCAGACGGGTGCATCTTTGTTCCAACAGCAACTGGAGGGCATCTAGTCAAGGAATACCACCAACTCACTCATCTGGGGAAAACTGCATTAGAGGCCCTTCTCAAGAAGCACTACTGCATCAGTCAGCTGCCAGCACTGTGCCGAGCAACGAGTGAATGGTGCATAATATGTGCTAAAAATAATGCTCAGTCTGCACCACGGCCCCCGCCAGGTGTCCAGAGGATGGGAGCAACCCCCTTCGAAGATCGAGAGGTAGACTTCACAGATGTGCAGCCAAGCAGGAGGTTCAGATATCTCCTAGTAATAGTATGCACATACTCTGGGTGGGTTCAAGCCTTCCCAACTAGGACAGAACAAAGCTGGGAAGTAGCTAAAGTCCTCTTACGGGAGATCATGCCTTAGCTTGGCCTGCCATTAACAGTGATAGTGAAAATGGACCCGCATTTGTGGCAGACATCGTACAGGTCTTTTTTTTTTATTTTTAAGATTTTATTTTTATTTATTCATTTGAGAGAGAATGAGATAGAGAGAGCATGAGGGGGGGAGGGTCAGAGGGAGAAGCAGACTCCCTGCCGAGCAGGGAGCCCGATGCGGGACTCAATCCTGGGACTCCAGGATCATGACCTGAGCCGAAGGCAGTCGCTTAGGCAACTGAGCCACCCAGGCGTCCCATCGTACAGGTCTTGACCAAATCTCTCAACATTACATGGAGACTCCACACTGCTTACTGGCCCCAAAGTTCAGGAAAAGTAGAGTGAATGAATCCCACCCTCAAGGGAACCTTAGCAAAGTTTTGTCAGGAGACTAACTTCCATGGCCGGATCTGCTACCCCTAGCTCTCCTGCATGCTCGCTGCACGCCCAGGACATCAGGTTTCTCCCCATTCGAATTAATATATGGACGGCCTCCCCCGTGTGTGGGAAGCCTTCCAGGAAACTTGCCTCAGGTTGGAGATAAAGGGATAAAGGAGCAGCTTCAGGCCCCGGGGGCCACCGTAAATAAATTACAAAAGTACACCATCGAGAGGGCCCCAGTCTCCTTAGGGTCTCAGGTACACTCCTTCCAGACAGGGGACTCAGTTTGGGTCAAAGATTGGAAGAAAGACCCCCTCAAACTGCAGTGGACAGGGCCCCACACTGTTATTGTAACCGACCCTACTGCCCTCAAGGTCTCAGGTGTCACCCCATGGGTCCACCACTCCAGAGTGAAGAAAGCTCATCATTCAGATGAGGAGCCACACCAGTGGAGAGTCCAGCCAGACTTCACGAACCCTCTCCGGCTTCACCTTCAACGAGACTCCACCAACTGATGGACACCTGCTCACCGTGGTCCCTGGCTCTCATCAGCATGATTTCCCTCATCTTGGGAGTTGGACTCTACACTCTTGCCCCTCCTGACTGGACTTTCCTCCAGAGGCTTACTATTGTCATTGCTTATTGGGTGTCCCTAGGGTGTATTACTGCACTTACTTGTCCAAGGGTTTCATCTGCTGATGGGTTAGCCATGATGGCTCCCTCTACCTAAGGTCGTAGATCCTACTTTTACTGGCCCTCTGCTGTCTACTCCTGAGCACATTTCACCATGGTTTTCCTGGCCCTAGTCAGTCCCGGTCTTCTGCTACCTGGTGTGCTGTTCCTCCTCACTGCCTCTAGCTTGCCCGGCCAGGCAAGGGGGGCAAACTCTCGTATCACCATTACTGGCAAATGGACTTTCCAGCTTATCCCCCTCAATCCTGTACCAGTGCCCCCATCGACTTCTTCCACCTAGGATGGGCACACATCAAAGGTTAACCTCCATTTTGATGGATGCCAGCTTCTTGATACCTCCTGGCAACCTCATAGACGGTGTTCCTACCATGGCCCTCACTCAGGTTACTGGCTAGTAGATATCTACATCTGTGGGGGCCCTACGCCTAAACAGCCAAACACCTGCCCTCAGTTCTGCTTGCAAGCCTGGGGTTGTGAGTCATGGGTGGCGACTTGGCCGGGAATGGAACAATGGTCCACCAAGTGGTGGCACTTCAAACAACACAGTGACATCCAGATTTCCTTGTCACGCAACGCCACCCATCCTCTTGCTCTAACAATCACTGTATGCCACTCACCCTCTCAGTTTAGAACCCAATGCCACGTCATGGGCTACAGGAATCATTCTCCTGTTGGGCCAATATCACCCTATAGGAACCAACCCCATGGCCAAATTTATGATTAAGTCCATGTTCACTCTAAGCCTTACAGTCAATCCTCAGAGTCAGACAGAAAATAACTCACCCTGGCGCATCCCTGGGTCCCCCATCCACACACAGCAAGCATCTATAGTGCAACTGTTAGGTATGATTAACGCCTCCCACCAAGTGCTTAACCACTCAAATCCACCCCTAGCATCTGACTGCTGGATCTGTATAAAGCCCGGTCCCGTCCAATACCTAGGTGTCATCCTCAAAGAATCTACCGTGTCACCTCCCACCTTGGCACCGGGGACCTCAGATTATCCCTTTCTGGCTCTGGTACCAATGTATGGCAACTCTTCCTCTCCCATCACGGGCCACAATTGGGTCTGTGTGCTTAACAACACTTTTCTGGCTTGTGATCCAAGTGTATACATCTGCATCACCCCGTGCAATCAATCATGCACGCTTGTCAGTGTCTTACCCGATCTTTCAGTCCTCCCTGGGAGGGATGCCCCACTCATACGGAGACCTCCTAGCTGCCCTCGACGCTCCCCCTGTGGCCATCCCTCTTATTGTGAGCCTGCTGGTCGCATCAGGTGTTGCCCTCGGTGCCACTGGCATCGGGATGTCTCAGGTTCAGTACCAGGGGTTAACTCAACAACTCACAGAGGACTTTTCCACCCTCACTCTGTCGGCCCTGGCCCTGCAGCGCCAACTCGATTCACTGGCCTCAGTGGTCCTCCAAAACAGGCATGGGCTCGACTTACTCATGGCCGTGCAGGGGGAGTTCTGCCTCTTCTTACAGGAGGAATGTTGTTTCTATGCTAATGAGTCAGGGGTGGTCCAAGAAACTCTGACCCAATTACAGGAATGAGTACATCGCCGGTGGGAATCACTCCAGTGGACAACTTGGTGGGATACCCTCTCACAATGGTTCCCTTGGTTCGCCCCCCTCGTCTGCCCCCTCCTATTGCTTCTCCTCATAGTAGCATTTGGTCCTTGTATTCTTAATGCCCTTACTAGGTTTGTCACTACTCAAATTGCTAAAATCAGATTCCAGTTACTCCTTACTCACTATTGCCCTGTAGAAGATGAAATGATGCCCTCTAAACTAGGTGTTTAAAGGGGCATCAAAGGGGGGAATGATAAGGAAAATCTGTGTCCTAAGATGGCCGACAAAGCCAGTGAGAGAGTCCCAGTCCTTGCCCCAGGGCTCTTCCGGGTCCTTCTCCTTGCCCTGCTTCGTGCACGTGCCTAAAGTGCCAAGTATGCAGAAGTAGAGGTGTATAAATTGCCCCCTTTGTTTGTGCTCAGGGCTCAGACCTTTGGAGACAACTCTCCTCTGAGCCCGCCAGCGTTAAATAAACCTCCTGTCCTCCAAGATCTCCGGGTGCCGCTTGGTTCTTCTGTCGGGCGATCCAGTCCAGGTTCTGTAACAATACCACCATCTTCTTTTTTTTTTTTTTTTTAAGATTTTATTTATTTATATGACAGAGAGAGACAGCGAGAACAGGAACACAAGCAGGGGGAGTGGGAGAGGGAGAAGCAGGCTTCCCGCTGAGCAGGGAGCCCGATGCGGGGCTCAATCCCAGGACCCTGAGATCATGACCTGAGCCGAAGGCAGACGCTTAACGGCTGAGCCACCCAGGTGCCCCAATACCACCATCTTCTTTGTATATTCATCTATCAATGGACACTTGGGTTGCTTCCATAATTTGGCTATTATAAATAATGCTGCAATAAATATAGGGTTGTTTATGTCTTTCTGAATTAGTGTTTTCATATTCTTTGGGTAAATACCCAGTAGTAGAATTACTGGATCATATGGTAATTCCATTTGTAATTTTTGAAGGACCTTCATACTATTTTCCATAGTGGTTGCACAAGTTTGCATTCCCAACAATGCAGGAGGGTTCCTATTTCTCCAAATCCTTGCCAATACTTCTTTCTTGTTTTTGATTATAGTCATTCTGATAGGTGTGAGGTGATATCTCAGTGTGGTTTTGATTTGCATTTGCCTGATGATTAGTATTGTTGAATATTTTTTAATGTGCCTATTGGCCATCTGTATGTCTTCTTTGGAGAAATGTCTGTTCATGTCTTCTGCCCATTTTTTAATTGGATTCTTTGTTTTTTTGGTGTTGAGTTGTATAAGTTCTTTTTTTTTTTTATATAAGTTCTTTATATATTTTGGATACTAACCCTTTATCAGAAATATCATTTGCAAATATCTTCTCCCATTCAATAGGTTGGTTTTTTTGTTTTGTTGATTGTTTCTTTTGCTATGCAGAAGCTTCTTATTTTGATAAAGTCCCAATAATTTGCTTTTGCTTTTGTTTCTCTTGCCTCAGGAGACATACCTAGAAAAATGTTGCTATGACCAATGTCAAAGAAATTACAGCCAGTTCTCTTCTAGGATTTTTATGGTTTCAGGTCTCGCATTTAGGCCTTTAATCCCTTTTGAGTTTAGTTTTGTGCATGGTGTAAGAAAGTGATACAGTTTCATTCTTTTGCATGTGGTTGTCCAGTTTTCCCAACACCATTTGTTGAAGAGACTGTCTTCTCCACATTGAATATTTTTGCCTTCTTTGTTGAAGATTAATTGACCATATAATCATGGGTTTATTTCTGGGCTCTCTATTCTATTCCTACAAAGCCCTTTTACATACAGCTTATCATCCAGTCCCTGCCAAAACCCAGGGGGGTAGGTATAATTAGAAACAATGACCCCTCTAAGTGCACTGTGGTATCCTGGATTGGGTCCTGGAACTAAAACAGGACATTAATGGAAAAACTCATCTGTAGTTTAGTTACTAGGATTGTCCAATGTTTACTTCTTCGTTCTGACAAATAAACCAAGATAATAAAAGAGGTTAACATCAGAGGAAACTGGGTGAAGAGTGTGTAGGAACTCTGTACTAATTTTTCTGTAAATCTAAAATTCTAAAATGAAAAGTAAAAAAAAAAGACCACAACACTGATCCCCTATCTGGGCCTTCATCCTAGCAGGGCATCTACTATCAGAAGAGGGCAAAGCAAGAACATTACAGCTCAGAGGTGAGCACTGAAGATGGTGCTGATGGAAGCTCTGGAAACAAACAAGGATGGAAGAGTCTGAGTCTTGGGTAGTCCTGAAGGGTGAATAATGGCCAAACCGGTCATTTGGGTCCTGCACCAAAAAGAGTAAGAAAATTCCTAGTCCCCAAAGAATTCACAATCTGATATATAATCCTTTTCCTTGCCATTGGAATTCATAATGTGACTTCCTCACTTGTGGATTTCTTTTCCTAATATTCTTTGCTGTTTCAAGAATTAAAACAGCTTGCATTTGCTGAGCTTACTCCACCTGTGTCCCAGGAGGAAGTGGCCAGCAGCCATTAAGAAGCCAGGAGGGGAAGTGGGCTGGGATTAAGTCACCTCATTTGGGGTGCTAATAATCTGTATGTGTATAATTCAGAGAAGTTCACTCTGGGTATTTCTCTTGTTGTCTTTTGTTGCTGTGTTTTATTCTCTGGGCCCTCCCACCCCTACTTTTTCTTTTGTTTTTTGTTTGTTTGTTTTTGTTTTTGTTTTTTTTTAGAAAGAAAAGAAAGGGGCCTGACTGCTTTTCTGACTATAATTCTAAATGCTTTTCACATTGGAGGCTATAGAAACATTTGGTAATACCTGTTGCCCCAGTCCTAGAACTGGGTAAATTCCAAGCATTATCTACTTTCTCAGATGCTAAGGATAAGCACAAGCAAGGAAGATGTGGGCCTGCAGGGGGTTAGTTTTCTGAGCCAGAAGCTCTGGAATGCTCCTAAACTCCTTCTGGGGGTAGACGTTCCTCATATTTCTCATCACCAATATTCATAGGTCATTCTGCCTCGTGTCCCCCCTGTCAGCCCCTCCTCACCTGTTTCCCGGCCACAGCCCTGGGTCAGGTGCTCATGCTGCCTCATCAGGATTCTTGAAATGGCTTTCTAAGGACTCCCAGCCTTGGATCTCACTTTGTCACTTCCAATGCATCCTCGACACCGCCACCGTCAAAGTATGACTATTAAAGGATTAAAACAGGAATCATATAAATATAGAATGAGCATGTGATAAAGATTAACTCACCCATGAAGAAACTAGCAGAATGGTAAATCTAGTTCAAAGGGAAGTTCAAGAAGCTACATTCAATGAAAACCAAAATGCTGAAATAAGGTCGCAAGCTTCCAGGTACAATAAAACTAATTGTTGCTTTTCCACACATTTAGATTCCTCACCCAGGGCCTTCATTCCTGGGCCTTTATCTGAGGCCTTGGGCAGAGGTCCTACCGGACACTTCCGCCCAGGCATCCCTACAGGGGAGGAGGGGAAATCATGAAGACACTTTCCCCCACTCCTCAGTCCCCAAACTGCTGGAGCCTTTTGTTCGGGACTCCCTCAATAGTAGGAGGACCCCCCCCCAAGTCTGCACTGATCCACTTGACCCTCCGGAGAATCGAACAGGGGGAGTGGGCACTTCCTCGGGTTTAGCCTCTTGATTTTACCATTGCAGTAAGTGGTTAAAGGATTAACATTTAAGGCTGGTTGCTTTAGTCAACTACTCCGACACCTGACAGCTCGGCTCTTTCTCCTCTAGTTCAACTGAGCTCCCAATAGTTATATTTTTTACTGGACAAGAGATCATTTGCAACTCTGCAAG
The DNA here is from genome assembly GCF_002201575.2 of Neomonachus schauinslandi. Classification (NCBI taxonomy): domain Eukaryota; kingdom Metazoa; phylum Chordata; class Mammalia; order Carnivora; family Phocidae; genus Neomonachus; species Neomonachus schauinslandi. Next base: position 93,455,127 of record NC_058406.1, on the reverse strand, counting down.
GCAAAAATACACATGTGGGCACATAACATCTCAGAGCCTGGGCCCTAAACAATAGTAAATAGACAGCAAAGGTTTGTTCTCCTAGATGCTAGAACCTAGAGAATGAAATAATCTGTGGGTGGGTCCATTAGACAAGGCTCCATCCAGTAGGACTTTGAAAGGACACATAATCATCCTTTGCCCTATTTCTAAGTTTTATTTATTTTTAATTTTTTAAAATTTTTAAAGATTTTTATTTATTTATTTGACAGAGAGAGAGATAGCGAGAGAGGGAACACAAGCAGGGGGAGTGGGAGAGGGAGAAGCAGGCTTCCTGCTGAGCAGGGAGCCTGATGCGGGGCTTGATCCCAGAACCCTGGGATCATGACCTGAGCCGAAGGCAGACGTTTAACGACTGAGCCATCCAGGCACCCCTATTTCTAAGCTGTAGATAATTTTGTGTAACACTGTCAAAATGAGGTCCCATTGCAACACTGTCACGTAATTGCGGCCGATCCCGTAGGCGTGGCAGATGTGGCGTCGGAACTCAGTCGCCAGCTTCCACCGTATCTCCCACAAGCCCCTGGCCAGCTACATCTGCATCTCCACGCCAAAGGCACCAGCTTCCCCAGCTGGTCATCCGACCCAGCAAGAATGGAGGTCTATAAAGGATAGACATGGGTTCTCCTTTGTCCTATGGGGTCGATGGTGGTTCTATATCCCAACTCCTGCCCCTGCGGGTCTGCAGTAATCCCAGGCCCATACCACAGAGACAACCACCTTCCACAAAATTCATCATTACCCCACAGTTACATAAGGTCCAACTCCTAGAATAAATCGTTTATGTCATAGCATTCTTAGAGATTCTGTTCCCTGCATAACCCTGGCTGATAAACCCCCAACATTTTTCAGCAGCCCTTTTGGGTTCTTTTTGTCTCCTTGTGGCTAGAGGCGACAGTTATTAAGAGAATGAACCTCGAAATTAAATTCCAGCTCAGGTTCTTCCCAGGTTTGAGTCTCTAGGCAAGTTATTTAGTTTCTTGAAGTTTCTACCTCTGTGAAATGGGAATGATAATAGAACTCCCTTAGAAGTTTCCTATGGGGCGGCGCCTGGGTGGCTCAGTTGGTTAAGTGACTGCCTTCGGCTCAGGTCATGATCCTGGAGTCCCGGGATCGAGTCCCGCATCGGGCTCCCTGCTCGGCAGGGAGTCTGCTTCTCCCTCTGACCCTCCTCCCTCTCATGCTCTCTGTCTCTCATTCTCTCTCTCTCAGATAAATAAATAAAATCTTAAAAAAAAAAAAAATAGAAGTTTCCTTTGGGGATTAAGTAAGGTTAATGGTAGTAAAATCCTTAGCACCGTCTCTGACCTAGTGTAAACACTTAGTAAATATTCACTATTAGCATTACCTCTATCAGAAATGGCGTTTGTCACATTGCCTCGCTTTTCTGAAGCACCATCATCACACACACCAGATTGTGAACTTCTTGAGACAATGAGCAAAGAGATATCCCTTCTGCTTAGAGGAGCTGGAGAGGCTTCCTGGAAGAGGTGACATTTTAGCTGGGTCCTGACTTGCTGGATTGGGATTTGGTAGACCAAGAGAAGAATGGCATTGCTTCTGGAAAATAAAAAAAAGAGATGGGTGTGTAGAGACCATCAGCAAAACCAGCTAGCCTTTGAAATTGTAGTCTTAATGCAGCAAGCATGTGTAAGCAGACTATGAGGCCCTGGGCTAGGCAAGGAGGATAGAATGCTAAATAGGTTTTCTGTATATTGGGGGCAATAAAAGGAAAGTGCTTACAACACAGTGTATGAGGAGCGTAAAAGTGCAGGGGCTGAACTTCAGGGACCAAGAATGAATCAAGGGCAGAGTGTTTCTAAGCCCAGGTCTGATGAGGGCAGAAATAGAGGACATCTCTGTGGGCTTACGGCCTGCCTTGGAGAAATGAATGAAGAAGCATCTGTGTTCCACTCTACTGGCAGACTTCCCCCTCCATTTCCTCCCTCGCACCCTTTTGGGTGAACATGGATTAATAATGAGCAGAAAGTGAATGTTCTAAGCCCAACTCCCCTGGAATTAAGACCCTGGATTATAGAAGAAGCAACCAGAGGCTGGAGTGGCGCATCTAAAGTTATTGAGAAGAAAATGGGAGGTGCCTGGGTGGCTCAGTCAGTTAAGTGTCTGCCTTTGGCTCAGGTCATGATCTCAGGATCCCGGGATCAAGCCCCATGTCGGGCTCCCTGCTCAGCAGGGAGTTTGCTTCTGCCTCTCTCTCTGCTCATAACTCCACTCGTGCTCGTTCTCTCTCTCTCTCAAATGGATAAATAAAATCTTTAAAAAAAAAGAAAGAAAGAAAGAAAGAAAATGGTATTACATGCCTAAAAGAAATGTGTCCAAAGGGGGACTAGTCAACAAAGAAAACATAGGAAAATGTGTTCTTTGTTGGAATATAAGTTCTGTGAGGCAGGGACTTCGAATATCTGAAGATTTTATCTCTCATATGCAGTCAAGGGCAAGGGATCTGGTAGTACTCAAATATATGTTGAATATATAAAATGATGAATGAATGAAGACTCAAGAGATGGATCTAATGGGGGGAGGGTTGCTCAGATATAGTCAGCCAAAGAACTGTCATTTAAACATTGGAAGCCTCAGGGGCGCCTGGGTGGCTTAGCTGGTTAAATGTCTGCCTTTGGCTCAGGTCATGATCCCGGGGGTCCTGGGGGTCCTGGGATTGAGCCCCACGTGGGGTTCCCTGCTCAGCAGGGAGCATGCTTCTCCCTCTCCCTCTCACTCGTGCTCTCCTCGCCACTTGTGCTCTCCCTATCTCTGTTGCTATCTCTGTCATTCTCTCAAATAAAATCTTAAAAACAAAACAAAACATTGGAAGCATCAATCAACTCCTTTGATTTCGTTTTCTCCCCATCCCACAGCACCTTGTCTTACCTCCCCCTGACCCACAGTTCTCTCAGACAAAAAAAGAGAGAGAATGCTCAGCATGCAAGAAGGACATTCCAGTCCACATGGCTGATAATTTCCTGTAAGAACTCACCTCTAGGTGAGCTGGTATATAAATGATCAGTGTCTGTCAGGCTCCCAGGCTCCATTCAACCCTAGGACACCAACAAGACCAAACCATTCTAAGCTCACCAAGGCGGTGCCGCCCAAGTGAGCCTCCTGCCCCACGGGCCTGGCGACACCTCCACCACACCACCCACCTCTTTTGATTTTGACCCGATCACTGAAGTGTTTCTCCCAACACTGTGGAGCTGCTCCAACCACGGGAGGTGACCAACGGGGTCTCTCTTAGCAGCCTGGCTCTCTTAGCAGCCTCCCTGCCCCCCACATCCCATCTGGGACAGTCCCTAGGACCCTGCCTCCCTTGTGCTGCCTTCTCAGGAGGGGCAGACACACGGAGCCCCTGCTCGGGACCCGCCACGGCAGTTAGGCCTGCGAGCCCACCCAGCCACCTCCCGCACCTGCTACACCTCACCCCATTTCCACCGAGGCCAGGTGGTGTGGTGACTCTGGCCTCAGAGCCCGGCTCCAGCACTCCCTGGCCATGTGGCCCTGGGAAGGTCACTTCACTCCTCTGTGCCCCGGTCCCCTCATCTGCAAAAGAAGGATAACAAGGGTTGTATCAGCCAGAGTTCCGTGCAGAATTCCGAACACTGGGGTATTTGGGGCAGAAAGTGATTCACACAGGGGCTTAGGTGCTTGGGGGATGGTCGGGGTGGCTGGATGGGGGAGGGGAGGAGGGAAGGCTGAGGCTTGAGAGGCTCTGCCCCCCCTGGAGCCTCCGGAGCTGGGCGGCATCTGGAGCCACGGGGCTGTGAGCAGGGGTGGGATTGAGCCCAGGACACCAGTGCAGGAAAAGACGCAGGTCTGCATGACCCTGCGTGTCAGGAGGGAGCAGCCAAAGCCCAGGAAGGCGGCCTCTGGCTCCCTTCCACCTTCCGAGTCCCAGGTGAGGCCCGAGAGCCGGCTCACAGCAGGCACCCACACTCTGGAAGGAGGCAGCCTGGGAAATGCAGCTGTAGCTTTCTGCCTGCAAAGGACAGGAAATAGTCGGGAAGGGGCCCTGGGTGCTCCTCAGCCACAGAAGGTTAACCACAACTCCGTTTGTGCCTGGAGAGCGCTCACCACCCCCCCCGCCCCCCACAGGCACACAGCAGGTGCTGAAGGAAGGCGGTTCTGGGGAGGGTTCTGGGGAGGTTCTGGGGAGGCTCCGGTGGTGGTGACTGCCAGCTCCAGGCCAGGCCCCAGGAGATACAACAGCGAACAAGACAGAGCCCGACCCTGAAGAAGGGCTGCCCCTCCAGGGCCAGCAGAGACTGGAATCACCAAGGAATGTGGTTGGTGTAACAGTGTGTCTGTCCTAAAAGCCTGGGGAGCACAGGGAGCTGAGAGCAGAGGGTGTGGGGCAGGGCACCTGGTGGAGAGGGCACAATTTGTAAGTCTGGCCACCCAGCCTGGGGTGGTGTTCACAGAACAGAAACAGAGTTCATAGAAAGCCCCCTTCCCTCCCATCAACTTCAAGGCCTGCATGTAATTCAAGTCTCCAATATATTTTTTAAAGATTTTATTTATTCATTTGACAGAGAGACACAGCGAGAGCGGGAACACAAGCAGTGGGGAGTGGGGGAGGGAGAAGCAGGCTTCCCTCTGAGCAGGGAGCCTGATGCGGGGCTCGATCGCAGCACCCTGGGATCATGACCTGAGCCGAAGGCACCCGCTTAACGACTGAGCCACCCAGGCGCCCCTCAAGTCTCCAATATTTATAAGCATTTATAATGTAGCAGAAACCAGGGAGACCTCTCTGGTCGCACCTCTGGGAGAAATGTTTTCCTGATGACCTTACAAGATCTACAGCTGGGGCAGAAGGTGAGGGGACAGGAGGAGAAAGGAAAGGCTGTTGCCAATTTCTAGGCACCCTGTCCCTCTCTTCTCCGCAGTGTGCGGCCCTGCGCGGCCACCCTGGCCGCCTCCCTCCCAACACAAACCTCCCCCAGGTAGGCAGCCCCAACATGTGCCTTTTGAAGGCCTGGAAGCCTGCACATCCTGTTGCCCGGGGGACCTCACACGGCCCTTCAAGGGTGACCACACGAGGAACCTGGAGAGGGGGCCGGTCTGGGGGCAGACAGGACTCCCTCCGTCCCCTACTCCCCGCTGCCCCTCACCCCGCAGAAGGCGCCCTCCCCGGCCCCCCTCGGGTCCAGCGCCCCAGGCTGGATGCGGCAGCGCGGGGCGCCCTCGTGTGGCCGGAAGCGGCGCTGCAGCTCCCCGCCGTCGTCGTCCTCCTCCCGCGCCGGCGCGCTGCTGGCTGAGGAGCTCCTGGCCGAGCCCCCAGGGGCCCCCCTGCGCCCCCGTCCGCGCTCACTGCTCCCCCCGCCCAAGCTGCACGCCCTCCTTCTTTCACCCCTGGAGATTTTCTCCCTGTATCTTCCAAGTCAATATTCGTGCATATCAAAGTGTGTGTATTAGTTATCTAACCCCGTGTAACTGATCACCCCTAAAATGTAGCAGTTTAGAATCACAAACACTATCTCCCAGACTTTGCGTGGGTAAGGAATTCGGGAGGAGCTTAGCTGACTGGCTCGGGCTCGAGTGTCTCATGCAGCTGCCGTGGAGTCCTTGGCCAAGACCGCCGTCCTGTGAAAGCTGGGGTGGGCCCACTACCGAGCTCACTGTCAGCTGTCTGTCATGCTCAGGAGCCCTTCCTTCCCTGCCGCTGGGGCCTCCCCATAAGGCTGCTAGGAACGTGTTCCTTGGCTTCCCAAAGAGCAAATGCTCCCGGAGAAAGAGAGCAAGAGAAACCAAAATAGAAGACATAGTGTCCATTAGAATCTAATCTTGGCAGTGACATACCATCAAGTCTGCCCTATTCTTTTTTTAAAATTTTTTATTGTTATGTTAATCCCCATACATTACATCATTAGTTTTAGATGTAGTGTTCCACGATCCATTGTTTTCATATACCACCCAGTGCTCCATGCAGTACATGCCCTCCTTAATACCCATCACTGGGCAAACCTATCCCCCCACCCCCCTCCCCTCTAAAACCCTCAGTTTGTTTCTCAGAGTCCATGGTCTCTCATAGTTCCTCTACCCCTCCGATTTCCCCCAAGTCTGCCCTATTCTATTGATCACACAGGCCAATCTTGGGACAGTGCAGAAGGAAATGAGAATTCCAGGAGGCAGTGATCCCTGGGGTCCTTCTTAGAGGCCACCGACCACAAACTTTTTTTTTTTTTAAGATTTTATTTATTTATTTGACAGAGCGAGAGAGCACAAGCAGGGGGAGTGGGAGAAGGAAAGGGAGAAGCAGGGTCCCCGCTGAGCAGGGAGCCCGATGCCGGGCTCGATCCCGGGACTCTGGGATCATGACCTGAGCCAAAGGCAGATGCTTAACCATCCGAGCCACCCAGGCGCCCCACATTTTTTTTTTTTTTGAAGATTTTATTTATTTATTTGACAGAGAGAGGCACAGTGAGAGAGGGAACACAAGCAGGGGGAGTGGGAGAGGGAGAAGCAGGCTTCCCGCTGAGCGTGGAGCCTGATGCTGGGCTCGATCCCAGGACCCTGAGATCATGACCTGAGCCGAAGGCAGACACTTAACGACTGAGCCACTCAGGCGCCCCAGACATTCTTTTTTTTTTTAAGATTTTATTTGTTTATATGAGAGAGAGAGAAGAGCAGGGGGAGCGGCAGAGGGAGAGAGAGAATCCCAAGCAATCTGTGTTGAGGATGGAGCCCAACGTGGACCTCAGACCCTGAGATCATGACCCGAAATCAAGATTCAGAGGCCCAACCGACTGAGCCATCCAGGCACCCCCCCCACACAAACATTTTTTAAATGTTAGTTATAAAACAAAATATGGTCAACCCCATGAACCCACCACTCACACCAGAACTAGAGGATCATGTGCTCCCTTTCATCTACTCTTCTGCCTCCCTGCGTAAGAGGTAATCATCTTGAATGTTGTGTTTATCACTCTTTTGCTTTTTAGAAAGTTTTGTCACAAAGTTACATGTCTAAACAATCGTTTTGTATTTTTGATCTTCACAGAAATGGCTGGCTGTAGGTAGTCAAGTCCTTCTTAGAAGCTCCGAGCTTCTATAAAACTCTTCCTTTCCCTTTTGCTCCCGGCTCGGCAGTGGGTAGACCCTCCCTGTCTTCTTATTTCTGGGTTACCTCTGTGTTCTTTATTTACCCATTCTCCTGTGATGGACATTTGGGTTGTTGTCTCCACTCCTTTGCCATTCAAATAGGATGCTAAGTCCCTTTGGGACGGGTCTGCTGGTATGCATGCACAAGTTTTGCACTTGCATACCTAAGCAGAGGGTGCTGGGTCCCCAGATACGCAAACCTCCCATTTCACAAGATAACGCCGAATTGTTTCCCAACGTGGTTGCACCAATTCACGCCGTCACCTGCAACTTACAGTTCTGTTGGTGCTGGGGCACGTATGGCGGAAAGGCGGACTCAGGGGCCTGGTGGAGGCGGGAGGCCGAAGGGCAGAGGCTGGCAGTGGGGGAACCCGCCTGCCCACGGACGCCAGCCCAACTCAGCCAGAGGGGCTTTGGGCCCCGTAATACTGTGTTTCATCATAACAAATATACATCAGCTCTTTATCCCTGTTTCTGGCACAGAGCGCCTAAAAGCCTTGAAATTTCCAAAGCAAGGAAAGCCGACTAAGGGGTCTTTTGTTATGTTAATGAGGTGACTTGCCCACCACCTAAGGATGGGGGCTAGTTGCCTGAGGGGCCCGCACAGGATTGAGGACTGGAACTTTCCGTCCCACCCCTGGCCTCCGGGGAGGGGAAGAAGGGCTGTTGGTTGAATTAATCCCCGAAGGGTAATGATTTAATCTGTCGTGACTAGGCCATGAAACCTCCATAAAACCCCAAAGGAACAGGTTTCTGAGAGCTTCAGGGTGGGGGAACAGGTGAAGATTCCAGCAGGGTGCAGCGCCTGGGGAAGGCCCAGAAGCTCCGCACCCTTTCTGCGTACCTTACCCTTGGCAGCTGCCCCATCTGGCAGTTCCTGAGTTACAGCCTTTTAGAATAAACTGGTGAGCTAGTAAGTAAGATGTCTCTCTGAGTTCTGTGAGCCCCTCTAGCAAATTAATGGAGCCTGAGCAGGGGGTTGGGGGAACCTCGGATTCACAGCCCGTCAGCCAAAAGTACCTAGAGTTTCAACTGTTATCTGAAGGGCGGGGGCAGTCTTGTAGGACTTGTTAAACAAAATCAACTGAATAAATTTGAAGATCAAATTGGCTTTATTCAGCAAGTCATGAATCGGGCAGCATCCCATCAAGTAGAAGGGACCCCTGAGGAACTCAGGCTTTTCTAGGCAGAAGGAGGGGAGGACAAGGAAGTGAAAAGTGGATTATTTCAGGCAAGATTATCTTGCCTTTGGGGAAGGCAGGGGGTCTTATCAACAGATGACCTCCCTAGTACTGACCAAGAAATTCCAGACTGGTTGGTTTAAAAGTCCACTCCTGGGAGAAGCTAAAACTGTAATTAGGTTAGGTATTAAGGCTTGTGGGGCTTAGCAAAAGTGACTCCATTTTGCACCTGTTGTTTCTTTTTAACAGACTGATCCCTTACCCTGTGGAATCTGATGCTATCTCTGGGCAGATAGGGACAGAAGTGAGTCAAATTGTAGACACCCAGCTGGTGTTGGAAAATTGCTTTTTAGTGTGGGGAAACTTGAGATGCTTCTGCACACATGTGCACTTGCTGGAATTGGGTCCAGAAACCAAGCATTTCTCTGCTCACCCAGCTGCTTCTGTTGATCCGGGGGAAACCATTTATACCCTCCTTGTTGTAAGAATTTCATGTTATAAGGACTTTGTGAGAATCCTAACAAAGAATCCATTGCGCGGCAAAAACTCACTATAACATCTTTCCTTTCTTCCCCTTGCCCCCCCCCCCCCAACCCATGCATCACTCCTTTGGAAAGTGGAAGTAAATAAAAGAAACAAATTCCCAAGCAAATCACAGCGCTCTGAACTCCATGATCATTAACAGAGCATTAATTAATTGCTTACCCACAAAAAGGAGAAGTTAATTACCTGCCATGGCAATTTTAAAAAGAAAACAGGAAACCTGAGTTTCAATTTTAATTAGGGCCCTGCATGGTGGGAATGGGAATGAGCTGGTTTCTCCGGGATCTAACTGTTGGCAACTGAAGTGCGGGCCTCCGGTCCCTGAACAGCCTCCCGCTCCTGTACCTCCCACCCAGAACTTGGGCCAGAACTTCTCTCAGAGGAGGCGGAGAAAGGAGGGGCAGGACTGCTCCCTCCGGGACGCTGGCCCTCACTCCTCAGGAGCCACTCGAGGGCAGGGATGTGGAACCGGCTGGCTCCCTGCTGCCTGCAATGTCAAGGGAGGACCAGCAGGAGATGCTGCGAGGTGCTGTGGCCCAGACCCCCTCTAGGCGGGACCCGCTCCCCGGCCCGTGGGATTGCTGCCAGCACTCAGCCTCAGGCACCAGCCCCTCCCGGACGCCTTCACTGGGTCACACTGCCTTCCCAGGCCAGCCGGCGCCCAGCGATCAATGTGAGGTGAAGGCCACCGCGCTCACCTCGATTTGGGACAAACTTGAAGGTCATCTGAGCTCCTGTGCTCCTGGCGGGATGTGCAGGGCCGTTACTCACACTGCCGTGAACCTCCCCCCACCCCCAGTGCCGCCTCCAACCCCTCTCTTGCACAGATGCTAATCCCGAGAGGACTCCCTCACATATGTCCTACGAGCTCACCTCCATCTCGGAGCTTGCTTCTTGGGCATCCCAACTTGGGACAGAGATTGAAATTAAGCAGTGTTAAAATTTTACGTTTTAGCGGCGCCTGGGTGGCTCAGTCCGACTCTTGATTTCGGCTCAGGTCGTGATCTCAGGATCATGGGATCGAGCCCCGTGCCAGGCTCTGTGCTTGGCATCGAGTCTGCTTGAGATTCTCTCTCGCTCTGCCCCTCCCCTTTCTCTCTAAAATAAATAGATACACCTTTTTTTTAAGTTTACATTTTGTAGAATCATCAGATTAAGGGAACCTCAGAAGGCATCCAGTTGTGCCCGGCCGCCCTCCCAATACAGCCATACACTCAGTATCTGACCCAGCTAACGGGGCATCGGCTGTGTGATAGTGTATGACAGTGACAGGCTTGTCACCTCACACAGTGACCCTTCGATTTCTGGACAGCTCTGGCGGCTGGAAGGCTCGTATACTGGTCAGCTCCTGCCAGGCACAGCCCCAGAGCGAGCAACGGTCTGTGTGGGTGCCAGTCCCTTTTCAGGCTGTGAGGAATATGGGATGGTGCAGATCCTGTGCAAGCCCTCAGACCAGCCCAGGTCTAGATGTGGGCAGGGCCCTGGTTCCCAGCCTTTTCGGCAGTCCTGAGAACATGCATGTCTGGGGTTCGGCACCACCCCCAGGCAGTGGAGTCCAGGCCCATAGGAGGACAGTCACCCAGTGGTCTGGACACTGTCTCTATGAGCAGCCTGGTCCCCAACTGGCTTATGTCGAACATTTCCCCGTATTTTTTTTTTTTTAAGATTTTATTTATTTATTTGACAGAGAGAGACACACCGAGAGAGGGAACACAAGCAGGGGGAGTGGGAGAGGGAGAAGCACGCTTCCTGCTGAGCAGGGAGCCCGATGCGGGGCTCGATCCCAGGACCCTGGGATCATGACCTGAGCCGAAGGCAGACGCTTAACGACTGAGCCACCCAGGCGGCCCCTGGTATTTTTGATAAGGCTTGTCCCTACCTGCTCCTCTAAGAGCATCCCTAGCCTAACCCCCTGGGATCCCATTTAAAAGCGGCATAAGTCCCCAAGCTGGGGACCAGTTAAGCTAAGATTGGAAGGAAGGGTCAGAGTTCACCAGGCAGAGGCGGCGGTGGGAAGGGCTCATGGCAGGTTGGGAAGCAGGAAGGAGCCCTCCTTGAGGTCCTGGGGCTAAAGGACCCACTTCCCTCCACACCTGGCACGGTTGGTGAGGATTGAGCTCTGAGCCAGAAATCCAGTCATGCGGGAGCTGGGCCGTAACCCGAGGGTCTGGGCTTCCTTGTGGAGCACGCCCGAGCTTCCGCCTCCACCTTCTGCAGCCCCGGGAGACGGACTCCACCTTCTCAGCTTGCGCAGGAGCACACAGAGGCCAGGAGCCCTTCGCAGGGCACCAGAGGGCAGAGCTGAGAACCCAGCTCAGCACGCTTCTCTGGTCTCAGCCGCGTCTGGAGCAGGGATCCGCAGAGGTCTCCCCAGCTTCCCGGGGGTGGCAGAACTGGGAGTTGAGTCACGGATGCGCCGTCGTGGGAAAGCGGGACCTGTGGCACAGCGGTGTGCACCTGGTTTTCTCCCGGGCTGTGCTGGGCGGGAGAGGATCCGAGGATCCGGGGCCCAGACCCCCAGCTGTGACAAAGCCCTGCGACCTGGGGCAAGTCCTCTCATCTCGGAATCTCAGAGCAAAGGAAGGAAGCTGTTTCCATGTGAGAAAGGCCTCCAGTCATCCTGGAGGCAAGGAGAAGTGTGCAGATTTAAACTGCATCAGGAGAGGGGCTCCTGGGTGGCTGAGTCGGTTAAGCGTCTGCCTTCGGCTCAGGTCATGATCCCAGGGTCCTGGGATGGAGCCCAGCATCTGGCTCCCTGCTCAGCTGTGAGTCTGTTTCTCCCTCTCCTTCTGCCCACCTCCCCCACCACTTGTGCTCTCTCTCTCTCTCACTCACTCACTCTCTCCCTCACAAATAAATAAATAAATAAATAACAAAATCTTTAAAAATAAATAAACTGCATCAGGAGAGAGTCAAGCCAGACCCATGGAAGAAGATCCAGCCTGAGAGGGTGGTGAGCACGGAGGGGCCTGGATGGAGGCATCCAGCAGCTTCTCAGCTTCTTCTGGCTCTCAGCACAGGAAATGAGGGAGGGAGCCAGCCAGCCAGCGGCAGGCACAGGCTCAGGATGCCGGCTGACCCCCCAGGGTTGGCTGTGCCACTCGGGAGAGAGCATGGATCAGGCCACAGGAAGGAAACGGACCCTTGAGGGGCCAGGGGGGTTGGGAGACACCTAGGGGAGCAGAAGGAGGTCAGGTTGTAGGGAAGGGGTGCCAGACTTGAGCTTTCTGCAGGCGGGGCCCAGGGGGGCAGGGAGGGAAGAGGATGCTGGCCTTTTGGGGCTGCAGGGCCCACAAACAAATGAGATGGAAATAAGGAGGCAGGATTCCCCTCATCTCAGCTGGACTCTCCTGAGCCCCACACAGTAGGAGGCTTCATCCTCTGGGGCCCGGCCCCTAAGGACCTTCCCTCTCCCGACAGCCTCCCCCTCACCTGGGCTCTCTCCCTGGGCTGTTCCTCTGAGGCACCTACGACAGCCAGGGCCTTCCAGGCAGTCCACACAAAAGCGTCTACGGTCTGATGAAGACAACCTGAGCATTCACCCTCCAGGCCTTCATTCCCTGGGCAGGAGTGAGGGATGTGGATGGGGTGAGGCTGAGCTGCATCTGTCTACACCAGAGGAGCTGTGCACCAGTCTGAGTGCAGGGGAAAGGACAAAATGACCTCCTGGGGGGCTGTCCAGCCCCGAGACCACCATCAGTTATTGGATGGTAACTATTCAGCAAATGCTCAGCAGGGAGAGATGGATGAGCCCTCAGCACGGATCAGAGTCCAGGGCTGGGCTGAGCTTGGGGCCTGTTCCCGAATTAGGACCCAGGTGGGGTCAGTTACTAGGAGCCACAGCCCAGGGGAAAATCTACCTGCAGACGAGCCTTCTCCGTGGCATTCTGGGCCCTGAACTGTGGAGAGGGCGGCAGGAACGGTAAGGAAATGTTCCCAAGCCAAGGCCAGGCCTATCTAAAAGTCACTGTTGTCAAAGGTCTGGGGGTGGGTTGGAGGAGGAGGGCTACATCGTTCAGTAAGCCAGTAAGCAGGCCGAGTGACTTGCAGACGCAGACGGAGGCTGGTGCCCGGCTGGACTCAGGGAGCACCCTTGCCTCCTGGGCAGTGATGTTGGGGGACACAGAGGAGGAAGGCGGCGGACAGGCACGAAAGTGCAGCTTGACCGGGCTTTATTTCTCAAGGTACTCGGGAAGCCGCACAGGCCTGGTGCATGAGGCTGGAACCCAGGACCTCAGGAGCCTGCCCTTCCTATCCCCAATCCCATTCCCGGACAGGATGCATGGTGGGTCTCACTTTTCACATCATTCTCTCTTCTCTCTTCCACGTTCTGGTACTTGCGACAGTCCTGCAAGGTGAGATCCGGGATCACTGAGCCTGGAGCAACCAAAAATGACCTGGATTCTGAGCATGGCTTTGGCACAGCTAAGCTGTGTGACCTCAGGCAAGTTCCATCCCCTCTCTGGGCCTCCATAGCTGTATCTCTGTAGGATAAAGGTATAGGCATTGATACACCTGAGGTCACTTCTAGCTCTGACATTCTGTGCTCTAAGCCCCATATAACAGATAAGGAAATCGAGGCTGAGTTTGTGGGTGGCATGATTGGGAGAAAGATCTCTTCCTGTTGCCCCACAGGGACCTACCTCCTGCCTCCCTCTTCCCTTAGTTCAACCCAGGAGCCCAAGAGGGTAGCACCCTCTGCTGCCCTGTCTGCATCCCAGAGACTCATTTAAAGGAGAATCCAGTTTTTGGCTCATTTTCTCATCTGGACCCAGAAGCAAGAAGCTGAGCAGCGCTTAATGAAGCCAGGACCAACCCAATTATCAAAGGCACTTGTGTTAATAAGCGCCTTTCAATTCATGTGGGAAGCTAACACACTCAGAATAAAAAGGGAAGAAAAGCCATTATCTTGATATGTCTGGGCTCCTACCTGGGCTGAGACCCGTGAAGTCATTATGGGTAATTATGGGCTGTGGTCTAGCATAGCACACAGTCCCACTTGCGTACAGGTGATGGGGGGGAGCGTGTGGCCCCTGTGAGGTCATAAAAGGGCAACTTTCCATTTGTAGTTAGTTCCCTTCCATCCCGCTTCTTAGGAGTGTCCCCACCGTGCTCCTTCAGTTCATAGTTCTGGTTTCATCCTCAACAGATTTGTTATCCCAAGTCTCCTTTCGTTCAGGGAGAAAAGTCACTGTGCTCTGAGATTCTATCACTGGGTACTCCAGAAGCCTTACTGAAGGAGCTTTCCTAATCCCCCGCCCCCCACCCAGCTCCCTCTGGTCTGGTGGTTGTCGAGACGAAGGCAAGGCCACAAAGATGGTGGAAAGTGGTCAGGTTAGGTTTGCTGATGGATCGAAGGGAAGTGGGAAGAGAGAACAATCTCAGATGCTAGGGGGGTGTTTGGCTGGATGGGGGTAGCATTTACTGAGATGAAGAAGACCCAAGGAGAAGCTTGTTCGGAAGAGGGGAAATAGAAAACGATGTTTGGCCATGTTATATTGGAGATCCCTATCATACACCTCTCAAATTTGGGATCTAGGGAAGGGTCAGTTCTAGAGATAGAGATTTGAGAGTCATAGAATATATATAAATCCATAAATTGGCTGAAATCATTTAGGGCGAATGTGTACATAGAGAAGTAATGGGCTTGCAGGACTGGCCCCTGGCCCCGAGGCACCCGACATTGAGAAGCTGAGCAGAAGGGGAGCAATTGCAGATTGCTGGAATGTGCTGCCCCTGCCTCTGTGAAGAGGAACAGGAAGCCAAGATCCCTTCTTCCTCCTCCAGCTTCCAGTCTCCTCCTAGTGATCTCCAGTCACGGGATAGAACAGGGTGCTAAAGAGCCAGTCAGAAATGTGGTTTCCAAAGCTCTTGCCCTCACATCGCAAAGTAAAGGATAGATAGGGACAGATTTGAAGCCGAGAGACCAGAGCTAACGGGTGCCCACAATCTGCCTAAGGCCAGTCTGGACAGGGCTTTCTCCCAGACTTTCCTCCTGGCCTCTGAGAGCTAAGAGGTGGCGGAGTAGAGCAAAGATCAGGGGAAGCAGGCATCAGCTGAGAGCTGCCATACTGGGGGAAGTAGATCAGTCCATTAGCGCTGAGATCAGAATGGAGCAGCTGGGAACTGGCAGTGTAAGAAACCCACAGAGAGGAGCACTGGAGTGGCTCGGTCTATTAAGCAGCTGCCTTCAGCTCAGGTCGCCATCTCAGGGTCCTGGGATCGAGCCTCAGGTCAGGCTCCCCGCTCGGTGGGCAGCCTGCTTCTCCCTCTCCCTCTGCTTGCTGCTTCCCCTGCTCATGCTCACTCTCTCAAGTAAATAAATAAATAAAATATTAAAAAAACAAAGCCCCACAGAGAAAGCACTCGAGGGAGCTAAACTGATGGGACGATGGGAGGAGAGGCAAGAGGGAGGGAGGTCAGCCTTCCCTAAGAATAAGGATGAGAAAATATTTGGGCTTTCAGCTGTGATTCAGAGTAAAGCTCAGAGAGCTAATTCCATCTTTGAAGCCTCCTCCCCCCACATCCATCTCTGGTCAAGGCAGAGAAGGTCAGGGAAGCCTTAGTCCTTCCTTTCAAATCCCTTTGTGTTTTGTTTCTTTGAGATTTTATTTATTTATTTATTTGAGAGAGAGCGAGAGAGAGCAGGAGCATGAACAGAGGGAAGAGGCAGAAGGAGAGGGAGAAGCAGGCTCCCTGCCGAGCAGGGAACCCAATACAGGGTTCGATCCCAAGGTCCTGAGATCATGACCTGAACCGAAGGCAGATGCTTAACCGACTGAGCCACCCAGGCGCCTCTCAAATCCCTTTGGATTAAGTGGTTTTCAAAGTCCATTTCAAAATGGACTTCACCTGGAACAGGGCAGGGTGCAGAGACTTCCCAGATCTGAGAAGGGGTGGGGACCCTTGGGATGGGGGAACCTAGGCAATTCAGTTGTCTGTCTGGAGCGCTCCCCCCCCACACCAACAATTCTTTAATTTAATGTCCTAAAAACAAACAAAAGAGGTAGGAAGTACTGCTTCCCCACGAGGTCCAGACTGACTCACTTCCATCAGCTCACCCTTCAGATTCTTCCCATGCTCACCATCCGCCGGCTAGGACAACAGCTCCTGGGATTTAAAGACTATCAGCCATCACCATACAGATGGGCTCTCTGAGCTTAGTCTTCTATGATCTCTCACCACCCAAGGTTTCCTGTGGAGGTCCTAATGCTTGATAATTTGAATCCCACTCCCAGTCTCTATGGTCATACGGATCCCTCCAGTCTCCCATGGTTCCCTATATGGCCTCAAGAGACTGAAAGTATTTTTTAAAATTTTATCTTATTTTTAGTAAGCTCCACACCTAATATGGGGCTTGAACTCAGGACCCAGAGATCATGAGTCACATACTCTACTGACTGAGCCAGCCAGGTTACCCAAGACTGAAGGCATTGTAAATACTTACAATCAAGGACTGGGGAAGACATCCTAACACGCTCCCATCTGGCTTCTCATGACCTCATAAGTCTCAAGTCCTTCAGCATAGTCAGGGCCAGTCCTGACCCCCAAGCAAGGACTCTGGCCACTATGCCATCACATCTTGCGCCGCAGAGCTCCCCACCTTCTGCAGAGGGCCTACCACTTAGTGCCTTTCTTGGAACTCTCAGCCCACATTCTACATCCGATCTGTGCAAAAACAGAGGATAGAACCTAAGCTCACCACTGATCTGGACGAAAGCCCTGGTGACTATTTAAACTGAAACACATTAATAGCTCTGAATATTTTATGCCAGGTACATTAGAAGAACGAGCATTTTTTATTGAAGGCTGACCCCCCCCCCATCATGGGTATTAATACATTTTGCTTCAGTGTGTCAGCCAAAGGGAAATTCACTTTAAGGAACAAGGGAGGAGGCTCTTGGTCTCCTAGGTACTTTTGCCTAAGGAGATAAATCTTGCATGGATAGAAGGTGTGGCCTGGCTTCTGACAAAACTTCTAGAAGGCTCATCAGGAGAGCCTTTAAACCACCATGTGAGTAAGAGTCCTGCCATCATATCCTGGACAAAACCAGGCGGGGCTGAGCAAAGAGGTGGCGGATATCCAGCAGATATTAATTCCCCAGTGTCTGACATGGAGCCCCTTCTGGTTTTCTACAGAGGATAATAAAGAAGTAAATGGGCTTAATTGATTAGAGAGGGATTTAGCTGGTACGAGAAACTCACAGCAAAGAGCAGCTCTGTTTTCTCATGCTGGCCCACTAGTTCCCTCATGTTGAGTCTCTGACATGGCCACCCTTGGCCTGTGCTCTCAACCTCATTCATCAGTCAGGGTCTGCCCGAGAAGCAAACCATTCTAGCTATTTTAAGCACAAGAAATGTAAATCAGAGATTTGGGCTGTGGGAAGGGTTGGAGGAGGGGGCTCTCAGCTGAGCCTCCAGGGTAGGTCATAGAACTTCATCTAGTCGACCCAGCAGAATGACCAGTCTATCCTTCTCTTTTCCTTATTTGTTGGTCAAGCTGCTGTTAATTTACTGTTAAAGAGATTAAGAAACTATAAAGAAAATATAGTTAGATACTAAAGCTATATAAAACATGTTAGTTGTGTTTAAAACTTTTTTTTTTTTTTGGTCATAAGATAATCACTCTTCAAGTCTATTGCAGGGTGAGGAGTCAATGAGGAAAAATTTCCTAGGAGCATTTTTTGGGGGGAATTTCACTTATACGTTGCATCCTCCCTGTTTACTCAGCCATGCTCTGATGCTTCCCTAGGCTTCTCTCCTCAGCATTCAGTTTCTTTATCAGGTCCAGCCTGTTCACATCAATAAGGGTGGGGCCCCTTGTTCAAAAAGCAGGAGGGAGGGCCACCTGGGTGGCTCAGTCCGTTAAGCGTCCAACTCTTGGTTTCGGCTCAGGTCCTAATCTCATGGGTCGTGGGATCAAGCCCCCAGGTCAGGCTCTGTGCTTGATGGGAGTCTGCTTGGATATGCTCTCCCTCTGCCCCTTCCCCCGCTCCCTTTCTCTCTCTCTCTCAAAAATAAATAAATAAATCTTAAAAAAAAAAAAAAAGGCAGGAAAGAAGGACCATTAAGGTTACTAATATATAAGGCTTTTCCTTTCTTCCATAGCTTCTCTCTTGACTTGTTATGGTCTTTACTGGCTGTTTAATCTCATTCTAAGTAGAATAAAAATAATAATAAATTTGAATTATTAACAGACATCTTACAGTTCATCTGTATATTGCACAATTCCAGTTTTACATGCAAGTGCAAGGTCATTTCGTTCATGTAAAGAATCACCAAAGTTACACGAGTCCTATTTCATAGTTTGTACATCCCTACGCATTTTGTTCTCAGGCAGCAGGCACAAAACGAACTCCGCTGTTTTTCCTTTATTTCTTGATATGCGCGCATCCTATTCCACTTTCAGCTTGCACGTAACCACAGGACCGAATGGAAAGAACTGTGGCTTGTCCCGGCTTTCCTTCTATATTATCATTTTTGTTGTAAGTGGTTGCCAATCCAAAGAAGTACCAAGAAGAAGAAGGGAAATGGTAAGTTTCCTTGGTTGTTCATGTTTCTCAGAACTCTCTTGCCCTCCTTCTGGTTTGAAGCAAGTTCTGGTGTGAAGACCAAGTGCGGCCTCCACGGGTGGTCAGCGCCCTACCACCACTTGCTCAGACTCCAATGGAACACGCCTACCTTGTATTCCTGCCACATAGGAGGGCCGGCACTCATCAGGCATCACAAAAGCGACCTGCGAGTGGGGCACCAAGGAGCAACAAACGCGCACCTGCACGTTTCTTCTGTCCAAGTCCGTGCTCCATTGTCCCGCGGGACTTAACAAACACCAGTTCAAGGACAAAATCATTAGGAATTTCAAGCAGGTGGCATGAAACAAACATGTGGCCAGGGTGTAGGGAAACCAGAAGGAAGAACACATTATTTGGGGTTAGAAGCAGCAGAACAGTTAGTCAGCCCCTTGGCGCGAGGGGGCCAGCACCCCAGAAGGAGAGGGTGACATTGAAGGGGATTCCTCGAGAGACGAGGAGACCTTCTGTTGAGGGGCACAGCGAATCCCAGGCAAACCCACAGGGAAGGAACTGGTGAAATAAGTACGCCGACCTCACTTTCCTCCCTCCCTCCCATCTCCTGTGGGGGCTCTCCCACTGTAGAATGAATGGGAAGCCAGAGGGCAAGTGTACCCGTCTATATAGGTCAGCCTCCCAGAGCAGAGAGCAGGGTAGAGAGGGGTGGGCAGTGGATGAGGGCGGGGGAGGGAAACGGAAAATATCCCTGGGCCGAGGGGAAGGAGCAAGACCCCAGCTGGGCCATTCGTACTCTTTCCTCTTGGAATCAGAATTCTGAGTGGAATAATAGGAGAGAAGGTGGTTGGGGCTCATTCACCCCAACTGCCGTGTTAGTTCCTATTGAGGTGGCAAGACTACGAGTTCTTGCTACCTGGATCCCCAGAGCTGCCTTAGTTCTGGTCCTTTCCTTGACTTAGTTATTCAGCTGTTCCTGCTATGCTATCGGATGTCCTACATTCTTCCAGGAAATTCTCCTTTTGCTTTAGTTAGCAAGAGTTCACTTTTGTTGCTCGAAAGCAACTCCTAAAGCTAGGAGGAAGGGAAGACGCCCTCCAACTGGCAGCTGCGTGGATTTTGTGGACTGGATATGGGAGAGCCAGGAAGCAGCGAGACCAGCTCGGAGGTGCCTTCAGTAGTCCACGGGAAGGACAATAAGGGCCTGAACCAGGAATAAGAGGACATGCTCTGGTGAGCATCGAGCCAGTCTTTGCCACAGTTTCCTAAGTTAAATATATAGTATCAGACCATGCGATGAACAGCAAAAGGTCTAATTTGGGGTCTGGAAATGTGGTCACCGTATGTGTTGACTTCCAATGATGGACCAGGCATGGTGGGTTTTTTGGGAGAGACAAAGATTAATAAGATCTTGGTCTGGCCCTGTAGGATGTCACCTATGTAAAGATCTTTAATTTGAGGTAAAAAGCAAGATGGGCCCTAAGAGAGGGCACAAAAAAAATCCAGTGGGAGAACTGGGGAGGAAGGGTGCTCCTTCCAACAGCGGGGACCTGGGAGCAGCACAAAGGCCTGGACTTGAAATGGGTACTCTAGTTCTGTTACAGAAAAATGATTCTGACACTTGTTAAAATGGTAAGGAAGACTTTATCCAGGACTATTGCAATAGGGGAGAGAGGTGGGACTCCACCCCCAGTACACAGCAAGGACAGCCAGGACTTAGGAGGAAGAGGTCGGTGCATGGAAAACCACTGAGAAGTCACAACAAGGGCAGAGGGATTCTTGCTCAACTGACTTAGGAGGGCTCTTTGCTAAGACAGGGCTGAGCAGGCACAGAAAGGACAGGGCACAGGTCAGGGGGCCAGGGTTGAGGCCTAGTCGAGAAGAGGGCTTGGAAGAGCCTGACTAAAGTCTGGCCAAGGAGAGAGTCTTTGCTGGTCCTCGGCCCTTTGCTGAGAGCTGTGCACATAGGCAAGCATGCCCGGGGTGTGGAGAGGGATGTGTGGGGGGCAGGAGGAGGGTGGTGCACAAACAGATACACAAGCCTCCAGGTGGGGACCTGCCTCCGGTCCCTTAACCTCCCACTGTAGGAGTGTCTCCTGCTTTGGGAGAAGTGTGCAGAAACCCTCATTATATTGAAGCAGGGGCTTATTTGTGCTCCAAACAGAAGCCAACAAAAGCTCTAGGATTCCCATCCTGGCTTCATTTTATTTTTTTTTAAGATTTTATTTATTTATTTGACAGAGAGAAATCACAAGCAGGGGGAGCAGCAGAGGGAGAGGGAGAAGCAGGCTCCCCGCTGAGCAGGAAGCCTGATGTGGGGCTCCATCCCAGGACCCTGGGATCATGACCTGAGCCGAAGGCAGACTCTTAACCAACTGAGCCACCCAGGTGCCCCCTGGCTTCATTTTATCAAAGCCTTGCAGTCTCCTTTCTGAGGGACTGAGCATGGGATGGGTTGGAAGAGCCCAGAAAGCGAGGACTCAGTGAGGGTCCCCAATGAACCTCATGCCTGGGAGCCTCTTGGGAGGGGTTTCCACCCCGAACCTGCTCAGACATATCCACTGCCGAGTAATCGAACTATAAAACTATGCTGGAGTTGGGGTATACTTCTGGGTGTTAAGAAAAATTACCCAAAACTTGTAAACGCGGCAACAACGTCCTGGTATATACTTTCACACTTTTACTACAGCATTTCCAATGAGCTTCCCATTTGGGACCCACAGTCTATAAAGTCAGATGCTGTTTGGAAAGAAAAACAAACAAACAAACAAACACAACCACAGGCCCCAAAATGGAATCACTTATGCTAGGCCACGTCACCCAACGGGGACTTAATACCTCACCCGATGGCAGTTTCAACCTCCCCGACTCAGTCAGGAATTTTCTCTGTGGTCCTACAGGGTGATCTGCCACATGGGTTCTTTCTATCCCCCAAAGGAAGATGAATTAATCCACCTAACAAGACCCTTCTGTCTTCAAAGGGAAGTGACCTCCCTCAAAATAATCCTTTTTTCTGTTCATGACTCCCTTATCCAGCCTATAAAAACCTCTCCCTTTCTGTAGCCCTTTGGAGCTCCCCTCTGCTTGTTAATTGGGATGCTGCCAGATTTATGCAATGATTAATAAAGCCAATTACATCTTTTTTTAAAGATTTATTTATTTGAGAGAGAGGGAGAGAGAGGGCGTGTGCATGCTCAGGGACAGAAGCAGAGGGAAAGAGAATCCAAAGCAGACTACTGAGTGCAGAGCCGGAGGTGGGACTCGATCCCAAGACCCTGAGATCATGACCCGAGCTGAAAACAAGAGTCGGGCGCTTAACCAAGTGAGCCACCCAGGTGCCCCTAAAGGCAATTACATCTTTAAAATTTTTATTATTTATCGGGGCGCTTGGGTGGCTCAGTCGTTAAGTGTCTGCCTTTGGCTCAGGTCATGATCCCAGGGTCCTGGGATCGAGCCCCGCATCGGGCTCCCTGCTCCGAGGGAAGCCTGCTTCTCCCTCTCCGACTCCCCCTGCTTGTGTTCCCTTTCTCCCTGTGTGTCTCTCTCTCTGTGAAAATAAATAAATACAATCTTTAATAAAAAAAAAAAATTTTTTTTTTTTTTTTGTTATTTACCAGCGTTAACTTTTAGACAATCCGTCAGTAGCAATGATTTCTTTTTGGCCAATAGAGGGGCAAATGTATTCTGTCCAGTAGAAAAGATAGGTCTGAAGCCTATAGGTTTAAAACTATAGCAAGTTTAAAACTTTAAAACTCAAGCAAGTTTTGTAGTTAGCAATCTCTTTCTCTGGCTAGTCTCCTGCCTCAGGTATCCTTCTGTGAAATGGCTTTACCGTTTTGCTCATTCCCGCACTAATGAATTAAGAAATGCTCATGATACATTGTCATGAGAGTCATGTTTTCACTTTTTGAAAATGATATATTTTTTAAAGATTTTATTTATTTGACAGAGAAAGACACAGCGAGAGAGGGAACACAAACGGGGAGTGGGAGAGGGAGAAGCAGACTCCCCGCGGAGCAGGGAGCCTGATGCGGGACTCGATCCAGGGACTCCAGGATCACGACCTGAGCCGAAAGCAGTCGCTCAACCAACTGAGCCACCCAGGCGCCCTGAAAATGATATTTTGACAAGGGGAACTTCCCCTGACCTGCGGTTTCTTGCCCTTTCAGACTCCTCCATAGACAACCACATCATCCAAACACAGGGACGGAGACCACAGGATGTTTGCGTGAAGGTGATAGAGTGCGGGCGTGGGGGTGGGAGTTGCAAGGTGGTCTCGGGCGTTTTCCTAGAAGATGGAATGTGTTCCCTAGTTCATCTCGCAGCATCTGGAGTCTCTGAGTCCCACAGACCTGAGTCTAGGTGCACAGCGATGAGTGAGCTGCTGGGGAGCCCGGGCCTGAGTCCCTCCAGTGACTCGGACCTGTGGGAATTGTGTGCAGCCTCCTCTAGCTCTCCTTTTTGCCTGCTCCCTTGAGGGAGGGGGAGGTGCGGGAGGAAAACGGTCATCCCCTGGATCATCCGATTGGCCGGTAAGGGCACTAACCCAAATTTGCTCTCTGGGGAGTCACACAGCCTATACCAGGTGAGTTGTCCCACAAAGGGAGCTTTATCTGTAGCAATAGGAATCACTGGTCCAAAGCCATGACTCCCCAAGTAAGAGTGAATGGGTTTCTTTTATTCAGGGTTAGGATGACTATTTAGAAAGGGGGCCTTGTCATTGTATGTAGAGGAGAGCATAAGGTCATGTTTGTGCCTTAAGGAAACATACCTAGCATACACTGCATGTTCTGTAAATGAGGCTTGTGTTCCTGGGCGGAGATTTTAGTATTATAATGAGGTAGTCACGCCACGGTCACTCCATGGTCCATCGGCACAGGCGTGATTTGGGGCTTCAGCCAGGGTGGTCTGGGCCACCCCTCCAGGCAGCAGTTAATGCTTGAAGGGCAGTTTGGGTTTCTATTATGGGATGCTATGCACCTCTGGTCTTTTGCCTGAGTTAGGAGATAAACTGGAAAGAGGAGCTTAAGGGAAAATGTGGGACAAAGTTTGGTGTGTACAGCAGGTGGGCAGTAAAGGTCAGATCTTGGGGTCCAGCTGGTGACAAGTCTACCCACCCAACTTCCATCTGCAAGGGGCAGTTTTCCTTTTGCGCCCCCCCCCCGCCCTGCTGTGTAAATCCTTTAGGATTCAACACAAACACCCTCTCTCTCTGTTTCTGTCTGTCTGTCTCTGTCTCTCTCTCTCTCTCACACACACACACACACACACACACACACCTGTCTAAAAAGATCCCTGCTCCGCTGTTCTCGCTTCCCCGCTGCCCTCCAGGTGCTTCTCCTCCTTTTTTCCTAAATGCATAAGGGGCGTTGGAGTTAGAAAGAGAGAGAGATAGCTTAGCGAAGCTTGGCCAATGTCTCCCAGGTCAGATAACAGAGCTTGAGTTCTCAAGGAATCAAAACTAATTCCAAAAAAAATGATAACAGAGAGAGAAAAAAAAAAGAAAAAGATATAAATGGCAAGGACCCAAAGCCAATTTGTTTTAGCATGCTAATGAAGCGTGCACTGAAATGCATTATTTTTGCATATATTACTTTGAAATGCAAATTACAAGAACTGTCAGTAACTATCTCCCTAATCTCCTGGGGTTAAAGGGCAAAGGGGAGAGAAGGACTTGAAAACTCATTTGCCAACTCTCTTCTGAAGCAGAGAAACTTCTGCCATCCCCCAGGCTTGTCTTCTGTCCCACACTAAGCAGTGAAGTCCGAGAGTCCTGCTCACACTAAAAGTCAACGTGTTACCCTCGCGGCCTGTGGCCTTCAGAGGGCTACCAGCCTCGGGGACAGGTCTAAGAGTCAGAAGGAAAGCAATCACTTCGTTTCAGTTTTAGTATCCTCTCCGTAACCCCAACCGAGCCACAAAAAGAAGAGGGACGGCGGGGAGGGGGATGTCAGTGAAGGGAACAGGCGAACCATTAAACTGTCCTCTGCAAAGCTGATTGGAACTCCCAAGTTCAGAGCCCAGGCCAACTCATTCAGAAATCAGCACTTCTGTTCTAACCTTCTATCACCGGCCCAGCCATGTAGGTCTCAGAAACACTGGCAGTCTGCCATTCCTTTATCGTGTGCCTTCTGAGGAGTCTGACTTGTGGTTAAAAACCTGTGTGCTTTGGGGTGCCTGGGTGGCTCGGTTGGTTAAGCCTTCGACTCAATTTCAGCTCAGGTCATGATCTCAGGGTTGTGAGATCGAGCCCCGCCTCGGGCTCTGTGCTCAGCGCAGAGTCTGCTTGAGATTCTCTCTCCCTCTCCCTTTGCCCCTCCCTCTGCTCGTGGGCGCCCTCTCTCTCTCTTTCTCTCTCTCTCTCAAAATAAATAAAATCCTTTAAAAACCAAAACCTGTGTGCTTTTTCAGGCCTAATGTGAGGCAATCACAAAGGCTTTCCCAGCAGGCCCCGGCAGGAGCTGCCCTCCCCACACCAGACCCAGCCACAGTCAGTGCCTTCAGGTCCCTAAGGGGCATTGCAGTCAAGAGCTCGGGTTGCCAGTGGAGGGGCCCTGGCCAGCACTTCTCTCACATATTCACATTCCTCCCCTAACGCCCTCATTCCTATGTCTCTCGCCCTGGGGCCCTGGGTAGGTGCTTTACAAGGGAGGAGAGGAGTATCTGGAAGACACTTCCCTCTCTGACTCAGCGCTCAAGACTTTTCCACTTCAACCCTTCCTTTTTGCCTCCCTCCCTCAACCTGGGTCCACAAAACCTCCAAAGCCTTTTGAATTGATTCCTGAGTGAGACCACCTCACATCTGTGTTGATCCTCTTGACCCTCAGCTGGTGGGGAAAATGGAACAAAGAGCTGGTCCTTCTTTGGTTTGAACTTCTGGCTTATCCCATTGCACTAAGTGGTTAAAGGCTTAACTCATTTATGGCTGGTGACTTTTAATCAGCTACTCAACACCTGACAGCCCTCTCTCTCTCTCCCCTCCAGCTCAGCTGAACTCCTAACAACTGCTCTTGCTATTGTCAAATCTATTAGACTAGGAAGTCCTTAAGGCCAAAAGTACTCTTTCCTGATAATAACAGGTAAGTTTTTCAGCATTTGCTGAATGCCAGACATAATGCTATGCACTTTGTGTGCATTAGCTTGGCTAATTCTCATGATAGTTGCCTTTATGATTGATCATTGTGTGCCAAGCACATTCTTACTCCCTTTCTTTAGATGGGAAAATTGTGGTTTAAAGACATTAACTGACTTGGGGCGCCTGGGTGGCTCAGTTGATTAAGCGACTGCCTTCGGCTCAGGTCATGATCCCAGCGTCCTGGGATCGAGCCCCGCATCGGGCTCCCTGCTCAACGGGGAGCCTGCTTCTCCCTCTCCCTCTGCCTCTCTCCCTGCTCATGCTCTCTCTCTCTCTGTATCTCTGTGTCTCAAATGAATAAATAAAATCTTTAAAAAAAAAAAAAGACATTAACTGACTTGCCCAAATCACACAGCTTATAAGCGGCACAGTGGGAACTGGAACGCAGGCCTGTGCAATCTAAGGTCCAAATACTTTCTGACTCTCCTCCCTAGCAGCTCTACACTTGGCACTTGCCTGCATTCCTGGCATTCAGCAGGGGCTCAATAAATCCCTCTTGTGTGAATAATTCTCAAGTGTCCATCTTCCTCCCTAATTGCTCATTCCTATGCCTCTTAGCGTTAAGGCAGGACATTTCAGCGAGTTGCCCCAAGGCCACTTCTCAACTTGCCCAACACTGACTGAATCATCTCCTCCATCTAAACATCTCTCCTTCCCAGTGGTTCCATTTTGCCCCCTATACCACGATTTTCCAGCCCCCAACCTCACAATCTGGCAGTCCCGTGTACTTACCACTTCTCAACCACCCCCATCCCGCCCTCCACAGCTCCATACCTAACCTGATACCGAGTTTGATTGCTTTCCTCTTTGAAGGGGTTCTTAGATGTGCACCTTCCCACCTCTCTGAAACCACTCCGGTCTCGGCTCACCTCGCCTGGGCTGATGACCAATACAGCTGCCAGCTCAGCGTCCATCCCTTTGAGGACACTTCTCCCCTTGGCTTCTCAGATCCTTAACCTCACACATTCCCAAGGTCGTAGAGCCTGATAATGGGCCACATAAAATTGCATTTTATGATAAAATAATACGTTTGGTTAGGCTTGGGTCAGAGTGGAATTGGGGGTCTGTGTTTTGTTGAGGAAAGGAGATTGGTAGTTTCATGTTGTTAAAAATCAGTATGAATTTTTTTTTAAGATTTTATTTATTTATTTGACAGAGAGAGGGGGCACAAGCTGGGGGAATGGCAGGCAGAGGGAGAAGCAGGCTCCCCGCTGAGCAGGAAGCCCAATGATAGGGCTCGATCCCAGGACCTTGGGATCATGACCTGAGCCGAAGGCAGATGCTTAACGACTGAGCCACCCAGGCGTTCCAAAAATTGGTATGAATTTATGCCCTCCAGGACTGCTCATGCTCCGGGGAGCACAGACTCTCCCAGATGGTAGTTGCCAGGCTCTCACCATTTGCTCTGAGAATCTGGCTCCCATTTTTATAAACGAACAAATAAAAATACCTACTATTTCTGAGAAGGATAGCATATGTTTATTAGGCTTATTAGACTCATTATAGTTGCAATTCATGGCAAGTTTTCTGGGCACAAAAAATTACATAGGATAAGTGTTTCCATGACTTTAAACTATAAACAGAAATAATCCTATTAGTAATTGAAGATTATGAAAAATACTGGAAAGAGTCAAGTTTGCTGCTCCTGGGACTGCAGAACAAAAACTTTAAAGGGCAATACCTTTGGCTGGTTGGGTCTGGAATTATTGGACAGTTAGATTTGAGAAGTGGGGTGTAACTACCCTGTCATCCTTAAGATATCCCAGCCTTCCAACCCAGGCCACTATCAGTCCCAACCACTGGTGGCAGGGCCCCATCAGGGTTGGAGCCAGTCCACAAGGAGGGGGTGGAGGGAAGCCCTGCGCCTGGGGTCCAGGGAAGAAAGCATGTCTGTGCACCTCTGTGGGCCCTGAAACCATGGTCTCCATTAGCCCCACGGTCTTGCCTCTCCTCTCCTAAGATCAGAGCACAGGCATTTTAAAGACCCTATCTGTCAAGATATATGAAGCCTTTGCAGACTCTTGTGAAAGTTTACACAAATCTGATTATCCCCCCGTGAACTAAATTACAGTAAATTCTTCCAACAAGATTAGCATCAAATAAATTTGCTGAATTTACTGCCAGTAGCCTTGGCCAGTGCTGGGAAAAAATAGAGCAGGAAAAAATAGAGACCTCGGTCCCTTTCCTAGTCCATTCCTTCATTCTCTCCCCACCCCATTGCTGAAACTTCAAGGGTGAGAGCTTGTAAGTCACACATGCCATTTCTTCAATGAGCTGCATCCACTGGGGCAGAATTTCATCTGTCCCTGATCACATCCTGCCCTGTCCTTCCCTCCTGCCGGAGGGTAAACAGCCCTTCATTATCCCAGCAGCTTTGTCTGTCTTCCCTGGCAGTTCCTGCCGGCTGGGGAGTGATAACTGAACCAAACGTTGGAGCTGAGATGAAAGTGATTTTTGTCCCAGAGGTTTGGGCTTGGGGTGGGTGTGAATGGACCAATAATTGGGTGTAGCCTGGGGAGGTCCTGCTCCATTATTACACAACTGAGAAATGTGATCAGGATCTAAATCTAAAGTCTTTCCCCCTGGGAGCCCCAGCTTTCTCCTCACATTCCAGGTCTAAATCTCTCTTTAATGTGCCAGGAGAGCAGGACTTGTCATTAGTCATAACTGTCAATCATCATTCCCTCCATCTTACAAAGCAGTGTCACCTAATATCATCTCCTCTAACCTTACCACAGCCCAGAGGCCCAGGTGGGTTGTTACCTCTATTTCTTTCTTTCTTTCTCTTTTCTTTTTTAAGATTTTATTTATTTATTAGAGAGAGAGAACTCACAAGCATGAGCGGGTGGGGGAGGGGACAGAGGGAGAAGGAGAAGCAGACTCCCTGCTGAGCAGAGAGCCCTGCTGGTGGCCACGACGTGGGGCTCGATCCCAGGACCCTGGGATCATGACCTGAGCTGAAGGCAAACGCATAACCAACTGAGCCACCCAGGCGCCCCATTCGTAGAAGATGAGCATGAAGCTCAAACACCACTGAGCCAGGCTGAAACCCCATCCTGAAGAGACCTCAGTGGACTCTGCCTGTGCCCCGCCCACATGCCCTTGGCATTCACCTCCACACATCCAAGGTTACCACTTAGAACCTCTGTGTGCCTGGCCATCCAGAACTACCAGACAGTTGAAGGCCCCGGGAGCAGCAAGTGACCACAGGGCAGGGCAGAAGCACCTAGCTTCCCAGCCCTCAGTTGGGATGACTCTTCAGCATGCCCTACGCCGCCGCTAAACTTCCCCAGCAGGATGGGGCTCCAGCTGCCCACAGTGGTGACTGGCTTGATAACAACCCTTTATTAGCGTCCTTCCTTTCCCAATCTTCCTTTCCCACCCCTATGGTGTTTCCTGCGATCGTCTCCCAAAATATTTCTTGCACGCACATCCGTGTCTCCCGGTCTTGTTTCAGGAGAACCCAAACCAAGACAAGTCACTTCAAAGGATGGTGCCCTAACTCTGGCCCTGCGATGGCGGCAGTAACAACATGGTTGATGGGCTTCTCTGGAGCCCCCAGTGGGGCACAGCTGGGGTCTACAAGGTGGGTTCCAGGTAGAATGACCTGCTCTCACCAGGAGGTGCAAATCCCAGTACTGGACAGTATGGGATGGGTGATAGGCCCTCATGAGAGAGCAAAGAGAGAGTATGTCACTGGAAGTCAGGACAACTTGGCATGAGACACTGGAAAATACTTAGCAGGGGGCACCTGGGTGGCTCAGTTGGTTAAGCGACTGCCTTCGGCTCAGGTCATGATCCTGGAGTCCCGGGATCGAGTCCCGCATCGGGCTCCCTGCTCGGCAGGGAGTCTGCTTCTCCCTCTGACCCTCCCCCCTCTCATGTGCTCTCTCTCATTCTCTCTCTCTCTCAAATAAATAAATAAAATCTTTAAAAAAAAATACTTAGCAGGAACCTGAGTTTATTGTGCATTTATTCAAGTTTCTAAAAATATTTGCATTTTCAGTTTATAATCCTAGCTAAGTGACGTCAGGCAAACCACCTAAGCACTCTTGTGCATTGTTCATCCATCCATTCATTCATCAGACATTTTGAAAGCTCTGTGCCAGGTACAGTGCTAAGTGATGGATGGAGAGATGTGACTAGCCTCTGGAGCCCCCAGTCTAGAGGGACAGACCCTCACTGGATCTGTGCTCTGAGAGGAGTAAACTCAAGGTGCATGAGAAGGAGTGTATGGAGAGGCTTCTCGCCCAGGCTTAGAAAGCCAGGAAAGGGTCCCTGAAGGAGCTGCCCCCTGAGTTGAGTCTTCAAGTAGCAGTTACTAAAGGGAACAGCATCCACAGCAGAGGGAACAGTACATGGCAGATATGGAGTGCAGAGAAGCCAGAAGGAGACAGGGGACCCGAAGCTGCTTCTCCATGGTATATTCCTGAACAGGTCACTTCACCAGGCTGGACTTTGGCTTCCCACTCTAACTGCTTTCTTCAATACTTGGTGTAAGATTAAATACAGCAATGAACATGAATGTATAAAGTTCTTTAGAAATCTGAAAGATTGAAGAGTGAGCCTGGCTGCACTTACCCTACCCCTTCTGCTGGGAAAGAAGATGGTGGTCAGAGAAGTGATGCACAGGGTCATATTTTCCCTTCCCCCCACCTTGTCTAAGTAGCCAGTGTGGTGGGAGGGGCCATACCTCAGACTGAGCAGCAGTAAGCATAATCCTGTGTAATGGCATTTGACAGCCGAGGGGACACTTTTACAATGATTTAGTCTGCATTTTTTTTTTATTGAGCTCCTAGGCCGGGGACTCTTCCAGGCACTGGGAACACAATGAAGAACCGGGGAGACATACTTGCGCCCTGTGGAGCCCAGCGTGGGAGGGTCGGACAAGTAAACAGGCGATTTCCACGATCACACCTCACCCCCACAACAGCTGAGATTCTGCTTCCCGATTTCTCAATGAGGAAATGGGCCCAGAAGCGAGCGATGACTTGCCCAGAGTCACAACCAGATCACGGTGGTGCCCCAGCCACCCCAAGGTCCCACCCCAACTCCAAGTCTGTTGGAAATACGGTGACAGAAGAGGATCAAAACAAGCTGCAGCTAGGTTGCTGCTGATCCAAATGTCCCATATTGAAATCTCCCCTCTGGGGGCCATGGAGAAAGATTGCCAAAGCCTCTGATAAAATACAACAGCTGTGGGAGGAGGCTTTACATTGGATGTGCTGAACGGGAGTCCTTGATAATCCGCATTTCATCAGGCGGAACCAGATGTTGGGGCGGTGGACAGAGGGTGTGCAGGGGAGCAGGGATGACAGGAGATTGGCAACCTCTCTTCCAGGAATGAGAGCCATGAGTTCCCAGGTGCAGTGAGAGGATCCCAGGCCAGCGTCAGGAGAGTGACTCTGGGCACCCTCTGTCCAGACAGCCGAAGTGCTTGGCTAGAGAAGCTCAGTAAGCTATCTGTTCATTCATCCACGGGCCAGACAGCTACTGAGCACTGACCAGGAACCAGACATTGTACTCAGTGCCCCGGAAACAAGGTCCATGAGACACAGTCTCTGTAATCAAGGGACTTAACAGTTTAGGAGGAGAGACCAACAGGCTCACTAAGGAGGGAATAGAGTGTTGTAAATCTCTGCCCAGTGGGGACACACAGAGGCCACGGCCAATTCTCCTGGGGGATGTCTGAAAAGATTTTACGGTGGGAGTGTGAATCTTGGAAGATAAGTAAGGTTTGTGAGGCACAGAGGGAGGAAAGTTATTCCGACATTAATAACATCAACATCTCCAGCAGTTACTGGATGTGTGAACATGGAGGGCCACATCCAGCTTCTGCCTTGGCTGACTGACAGATGGCGGTGCCCTTCACCAAGATGGAGGATGTGGAAGGAATATGGCACATCTGAGGAGGGGGAGAGATCATGAGCTTTGTTTCAAACAGAGGGGGAGCATTCACTGAGATGAGAGCCCTGGGAATGGTCACACGAGTGGGCGGGTAGCAGAGGAGGACTGAGGCTTTAAAGTGTTGGAGAAGGGGCACCTGGGTGGCTCAGTCGTTAAGCGTCTGCCTTCGGCTCAGGTCATGATCCCGAGGTCCTGGGATTGAGACCCACATCAGGCTCTCTGCTCAGTGGGGAGCCTGCTTCTCCCTCTGCCCCTCCCCCCGCTCTTGCACACACACTCTCTCTCTCTCTGTCTCTCTCAAATAAATAAATTAAAAAAAAATCTTAAGGTGTTGGAGAAGTTGTCTACATAAATGTTGGACTCTCTTAAGCCAGACGGTTCGTATCTTGCCCGTAGACCATGCAATTTACTCCTAGTGGGCCTCCTTGCCTCGCGGCCTCTAAACTGCTTCCCAAGTGATCCTAGGAAGCAGGAAGCAGGTCAGGCCAGATTCTTGTGGGTTTGCAAGGCACTGAAGAGTGTGAATGGTATACTATGATTTTGTGTTCAAACATGGGGGGTTTATTATGGGTTGAATTGTGCCCCACAAAAGATAGGATCAAGTCCTAACTCTGGACACCTGTGAATATTACCTTATTTGACAACAGGTCTTTGCAGATCTAATCAACTTAAAATAAGGTCCTACTGGATAAGGGTGGGCCCTAATCCAACGACCCCTGTCCTGATAAGGAGAGAGGGACTCAGGCGTAGAGACACAGAAGAAGGCCACGTGATGACAGAGGCAGAGACTGGAGTGATCCAGCTACAAGCCAAGGAATGCCACCATTGTGGGCAACCACCGGAAGTGGAAAAGAATGGAGGAAGGATTCTTCCCTAGAGCAGTCAGAGGGAGTGTGGCCCTGGATTTCAGATTTCTGGTCTCCGGAATCGAGAAAGAATAAATTTCTGTTGTTTCAAGCCACCAATTTGTGATATAGTTTGTTACAGCAATCCTAGGAAAATACAGAGGGGGAGAGGAATACGTATGTATTTATATAATTGCTTAGATTTTCGAAACTAAATAATGAAGGCTCAACTAGCTGCTGGCTGATCTAGGTTACCCTGGCTGAAATGACTGGGAGTGGGGGGGACTCAGCTCTGTACCGCAGGTTGCTAGCAGGCTTGTCCGGGCCTGTTCTCGGGGCCTTTGTAAAGGTGCAGTGAGTAAGCAGAATAGCCAAGGAGCCTTAATGCCTGGGCTTGGAATGGACACACCATCACTTCTGCTCCATTCTGTTGGCCAAAGAGAGGCAGGAGGTCAGCCCAGATTCAAGGGCGGGAGGGACTTCTCTTCTTTAGAGAGAGACTGAAAAAACCACACAGCAAAAGATAGGTATGCAGATACACACAGAGTGGAGATCTTGAGCCATTAATGCAGTCAATCTATCCCGTGTGTGTGTGGGTGTGTGTGTGTGGGGGTGTGTGTGTGTGTAGTGGGATAAAGCAAATTTTTCTAATAAAAAGAAAAATATATTTAAATATTTTTAAATTTAATTTTTAAGGAAAGTTATATTTTTCTTTACCTAAGAAATATCTATTTCTTAGCTCTGTTCACCAGAAAGACCTAGAAACAGTGGCAAGCTGGTAGCAATGGGCGCTGCTCCTATTCATGCTGTGTTCCCAAATATCATTTCCCACTAAAAAGAACTAGGGCTATTTGGAGAAATGGTTAATTCCAGCTGGAGCTGGAGATGTACAAGAGAAGCCTGAATCTTCTCACCTTGCCTGAAATCAGCGGCCCTCTGGAAGACTTCTGGGGTTATGTTGGAAGGACGTGGCAGTCAGCTTAATTGGGTTTCGGCTAGCCCAAGTTGGGAGAATGTGAGCATCAAGAAGAATAATGACCGCAAAGGATTATAACGTGTCAAAAATATAAAATCTAAGAGTTTATAATTATACTTTAAAATAAAAACTCATCGTTTGTCACCTTCAGAGGTTTCTGGGACACTAACTCATTTTTCTGAAAATTGATAAATAAAAAGAAAAAATCAATGAAGCATTTATCCTGCCTTTCTTGTAAAAAAAAAAAACCAAACTGTATTCAGGTTAACCAAGCAGATGACATTATTTTTAATAGAAGAATCACAGCTAATAATGTCAGGAGGAATTATTGAAATAGAAAACCACCATCATTGTAACTCATGATAAAATAATGAATCTAGGCAACCATTAGGCTTCTTGGGAAATTTATAATAAATGGTTCAGGCTGACATTACTTGAACCCACTGATCAATCTTCACTTCCATAAAAGTGGGACAGCCAAACATCATGTTCCCACTGATGAGCTACAACAGGAAGGGCATGCACGACACAGCCTTTGACATATGTGTTCAACAAAATATGAACCAGAATCTAATTGGCTTTGTTTGTGTACCCCTAGAAGCAGACCCCAAAACTAGGATTCACTTTAAATAGTTTATTTGGGAAGTGACCCCAGAAAACCCCAACAGGGAAACAGGAAAGTGAGACAGACACTGTGAATGCCCACAACTCAACCTCTCTGCAGAACTCCAACAGTGGAGAACGAATTTCAGGGTCACGCACCTACGGGATGAACTCCCGGTCCATTGGTTAAGGTGTGCTCTTACGGACTTGGATTCTCCTGTATCCCTGACTTGCCCCGAGCACAGGTAAGTGTGGCTCAGAGTGAGACAAAAAGTCTTAGGCAGTGAGATGACAACCTTTGGCAGCAGAAATGAATGCTCAGGGAAATGGAGAAGCATCAACAGTGTTTGCTACAGTGATCAATACTGTAGATCTAACTTCTACTTTACAGTAGAGTAGCACGTTCAACAGTACCCAGATCCAGCCAAATCCAGATTGAAGTCAGCCAAATCCAGAATGTGAAAAATACTACATGAGAAATGACCTGTATTTCTTTCACAAATTAACGGCTTTAGAAAAAAGGGGGTGGGGGGGTGGGGGGTACAGTCAGTTGAGCTTCTGACTCGGTTTCGGCTCAGGTTGTGATCTCAGGGTCGTGAGATGGAGCCCAATGTAGGGCTCTGTGCTCAGCGGGGAGTCTGCTTGAAAATCTCTCCCCCTCCCTCTGCCCCTCCTGCTCATACTCTCTCTCTCTCAAAATAAATCAATCAATCTTACATAAAAATACTGTAAAAAGACACTTCATATAGTCAGAAAAAAAATTGAACATGGACTGAGGATCAGAGAATATGAAGAAATTACTGCTTATTGAGTGTCACTATGGTTATTGTGGCAATGTTTTTTTTTTTTTTTAAGATTTTTAAAAATTTATTTATTTGACAGAGAGATAGAGAACACAAGTAGGCAGAGCAGCCAGGAGTCAGGGAGCAGTTACTGATA
The DNA here is from genome assembly GCF_002201575.2 of Neomonachus schauinslandi. Classification (NCBI taxonomy): domain Eukaryota; kingdom Metazoa; phylum Chordata; class Mammalia; order Carnivora; family Phocidae; genus Neomonachus; species Neomonachus schauinslandi. The sequence goes on along the minus strand of NC_058406.1, from coordinate 93,420,322 downwards.
TTTCTTTCACTCTAACTGCTACAAGGGACCTCTGGGTCTGGAACAGGAAGCATCAGGTGTAGCATGTACCCACTAATGAGCCCTGACCTTGACAGACAGACTGTGTGAATAAGGGAGGCTCACCATGCCTCTTCTAAGGACTCTCTCATTCCAGAAGATGCGTGGTATGCAAATTTCAAAGAGCTTATAGGGCCGGAAGTTATATTTTCCTGCCTCAATTCAAGCCTCTGAAACCAAAGGAAGCTTTAATGGCTCAGTCTGGAAAAGAGGTCTGTGTTTCAGCTCCTCTCCAGCAGCATAAATACACGTAGCCAGAGTGAGAATGAGCAGTGTCTGCAGAATGGCTCTAGAGTGATTAGGCTCCTCTCCCTCCCTCCGAGCTCCGGCAGGTGGAAATCCCTACTCAGTCACTCCATCGACTTCTGGATGGTGTACAGGGTTTGCTAGGTTCAGGGGACAAAACTAGCTATCATGCCCCAAACAGCCTGCTGGGCCCTTGGGGAGAATTCACAGGGCGGCTGCTTCCTCCCACCCTCCACCCAAACCAATCATTTCCAGTCTGTCCTGGACTTGAGTGCCCTCTGGTGAGCAGTAGACCTGATGGACACATTCCCAGGAGCTTGGGAGGAGTAGAGAGAGCAGCGTGGTACAGTGGGGGTGCAACGGAAAAAAGCTTGAATTTGCAGTTTGGAGAACTGGTTTCAAGTTCTAGCTCTGCCTCCGACTTATTTGTTCATTTGTTTATTTATTTCTCTTGGGAAAGTCAGTTGACATCTCCAAGCGTCTGCTTCCTTATTTGTAAAATGAGAATAATAATAAAACCTTGTGAGATCAAGTGAGATAATGGGAGAGCAGAGGAACTCTTTCCAAAATTCAATTTCATGCAGAGCCCCAATACATAAAACAGATTAAATGGCATTTTATAATGATTTATTATTGTTTTAGTTTTTATTTATTTAAGTAATCTCTACATCCATCGTGGGGCTCAGACTCACGACCCCGAGATCAAGAGTTGCATGCTCTCCTGACTGAGTCAGCCAGGTGCCCCCAAATGGCATTTTATATGAAGAAATGTAGTTTATAAATTAAGATTTATAATATTAACTTATTAAAGGCAATGCTATAATAATTAAGAGGCTGCTTTGATGAATAGAAAAATTTGAAATTGAGCTATTGGATGATGGTCCCAATCTCGTGTATTCTGTTTCTTTCTCACCTTTATTTTGGTTGCACAGAACAAGAATCCTCATTCACACAAATAAGTAGTTGTAAATTTTAAGTGTTTTAAACCTTGTAGTCTTAGGGTCCTCTTTAACTCTCTTAATTCCAGAAGCTTTAAAGAAGACTCATAGGGATCTCCCCTCAAATAGAAACAATAACAGTTTCCAGCAGCAGCTCAAATTCTTTATTTTAATAGTGAAGTTAAACACAAGGTAACCCACTCTGACAATAAATGCTAACTGTCTAGAAAGATATCATCACAATGTATCATGTGTTAACTTATTATACAGCAACATTACACCATGGAAAAAATTGTGTCTAAACACATGGGCCTCATCTTGCATTTTACTGGGTGTTTTTTGAGCCTGCTACTTTTTTTTTTAGATTTTATTTTATTTATTTGTCAGAGAGAGAGAGAGCACAAGCAGGGGGAGCGGCAGGCAGAGGGAGAGGCAGGCTCCCCATTGAGCAGGGAGCCCGATGCGGGACTTGATCCCAGCACCCTGGGATCATGGCCTGAGCCAAAGGCAGACGCTGAACCGACTGAGCCATCCAGGCACCCCGAGCCTGCTAATTTTGCGTATTCGCCAGCACAATCATGAGTAGACACAGGCAGGTCTAGATTTTTTTTTAAATGACAGAGCTACCATCTTCCTAGTGAATCGTACGTAAAAGAAGTTCTAACTGAACTTGCACAGTCATGGCAAAAAAAAGAAAAAAAAAAAGCTTTATTTGGACGTCTTTCTGCCAAAGGGGAGTTGGGAAAATGTTGTCCCTTGCTGCCATTCCTGGACATCCCTAACATGAACACCAGGAGGAGGATGGGGCAGTTGTCCCCCTTCCCACTGGGCCATCCTGCAACTCCACACTGACCAGGAGGAAGCCCTTCCAGCCCCCCATGGCTCTTTCTAATTCCTTCCTAGCAGCTGAGACATCCTGCTCAGTCGCTGTGGCTGTGGACAGCAGGACATCCAGGTAGCCCCACCAGGATAAGAGACCCTTGCTGTTCTAGAAGCCCAGCTAAAGGGGGCACCACTGCCCTAAGGGTTGTCAAAAACCTGGGCAGCCTGTGTCCCTGCCATCTGACAGACTTGTTCGTTTCAGAGAATTAGGTTGTTTAAGGTCTGTTAGAGAATCCAGCTGGAAAAAACAAGTCCCAGAACCATGCAAGGCTTCCTAAATACCGCAACTGAGACAGAGGGTTTTCCTTGAGGGGACTTGGGGGTTCTTAGTCCAAAAGTAGCTGGCACTTCATTTACTTCAGGGAGGAAAGGGAAGTTTCCAGTAACTTCTGCAGGGACCTGACTTCATGGGGTTGGGCACAGTCTGTTCTGAGGAAGTTAGTAGACAGATGTGGTGTGACAAAAAGAACGTTATATTCAAAATAAGGAGTCCCTTTGTTCAGAATCACAAGCTGAGAGACCGTGAACAAGTCACTTGACCTCTTAGAGCCTCAGTTTCCTTACCTGTAAATGGATACAATACCTTACAGGGTTGTGATCAGGACTTTACAAACCCATGGATGTGGAGCACCTAAGGCTGAACCTCAAAATTATTACTTACATCTGAATAGAATACACCTCAATTGGCCACAGATCCTTTTTTTTTTTTTTTAAAGATTTTATTTATTTGGCAGCGAGAGAGGGAACACAAGTGGGGGAGTGGGAGAGGGAGAAGCAGGCTTCCCGCAGAGCAGGGAGCCCGATGCGGGGCTCGATCCCAGGACCCTGGGATCATGACCCGAGCCGAAGACAGACGCTTAACGACTGAGCCACCCAGGCGCCCTGGCCACAGATCCTTTTAAGTATGCTAACAGATATCAGGGGAAGGAGGAAAGTGTGAGAAAGTATATAAGTAGACTAACATCACTAAGAAATAGTAGGTACCTGGTCAATAGAAGTATTATTATTTCACTTTCGAGAGTTGAAAGGGACCTGAGAAGTTGTCTAAATAGGCCCAGAACACACTGCTGAACTGATCCATAGAAACTGTGAGGAATCACAAATGCTTGTTTTCAGCCACTAAGTTTGGGGGTCATTTGTTGTACAGAAACAGTTAACAGATACAAAATGTAATAGACCTTTCTCATTCTTACCTCCCTACCCACTTTTTTCCCCACCAATTTCAGTTTATGTGATTGTGGGAAAGCACAGACTTATCACAGCTCCAGAAGTGGGCATGAGAACCAGGCCTGGCCCATAGGTTGTTAACTAAAGTCTGCCAGGAGCCTCTGGGAAAGCTTTTTCTTTTCTCATAAAGGAACAGTTGATGCTAGTGCCTTCCCTTCTCTTCTTACTGCCTTGAACCTGGTGGTGAGTTTTGGAGCCACAGCAGCCATTTTGTAACCATGAGGCAACGCTAGGAGCATTTTGAGGCTGTTGATGCATTGCCGAACCACTAAGTCAACAGTGGCAACTGCCTACCTCCAGTCTTCCTGATATAAAACAAAAATTAATCTTTATTTTTAAATACATCTTATCTTTGTGTTGGTAGTCAAGTTGTCTGTTTCTTGCAATTGAAAGCATTCCTAACAGAGCATCTCACTAGCTAAAATAATTAATCAAAGCTATAAAGAAAATTGAGATCACTACAAATTACAAATTATTATTATTATTATTATTTTTTAATGAGAGAGAGAGAGCATGAGAGGGGGGAGGGTCAGAGGGAGAAGCAGACTCCCCGCTGAGCAGGGAGCCTGATGCGGGACTCGATCCCGGGACCCCAGGATCATGACCTGAGCCGAAGGCAGTTGCTTAACCAACTGAGCCACCCAGGCGCCCTACAAATTATTATTATTTTTTTTTAAGATTTTATTTATTTATTTGAGAGAGCGAGAATGAGAGAGAGTACATGAGAGGGGGGAGGGTCAGAGGGAGAAGCAGGCTCCCCGCCGAGCAGGGAGCCCGATGCGGGACTCGATCCCGGGACTCCAGGATCATGACCTGAGCCGAAGGCAGTCGCTTAACCGACTGAGCCACCCAGGCGCCCAACAAATTATTTTTATATTACTCTTTCTTCTTTGTAACTTCCAGTATTTTTACCTTATTTTTTAAAAAGATTTTATTCATTTATTTGAGAGAGAGCAAGAAAGAGAGAGAGATCGTGAGCAGGGGGGAGGGACAGAGGGGAAGGGAGAGGGAGAGAATCTCTAACAGACACTGCACTGAATGCAGAGCCGCACACGGGGCACGGTGCAGGGCTCAATCCCATGACCCTGAGATCATGACCTGAGCTGAAACCAAGAGTCAGAGGCTTAACCAACTGAGCCACTCAGGTGCCCCAACTTCCAGTATTCTTAAAAATGCCTTTTAGTAAGCACCTATTTTTGTGGTAATGAGAGGGGGGAATGAAGATTGAAACAATTCGCTAGCAACAAACTCAAAGGATAGAAGCAGCCTGACCTACTGTCAGAAGACAGACCCAGGTGTGACCTTATGATGTTCAATTTCCTTAACTATAAAGTAGACATAATGTTTCCTATCTACTTCGTATGGATATTGTTAGAATGAAATAAGATCATGTTTATAAGTGTACCTGGTGCTAAATACTCATTTCTTTGTGTTTCCTATTAAAGTAGGAGTTCAGATGTAAGTGGCTGGGGGCTCCTGAGGGCAGGGAGGAAAGACTGGGTGTGGGAGCCTGGACAGCCACCTTCTGGTCACACCGCATACTTCCGGATCCAACCGCACCCCTTTCTGGGTGGTCTCTGCCCCGCCTGTGCAGGCGACAATGCAGCCCACTTTAACTGCCTCTTTGAGAAGTGAAATTCCCCTGCCAGCTCCACATCCCATCCTACTTACTTCTCAGATCTTTTGTTGATACTGAGTCTCTTTCATCTTCGTGAGCCATGTGTATCCTTTAGATTGTTCTCTAGAACTAAGGAGTAACTCCCTTTCCCCCAGCTGTCCCTGCAGCACTTTTTCCTGGCCTTCTACAGCTCTGTGCCTGTCTGTGTCTCTCGTCTCTCTTCTTTCTCTCTCTAGAGGCTAATTAGCTTTCACAGACGTGTTCTTTATGGTTATATCTTCAATGTTAAAAAATGTGAATGGCAAGCGAGGTTTCTGGTGTGAAGTTTCTCTTCTGAAGTCTCTTAACAAGACACCCGGGACTGATGAAGGCGTGGAAGTGATGCCCAGAATACTGAGACAGGACTTTCTTCTTCTGCAAGGAAAGGGGTGCTGCACCCCTGCAACCCCCTGTCCACCCTTAAGGGGTCCCTTCGCGGTTTCCTCCCACGCTGGTCTGCAGTCCTCTACAGGAAGGACAAGGAGCCTTCAGCTACAGAGAGATCGCGGCCACAGGGACCCCTAGGGCTCCCCTGACACCTGCACGCCCACCCCCCCGCACGCGTCCTCACCCGCGCCTGTGCACGTCACGGGTCCGCTCCACCTGCTCACACGGACATCGTGCGCATGCTCAGCCCGCAAACCAGCGGCGCATGACGGCCGTAGCTTTTTACCGCATGCCTACGGCACAGAAAGACTTCACGTATATTATTCTCAAACCACTACACTAATTCTGTAAAGTAGGAGTTATTAACCACCTTTTCGTGGATGAGGAAACTGACTCGGAAGCGGGAAGGCACCGGTCCAACGGCGCAGGGCGGGTAAATGGTAGAACCAGATTCTGATTCTAAGTCAGTCTGGTCTTTCCCTGTGCCCTGCCACCTCCTGGCCTGAAGCTAAGCCCTGACATCGTTAGAGAACACCCACTTGATGGATCTCGATGGAAGAAACTGTTTTCCTCTGTTAGGCAACGTGATTTTCTGCAGAAAGGGAGCTTGGTACTTAAGTGTTCTTCATCAATGTTTTCCTCCCTCTCCTCCCCCCTTTACTATTTGCTGGAACTGAGGTTTGATTAAAAAAAAAAAATAAGCTTTACCCATTCACTTCATTAGTCAGCTAAATGGCAGAGAAAACATCCAAAGAGAAACGCGGAGCTTAGCCACTTCCTTCAGCCTCTTGTCCAGCCCAGGCACATTTCCTAGAGCATCCACAGAGCAGAGACCTTCACAACAGAGGAGGGCACCGGGGTAGCTCCGTCAGTTGAGTCTGCCTTGAGGGGCGTCTGGGTGGCTCAGTCGTTAAGCGTCTGCCTTTGGCTCGGGTCATGATCCCAGGATCTTGCGATCGAGCCCCGCGTCGGGCTCCGTGTTTGGCGGGAAGCCTGCTTCTCACACTCCCGCTCCCCCTGCTCATGTTCCCTCTCTCGCTGTGTCTGTCTGTCAAATAAATGAATAAAATCTTAAAAAAAAAAAAAAAAAAAGAAGAGTCTGCCTAGGGCTCAGGTCATGATCCCGGAGTCCTAGGAAGGAGTCCTGCATCATGCTCTTTGCAGGGAGCCTGCCCCTCCCCTCTGCTCACGCTCTCTCTCTCAAAATAAATAAATAGAATCTTAAAAAACAAAAAAAGGCCAGAGAGGAGGTGTGGGTTCCACCAGTTGGCAGCAGTTACATTAAGTTTGTCTAAATAAAGGTTGTTTCTTCTAACTCCAGGCTCAGGGAAACTCATGTTTCAGAGGTTAGGAAGCAGACCTGATATTTGGTTCATTTCCTAATAAAATGAAGTTTTTAACTGGAAGACAAAGAAAGGAGAAGCACATCTGACATATTATTAACACCTGGACATGTTATTAACACAGCTGCCTCTATAAATCCTAGGATGGAAAAAATGGAAAGGCATCTATCAATGTAGGCTGTATTAGAGGAAAGTCTCCATTGGCCCTAATCACACTCATCACATGCAGACCTGTGCACGCACACACACACACACACACACACACACCGAGGGGTTAAAAAGACAGAACCTTGGGCCTCCGCCTCAAAATGTCTCAGTGATTCAACAAATGTTTAGTAGGAATAGACGGTTTATAAAGAAAATAAAGTGAATGAAAGCAAACAAAAATCCTGTTTTTGTTGTTGAAGAAACAAATGATCGAATAAATATTTGTTCCTGTAACAAATATGTACTAATCAACTACCCTAGGCCTAGTGTTTGGTGCTGGGGCTGGGAGAGCAAACAGTCAATGGTAAATGAAGGACAGCGCTCACTGGCCTTTACAGATTCCCAGCCTGTTGGGAGAGAGACACAAGTCAACGGACAACTTCAAAACCCCGGGGTAAGGGCTACAATATCAACTCTGTTCGGGTTCTCACTCCTACCGGCCACCCATTTGTCCTCAAACTAAGCTACAGATCAAAAACAGTCCCGATCCAAATCCCAGCGGGCTTTTTGGGGTAGAAATTGACAAGCTGCATTACAAAATTCATATGGAAATATAAAGTGCCTGGAATAATAGTCCAAACAACTTTTAAAAGAAGCTCTAAGTTGAGAAAATAACTCTGATTTCAGTACTTATTATAAAGTCAAGGCAATCGAGATACTGTGGTCTTGGCACAAAGTGTGCCTGGAGGGTGGAAGATGAGTGGTCTTGGAGAGAAGGGCCATGGCCCATTCTGAGACTGGGGCTTAGCTCTGTCTCCTACTAGCTGTGCTCTCTGGGCTTCAGAACAGGGGTAAATTAGATGATACCTCAGTTTTCTCACAGCTCTGACAGGTCAAGTGTACGGGGCACAACTATGGCCTGTCCTTGGGTTGAGAAGTCATGGATTTCACAAATAACTTGAGAACAACCCTGGGCCTTCATAAGCAGGGGAGCCTAGCAGATTGTGATGAGAGAAGGGAAAAGCAAGTGGGATGGAGTCACAGTGTTCCCATCACACACACACATGCACACACACACATGCACGCACACACACATGCACGCACACACACATGCACACATGGGCCAAGGAGGAAGTAAACCCTCAGACCAACAAGTATTGGCTAATTCCCTCTTCCTCCCCTGCTGCTTCTGGCCAGAATATCCAGCTGTCCAGTGAGGCGATCTCCCAGAATCCTCGCCACATGGACTTTGCCTCCTGCATCCTTCCCCATCAAACCACAACCTTCTCTCCCTGAAGTTGTGAGGGCTGCTTTGACAAGAAGTGAAATCAGCCTGGTCCCAAACTTCTGCTTCTCATCCAGTGTCCTGGGGCAGTTCTGGAACCTCTCTGTGCCACGGTGCCCTCTCCGGGGCGGTGGGGCTAACAGTCGTACCTCTCAGCGTGAGGGCGCTGCTGTGGGTTAAATAGTAGAGTGCTGAGGGCAGTGCCTGATAGTCACTCTGTTACCAGTATTATTATTTGGTTTATTCTATTCTCCCAGACAGGCCATGGCAGATACCACTGTTTGTCTCTGAGAGCCAAGGAATCCACTGGGAGGGATGAAAATGAAGAGATAGGAGAGAAATGGCTGTGGTCACAGGGCTCACCAGGCTTGTCACTCCCATCCCACCCGCCAAATCTATCTCTCCTCTTTTCCTCTCTGCCCCAGCGTCCTGCCCCCTCCGCTTTGACTTGTTTTTCCCCTCCTTCTGAGTTAGGAATCAAGCCTGGGACATGGGGACGGAAAGGGGGAGGAGGAGGTAGGGAAAGAAGGGGAAAGAAAAGAGGAGGAATGGAGATTTCTTTTTCTTACTTTCCTTCCTTTTCTTTTCTTCCAGGCTGACTTCTAGAAAGGGGCCTAGATCCATTCCAGCCCTGCACCTTGGTGGAAAGAACTGCTAACTGTGTTGTAATCATTCTGTATTAGGCAGGTTGCTTGTCCCCAAAGTCACACCAGCCGAGGCTAGCCAGCCCGGTGAGCCTCACTCTGAAGTGCAAGCTCTTTCTAGCCCCCCAACCCTGGGAACAGATGGGAGTGCCCACCCCCACCCAACTCCCTCAGGAGGGCATGTATCCTGCCGCCACCCCCTTACCCTCTGCTGCCCCACTCCCAGCAGCCTGACAGGCCTTCCCCTCTCAACTAAAGCATGGTAAATGAAGGACAGCGCTCACTGGCCTTTACAGAGTCCCAGCTGTTGGGAGAGAGACACAAGTCAACGGACAACTTCAAAACCCTGGGGTAAGGGCTACAATATCAACTCTGTTCGGGAGTGCCCACCCCCAATTTCTGTCAACTTCACTGCATCCAATGTTTGATGTTCTCTGACGTTTTCTGACCTTAAGACAAGGATTAAATTTTTTTTTAAAGATTTTATTTATTTATTTGACAGAGAAATAGACAGAAGAGCAAAAGCAGAGGGAATGGCAGAGGGAGAGGGAGAAGCAGGCTCTGTACTGAGCAGGGAGCCCGATGCAGGACTCGATCCCAGGACCCTGAGATCATGACCTGAGCCGAAGGCAGACGCTTAACCATCTGAGCCACCCAGGCGCCCCAACAAGGATTAAATTTTTATCAGCAAAGTACAATGTTCATTGAGTTCAAGTCCTTGGTAAATGTCACCAGCAGTGGAGTCCAAACCTACCCTCCCACTCCCCACCCCCACCTCTGGTCCCTACCCCGCAGTCAGTGGAGAACAGAAAGACTGGGGTGGGGCTTCTCATGAGCCTGAGAGGTGGCATGCTTCCAGTGCCCTCCTCTGAGCCCAGGGCTGGCTATGGGCCCCAGAGTGAGCAGGGGCCCCTGGAGCTCCGTGGGTCCTCTGTCACCTTTAGTGACACAGAGACTTTTTGGAAGCTAAGCCTGCCTGTTTACCTGCTTCAGTTTTGATGGTTTCTACATGTTCCCACTGGGCCTCACTCTCTCTCCTCTCCTGTCCTCCCCTCTCCTCTGCCTGGGTCAGAATGCCATAATGGCGCTCTCTCCCTCTGTCTCCCCGCCCCCGATCCCCCTAATCCACAACCCCGGGGAGGACTAGCACACAGAAAGTGGTGAGCTGGGAAATAATGGAAATTATTCCTCTGCTCCCACGAGCACCCCTCCCATCTGTGTAAATGACCTTGGGGAGGGAGAAAGAAGCTGTTTTTCCTCCCAGGGTCCTCCTGGTCAGACAGGGGACAGGTCCCCACCTCCAAGCACATATATAATGCCCCAGAGGCCACCCAAGGACATGTGCAGTAGATATCGGGCCAGCGGGTGATGGAGGGCAGCATCAACCCTGGACACTGGCCTGAAGGTGGGGGTGGGAGGCAGGAGGAAGATGGGGGTTTGCTTCAGAGGAGCCACTTGGGAAAATGAGAGGGCCCGGGGAGGGAGGAGGAGGCGGAGGTGGAACCAGATGGGCCACCCTGCTCCATCTGCATCCCCTATAATGAACTATCTGCCAGAGACTAATTTCCCCTCGAATGAAACTCCATTCTTAGGCCCTTCATCTGTGTATTCATTTCAGAGCAATTTCATTTTCCCTGATCCAGGGACAGGAGGAACTGTTGCAGAACAGGAACCTAAATGTGGTGTTTATTCTTTGGAGGGACTGCACCCTCCCTTCAGCCCACATCCCCAGCCCTACCTTCTCCCAGCCCAGCAGACAAGAGCAGCAAATACTTATTTCATGCCAGTTGCTCTACACAGACGTGTATGTTCCTTGTAACATCACTGGGAATGTTCCATTCTTAGCTTTACTGTATCAAAGAGGAAACGGAGACACTGTGAGGTTAAATAACTTGACCAAGGACACTCAGTTCGTAAGTAATGGTGTTCTGGAACCTGGACCGGATCGGCCGACAGAAGAACCAAGCGGCACCCAGAGATCTTGGAGAATAGGAGGTTTATTTACTGCCAGCGGGCTCAGAGGAGAGTGGTCTCCAAAGCTCTGAGCCCTGAGCACAAAGGGGGCAATTTATACACTTCTACTTCCGCATACTTGGCACTTTTGGTGGGTGCACAAAGCAGGGCAGGGAGGGAGGAGGACCCAGATTGGTGCGTGCGGGAAGCAGAGCAGGGAGAAGACCCCGGAAGAGCCCCGGGGCAAGGACTGGGACTCTCTTGCTGGCTGGGTCGGCCATCTTAGGACACAGATTTTCCTTATCAATGGGACCTGGTTCAAAGCCCCATGGCCTGGCTCCCAGGCCACAATCTGACCCACTGCACTTCACTGCCTCTTGGATGAGCCACAAGTTTACTTCCTCTATGTAGGCAAGTCAAGCAGAGCCCCCTCTGGAAGCCTGAGACCTAGGCTGTTCCAGAAGCCCTTGCTAGAGGCTGAAGGAGGTCAGGACTCAGGATGGAGGCACACTGCGACAGGTGCAAGAGTGGAGGGGGGATCTGGAGCAAGTGTATCTGCAACCAGCAACAGCCATGAAGACCAACCATGGGGGCATCCGTCTAGAGGAGCCATGGGACCAATCCTCTCACTGGCCATTCACTTCTCAGACAAGGTCTCCCGGTCCAGAGCAGAAATGTGCTGCCCAAGGGTGCCCATCGTAGGGACACGTATGCCTCCAGGCAACGTGGCTCTCGGGAGAGGCTGCTGAAGTCCTCTCTGATTCTTGGTCTCTTTCCCACTGCTCTCTGAGCCCCTCGTGGTGCTCCCTCTCCTTAGGGAATAACTTTGTCAACATGGGGCTGCTGGTTCCAAAACTAGACAAAGACATAACAGAAGAAAACTGCAGACCAAGATCACTCATGAACACAGATGTAAAAATCCTTAACAAAATAGGAGCACATCAAATCCAACAATGTATAGAAAGAAAAATACATCATGATCAAATGGGTGCCACCCAGGAATGGTGTGAAATTGGTTTAACATTCAAAAATCAATCATTAATCTACCATATCAGTCAACTAAAAAAGGAAAGCTATATAATCATCTCAATAGGTGCATAAAAGCATTTGACGAAATTCAGCACCCATTCAGGATAAAATTTCTCAGCATACTAGGAATAGAAGAGCACATCCTCAGTCTCATAAAGAATACTTATGAAAAAAAGCTCCATCATTTCTGCAGTATTGCTATGCACTGAAGGTTTACATCCTCCCAAAATTCATATGTTGAAGCCCTAATCCTCAAAGCAATAGTATTTGGAGGTGAGGCCTTTGAGAGGTAATTAGGTCCTGAGGGTGGAGCCTTTGTGAAAGCGATTAGTGCCTTTATAAATAAGAGAAGACAGGAGAGAGCTGTTTCCTTGCCACATCATATGAGGATATAGCAAGGAGGCGTCCATCTGCAAACCGGGAAGAGGGCTCTCGCCAAGAACTGAGTCAGCTGGCACCTTTATATTGGGCTTTCCAGCCTCCAGAACTGTGAGAAATAAATTTCTGCTCTTTAAGCCATCCTGCTCTGGTAGTTTTATGACACTAGCCTAAACAGACAAAGACAAATATTGTATTGGTTGCAGTGATCAGCCAGGTTGTGTGTGGGAGAAGACCGCACATGGGCTGCAATGCAGAAGGTATTCATTAGGGGCCATCTTAAAGGCTGGCTGCAAGTGCCGAAGTAATTCAATAGGGAAAGAGAAGTCCTTTCAACAAATGGTGCTGGAATAATGGGATATCTATATAGGAGAAAATGAACTTCAACCCCTACTTCACACCATATATAAAACTTAACTTGAGGGGTGCCTGGGTGGCTCAGTCAGTTAAGCATCTGCCTTCGGCTCAGGTCATGATCTCAGGGTCCTGGGATCAAATCCTGTGTCGGGCTCCCTGCTCTGCAGGGAGTCTGCTTCTCCCTCTCTCTCTGCCCCTCCCCACCACTCATTCTCTCTCTCTCTCCCTCTCTGTCTCCAATAAATAAATAAAATCTTTTAAAAAATAATTTTAAAAAACGTAACTTGAAATGAGTTATAGATCCAGACGTAACAGCTAAAACTCATAATTCAGAATAAAAAAACAAAGGAGAAAAATCCATGCAGCCTTGCATAAGGCAAAAGATTTCTTAGGTAGGACCCAACAATCACAAACCGTAAAAGAAAATGATGATCATTGGACTTCATCAAAACTAAAACGTTAGGGGTGCCTGGCTGGCTCAGTCAGTAGAGCACGTGACTCTGATCTCGGATTGTGAGTTCAAGCCCCATGTTGGGTGTAGAGATTAAACAAACAAAACTAAAACTTTACTCTTTGAAACATAGAGTTAAGAAAATGTAAAGACAAGCCACAGACTGAGAGAAAATAATGCAAAACATATCTGAAATATATATTTAAAAATTTCTACAGCTCAATAATATAAAACAAATGACCTGACAGAAAGGATCAAAAGATTTGAACAGACACTGCAGTAAAGAAGGTTTATGAATTTTAAGAATGGGCACATGAAAAGGTGCTAAGCATCATTACTTATTAGAGAAATAAAATCTAAAAATAGAATAAGACGCAACAGGACACCTAGTAGAATAACTAAAATTTAAAAGGCTTACAATACCAAGTGTTGGTGAATATGTGGAGATGACTAGAATGTTCATATGCTCCTGGTGAGATTGTAAAGTGTCTCAACCAGTTTGGTAGCTTCTTACAAGATTAAAAAGTCATTTTCCATATGACCCAGCAATTCTATTTCTAGGTATTTAGCCAAGAAAAAGGAAATCATAGGTGCACACAGACTGGTTCAAATGTTCATAACAGCTTAATTCAAAATAGCCAAAAACTGGGAAGAAGTCCAAATGTCTACAGACAAGAGAAAGGATTAAACAAATTGCACTACAACCGGTGGATAGACTATCACTCAGCAATCAAAAGGAGTAAACTACTGATCCTTCCAGCAATAGGGAGGATTCTCAACATTACCCTGAGTGAAAGAAGTCAGACACAGAAGAGTTCATACTGTATGATTCCATATATATGAAATCCTGGGAAATACAAACATACAATCTATGTTTGTAGGGTTGCCTGGAGCCCAGGTATGAGGGGCGGGGGGAAGGGTGGCCAGGGACAGGGCACAAGGGAACTTTTGAGCGGATGAAAATGTTCTGTATCTTGGTCAGGGTAGTGGTATACAAACGTGTCAAACCTCATCAAAATGTCCATTTAAAATGGGTGCATTTGGAGCGCCTGGGTGGTTTAGTGGGTTAAGCGTCTGCTTTGGGCTAGGGTCACGATCCCAGGGCCCCGGAGTCCATCCCAGGGTCCTGGGATCGAGTCCCGCATCTGGCTCCCTGCTCAGCGGGGAGTCGGCTTCTCCCTCTCCCCCTGCCGCTCCCCCTGCTTGTGTTCTCTCGCGCTCTCTCTCTCAAATAAATTAATAAAATCTTTTTTTAAAAATTAAGGAAGCGCAGCATTCCATTGGGCTTTACCTTTTGTACCCCTCCATTTGCTCCCACAGGGCCCCGGGGCCTCTCTGTCTGAGACTTTCTCCGAGTGCCACAGGGCCCGTCCTCCAGAGTGACCCAAGAGTTAACACGGCCACTGAGCAGGCAGAGGGGGCACAAGTTCGGTCCCAAAGGCAGGCCGGAGGAGGGGATGGGCGGCGAGGGGCGGGGGGCCGAGGCCAAGCCGGCCGCATGGGGTGTTGCGCCGCCAACCGCGCAGGGCCAGGCCTCTCAATGACACGCGCCGCCGCCCGCCAGCTCTGGCCACCATCGCGCGGAGGCGGGATGCGCCCAGCGGACTCGGAGAGCCTGTCCCCGCGGCGGGGACCCCGCCCTCGCGTCCCAGAGGCCTCGGGATGGCACCGTGGCGTCCCGAGACCTGGATGCACCCGACTCGGCGGGACCCGCGCGAGCACGCCGTCCGCTGCAGGCCACCGGCCCCGCGGGCAGGCAGGAGCCAGGCAGGCGAACCGCCTGAGGGGGGCCGGGTCGGAAAGGAGATGCTTCCCTGGGGGGAGCACCCCGCCCGGGAGGTGACCCGCTCTGGCTGGTCGACCCGCTAATCGGCGTCGGGGCTCACTCGGGACGCGACTCCGCGGCTCGGAATCGCCTAGAGCTTTCGGGCACGCTGCGCCCCACTCCTGCCCCACTGAGGCGCGTCTTCCAGACGCCCCCCAAGTCTGCGCGCTCCAGGGCTCCCGCGGCGCCACCGCCGAGACCCTCCCCACCCCGCCGCGGCTGCCCGCACTACTCACCGCGGAGACGCGCCTCCCTCCCCCAGTCCGGCACACATCCCAACACACATCCCAACACACACACACACACACCCCTACACCCCGACCCCCCACTTCACCTCCGCTCCTTCCCCTCTGGAACATCTAACTAATGTCTTCAATTGTAACCGTTTCCTTGTAAACTTAATTAAAAGATTTAACTGTAAAGATTGTTGATGTTCAATAGGCTTACTAAGCAGCTTAATGTTTAAAAATCAGCAATTGAAAGCAAACAATGTTTGCACATCTCCTTCGCTGGTGGCCGGCGTCCTAGCGCGCACCTGGGAGCTGGCAAAGAGCGCGAAAGAGACCTCGCCGCGTGGGAGCGACCTCGACCTTCCAGCCTTGAAGACTGCCCAGGTATCAGTCCCAAGGAGAAAAATTCAGCGCTCTTATCCTCAGGGCCATGGCCATCAAGGCCTCATGGCTTTGTCTTAGGCAGAGAAGGAGCCCTTAGGGAGGGTGCAAAGCGGGACTTGGGGCAGCTTCCGTTGCTCCTGCAATTCGTTGTCTGCAGGAGCTCTGAGAGGTCCCGACAGCCCTCGTTTGGCCAGCTACCAACAGCTTTTCAGCGTCCACCTCCCAACCCTCTTCAAAAAACAGGAGATGCTCCATCACGTGCCTCCCGGGGCTCCGACCAGGCTCTGGCTGGAATAGATCAAGCTGGGTCTGGGAATCCATGTGCATAAAAAGAAGCCAAAGAGAAACGTAACCGTGTGCTAGAGTGAAAGAGAGACCAACGTGCCAAACCTGCCGCAAGCCCAAAGGCCCACCCTAAATAGCCTGTCCCTCCGAGGCAGTGTGGCCTGCCCTCTTGACCGCCAATTCCTAGGTATCTGGTCCCCTGCAGTTGCCACAGTCCATCTCCAAACGCATCCTCTAGCCTTTCCTTGCAGTTAGCCAAATTTTGAATGATGGCCCCTTAAAACATCAGTAACCAAAAGTACCAATGCGTGCTTAGTAAATGTATCCTTTTGTCTGTATACTGCCCAGAAGGCGACTCCAGTGGAGGGGTTACAGGCCTTGGGGAGGGCAGCAGGTCGGGATGCTGGGTTCTCAAACAGCGCAGAGGCAGTCACCTGTCTGGTGCATGGGTGGGGTGCGGGCACGCACTCCTGATTGTGGGAGAGAAAAAAGGCAAACATCCGTTAGGGAATGGAGAGAGATCTCAGAGCTTGATAATATCTCCATCTTCCTCCCTCCTCCCTCTGGACCCCCAGGCAACCACTGCTTTTCGCTCAAGGCCTTATTACTTCTTTTATGGATTATTGCCAAGCTACTAACTGGTTTCTCTGTCTGTATATTCACCCCAGCATCTGGCCTGACAGTCCTATCTCTAATGTGGCAACCTGCTTCTGCCCTAGCCTAGGACCTTGCGAGTTTCTCTGTTGTCATGAGACACAACTCAGACTACACGGCAGCCAGCTTCTTTCTGAGCTCACCCTTGGTCAATTTTCAGCCTCGTCTCTCACAGTGTCTCCTTACCTCTTATATTCCAGCCACAGCTAGCTACTTACTTGAACTCATCTCAAGCCTTCCTCCTTTATAAATGCTTTCCCCTTGGCCTTTGTAGACATGACACACAGACACACACAGACACACAGACACACAGACACACACACTTTTTACTTGGCTGATTCCCATTCACCCTTAAAGACTTGGTCCTCAGGATGCCTTCCTTATGCTGGGTTTAGTTTCTTTTCTAAATAGTTTCTACTATAGCACAGAGAATACACATCTATCATGACACTTATTACCCAGTTCATCCCTCAACCCCTCCCATCTTTTCTAAGCATTAACGGTAGAGCATTTGGACTCTGGGCAACTCAGTCCTGGAGGAGATGGCCAGAACACAATCCATGTGTGCTGCAAGAATATGAGCTTTCGGGCACACCTGGGTGGCTCAGTCGGTTGAGCCACTGACTTTCTGTTTCAGCTGAGGTCATGATCTCATGGGTTTTGGGATCCAGCCTGAGATAAGGCTCCTGCTCAGCGGGGAGTCTGCTTGTAGATTCTCTCGCTCTGCCCCTCCTCCGGCTCTCTCTCTAAAATAAATGAATAAATCTAAAAATATATATATATATATGAGCTTTAGAGCTGAGCAGATGTGGGTTCAAACCCTATTTGGCTTTTTCATCCTGTGTGATCTCTGGCAAATTACTTAACCTCTCTGAGTTTAGAGTCCTTGTCTGTAAAATCATAATAGTAATACCCACCTTATGGAATTGTTGTGAGGATTAAATGAGACAATTCACATAAAAAATGTCTGCCCCTCAATTCTCACTTAGCATGTGCTTTTTCCTGGTCCTGAATTCCCAGCCAGTGAGACAGTTAATGAAGGCCCTCAGACTTTTTTCCCTTTCTGAGCTTTTGCATCTGTACATTGCTATCAATAACATGTCACAGGGTCTTGTGGAGATTAACTGATTCAAGGTTATGTGAAGCCAGTTTATTGAATTATAATGTTGTGGTAGGACTCAAGCAGGAAACACTTTTTTTAAAGAGTGGGGAGGGGCAGAAGGAGAGAAAGAGAGAGAACCCCAAGCAGATTCCATGCCCGATGTGTGAGCCCGACGGGGGGCTCAACCTCACAACCCTCAGATCATGACCTGGGCTGAAATGAAGAGTTGGAGGCACTGACTGAGCCACCCAGGTACTCCAAGTAGAAAACGTTTTAGTTTTTTCTTTTCTTTTTTTTTTTTTAAGATTTTATTTATTTGAGAGAGAGTGAGAGAGAGAGAGTGCACAAGAATGGGGGAGGGGCAGAAGGAGAGGGAGAGAAGCAGACTCCACAGCTGAGCAGGGAGCCCGATGCAGGACTCCATTCTAGGACCCTGGGATCATGACCTAAGCTGAAGGCAGAAGTTTAATGAACGGACTGAGCCACCCAGGCACCCCAGAAACACTTTTATTCTTTATCATGCCTTCACCTTTAACCTCAACATGTGGACTCATTTTTGTGGTTCTGGATGAAATCTTGGGCAACTTCTGTGTGTTTTTCTGGTTGCTTTCAGGTAGTAAATAGTCCTGGTCACTTTCATGAGTGAGAAAAGAGAAGGAAGTAATTGGTTAGCATTTACATTAATACACTCATATTAATGTAAAGAAGAAATACTTGTAAACACTACAGTCTTCATTGCTATATCTGGTCATGTGGTCAAAGCTAGTGTTTTTAACTGATTCTCTAGTATTCTTTCCATATTCTCTTTGCTTTCAGCAAACACCTCACCTAATACAATCACTTAAAAATATCAATATTAACATGTTTTAACCTAGGCAGATAAGTTATTTTCAAAACCAGAAGAGCCCACAGTTGAGGGTCTGGAAAGCAAACATTTCCCTAGTGGGTCACTAGGAGTAACAATGGGAGGAGCCATTCCCATTTTAACCCCTTGATTTTCAGATTCATGATCCTGGCTATGGAAGAAACCAGCACTATATATTGGTTGATCACTGGGGGGGGGGGCATATACAGCATACTGGGGGACATTACCCTGCCCAGTGTTGGCACTCAACTCGTGTTGTCACCGAATGTCCAAAAGATCGTTCTACCTTTCCTTCAGGCCATTTAGTTTAAGGTGATCAGGCACATTGTAATTCTATGAATTCTGTGAATTCTATGATCATGAGCCCATTACCATGTTTCATTTGCTGCTAAATGAGTTCCTTGGTCAGAAGCTATACTTAGTGGAATACCATGACAATAAATAAGATATTCTATAAGTCTCTGGATGGTGCTTTTGGCCGAAGCATGTGAACAGGGAAGGAAACTCCATGTTCACAGTAAGTATCTACTTGTGAGAAGAAGCACTGCCCCTTCCATTATGGAAGAGTTCCAATATAACCGACCTATCACCAGGCGGCTGGCTGCTCACCCTGGAAAATGGGCAGGGAAAGAATATGGCATCTTGATGTCTTGACTATTAAGAGCCTCCTCCAATGAGGTTGCACTTTGGTGAACACTCAAGTAAAATATGAATATTTTCACACTTTGTGTCAGTTCAGAATGGTTCAGCCACCTACCTCTTCCCCATCATCCATATCACCAAGCTCCCAAATACAGTCCCTCCAAGACTCTGAACTAAAAGTCAGACCTTTAGCCATAGGACACACACCCCCTTTCTTTAGGGTCTATCTATACCTCTGGCCATCTCTCCTTCCAGGCAAAATGAGCAATTATGTGTACCACTCAAATTTCTGCATACTGGGAAGACTTAAGAGTCCCCTCTGAGTGGGGCAGTAGTGAGTCAGCTCTCCACCTTCAGGTGGTACCCAAAATAATTCAAATCATGCAGAACCAACTCATCCGTGCAGAACCATCAGTAAAGCAGGTCAGCCTTTTTTTGTTCCTCAGTCAACTGGTCATAGAGAACTTCTTGTGAGACCATAGGCATGGGTTGAGAAAGAGGAGGCAGTTTAGTAGAAGTAAGAGCCGTGGGAATCTGAGGCACTTGTTCATGCAACTCCTTTTGCCTTTAAGCCTTGCTCAAGTCCAATCATGTATACATACCTTTTCCACCGATAAGGGAATACTGCTGTGAATGCTCATCTTTATGGCTTTGTGGCCAAAGAACACCCTGTTTATGATGGGCAGCTCAGGTCATCGGTAACATGGTGATTCACAGTGAAACATTCAATCTCTAGTAGCGTCCAATAAATGCTGGAAGCTATCAAAAGGAAACTAGTTATCTGAAGAGAAAGGCATAGTTTGATCTGTAACCCTAAGGGTTTACTCTGATTCATCTTCAGAGGCTACCAAGGGCTCTACACAGTGTCTGTGGCTCCATATGGTACCAGACACTTCAAGCACCATCGGATGTGACAGTCAGTATGGCCCAAGGGGCGGATAAGTTGGTACAGCAGCCTATACTTTTTTTTGCAGAGACTTCTCTTGTTCTGGATCCTGCTCAAAGCTGGAAGACTTTTGACTTTTCTGACAAATTAGTGAGAGCAGCATGCCCAAATGAAGAACATGTTATTTTTGAAATCCAAAGAGGCCCACTAAGCATTGTACCTCTTCCTTACTGGTAGGAGAAGCCAAAGGCAGCAACTTGTCTTTCATCTGAGCAGAGATGTTTTGTCATGTCCCCAGTCACCAGGCTCCTGGAAAATTTACCAGGGTGGCAAGCTCCCTAATTTCTGTAGGATTTATTTCACACCATCCTGCATGCATGGGTCTTACCAAAGTGTCTAGAGTACTCGCTAATTCCCACTCACCAGGTCCATCCAGCACGATGGCATCCGTGTGGTTGACAAAGCCCTGAGGAAGGAGAGTGAAGGTGTATGGCTGGCCCTACCAGTTGAAAGTTAAATGCTTCTGGTGATCTTTACTAACAGGTGTAAATAAACGACATTTGCCAGACCAATAGCTGAATAACAGGTGCAAGGGATGTCTTTGCTTCACTAGAGAAATCATGTCTGGAATAGAAGCTGAAATTGAGTCAGCCTAATTAAGTTTATGACAATCCACTGTTATTCCCCCAAATCCATCTGTATGCCACACAGGACAAACAGGTGAGTTGAAAGAGGATAATCACCATTCCTACATCCTTCAAGTTCTGACGGTGACGTTCATCTCTGCAATATCTCCAGGAACGATATTGCTTTGGGCTTACCATTTTGGTAGGTACAGGCCATTCTAGAGGCTTCTTCTTGACGTATCCCACCATTATAGCCCTCATTGCATGTGTTAGTGAACCAATATGGGGTGGAAATGGAAGCGGTTCTTCTCATACCTATCTCTAATGATTCATTAGCAAAATGCTACTTCTTGCTCCTAAAGCCTTGGGCACCGCTGGTTTAGAGGGATTCATTCCCAAGACAAGAATGTCTCCAGCAGGGCACACCAAAATGATTCCATTAAAATGGAAGTAGAGACTGCCACCTGGCTACTTTGAGTTCGGTTTTCAGAAATCTCAACCCTGCAGCTACAGGAAATACAGGTTTATTTTAAGGCAATCACAGAACAATCCTGCTCCCTTACCTATGTCTTGAGTTGGGAATTTAAAGCCCTGAGCTCATAGTTTTCTTTCACCACGTTCTTGAGTGCACTTGGAAGCAGCCGACTAACCCTATTGTATTCTTTATCTCCATTATATTGTTCAGTGGTAGCAACTACTTGGTCACCCAGAGCCTTACCTTCTATAGGTAGGTGATTCCAGGTGAGTTTAGGTGACAATTAATGTACCTGTCTTGCCACTGTGTGCCATAGTCACATGTCACCTTTACCCTTGGCAATAGGGTCATTAATGCCTTTATAGATTTTATTTATTTATTTCACAGAGAGAGACACAGCAAAAGAGGGAATACAAACAGGGGGAATGGGAGAGGGAGAAGCAGGCTTCCCGCGGAGCAGGGAGCCCGATGCGGGGCTCGATCCCAGGACCCTGGGATCATGACCTGAGCCGAAGGCAGATGCTTAACGACTGAGCCACCCAGGCAGCCCTCATTAATGCCTTTAAATCTAACCGTATTAACTCAAGATTCCTATCCTTAAGGTTCTATTCCTCCGGAATCATTTCTACTACGTGTAATATATTTGAGATTGATTTGATAATGACCCTAATAGTGTTAACCAGGGTTCGATCAGGAAAGGAGAAACAGTAGCAGTATTGTGTAATAAGGGATTTATTAGAGGAAAAAGGCCTTCTACATTTTTGGAGAAACTGGGGAAATATGCAGCTGAATGGAGAAGTTGGAGGATCAGAGAAAAGATACTAATCAGCCTTCGGAAATCAGGCATGTCCAGTTGTTAGAGCAGGATCTAGAGAGTTGGTGGAGTTTACATGGAAGGCTGTTGCCTCTGTATCTGGAGGTTGGCCTGGGGTTGCTGTTGGTCAGAAGGGCTGAGATTTGCTAAGAAAAGCTTGATATGAGGTCACCTGGGTGGCTCATTCGGTTAAGCATCCAACTCTTGATCTCAGCTCAGGTCTTGATCTCGGGGTCATGAGTTCAAGCCCCGCTTTGGGCCCCACGCTGAGCATGGGGCCTACTTTAAAAAAAAAGAGAGAAAGAAAAAGGAAAAGTTTGATGTGGAGCGAGGGAAAGTGAGTATATAGCCTGGGACCTGCTGGCACCTCTAACCATGACAACCTTCAGAGAATAATTGCCACTGATGCACTTCTCTGCCTTCTAACTTCAGCACTCTAGGGAAGAGAATTCTGGGAAATATAGTTTCAGCTTACCCAAATCAACACAGTACAAAACCACCACACGCCATGTATTAGCTGCCTGATAGTGAGCAAATTGTTTCATGTCTATGAGTTTCTCTAAGTCTCTTTTCCATCTCAGGATTTGGGCATTGTCTTCTGGAACACTGTCACCAGTTTTCTGGAAGATGCCCTGTTGCTGGTATGTCCCACTTATGGGCACTACCTCCTCCCACTGGCCATCTAGGACTCCCTCTCAGCCCCAGGACTTGTGGCAGTCTTTGCCAGTTGGGGCTACCTCTCCCTTCTAGGCAGCCTTCTTGGGCAGTCCACACAGGCCCTCAGAAAACAGGCAAACATCTGTGCTCCACTAAAATCTGGATGTGCAGCTTGCTCCCAAGAGAGTTCTCTGGGCTCACTATCCAGGCCAGGAAACCGTAGCCACTGGCTTCCAGATCATTTTCAGGCCTGAGTCCCTCTGTGCCCCACTGTCCAATCGATTCAAGTCAAGCTCTTGGAGTTCTTTTCTGCAATCCCCCTAAGTAGGGTATAGTAAGAAAGAATCAACACCTAACCTTCCCCTTGGCTGGGGGAGGGAGGAGTGGCAACCTTCTCCAGACAGATTTTCACTACCACCTGGTTTTCCACTTGAACTCTCTTATACAGTCTGGACGTGGGTAATGGACTATTGATCACCCCTTTTCCAAATCTGCAGAAATAGTCCACCATCTTGATTTAGAATGTGGTGGTAGTGGAGAATAGTTGATACCTATCTTTCTTTCCCTGATCTTTGGGCCCTCTGCCCAAATTTTGAGATGGGAAATGTTCCATTTAACATACTGTTACCTATAGAAAGAGCCTAACACGGTGCTTGACACAAGATAGACATTCACTAACAGAGGTGATGGTGGATGGTCAAACATGTGAATCAATCCCACCTTTGAAATGGTTGGAACCCTCTCCCCCTAAGCCAGACTGAAAAGGAGTTTGTACCCTCATGTAAGGCTTAAAAGGTAGTTGCCTGGCCCTCCTTATGCCTCATCTACATGTCTCTTCCAAATACAATGTTTACAGCCATCGGAGTCCAGTAGCTTCTGTACGCATGCACACACCCAGATCCATAACCCACACTCAGTGACAAATCACAAGTCCCAGGAGGTCAGGAACCAGCTTAGCTGTTCACAGTGGGGGAAGAGAGCAATGAGCCCTCTCCTGTTCTGAAGTCCCATCTCAGTCACAGTAGATGGAGTGGGAACGTGACCTCGTGCGCTGAGCCCCGGGTAGCCAGTGCGCCCTGGAAGACATCCAGGCTGGCCTCTGTCTTGATTAGTCAGTCTCTGTGCTAATCTGGCATTTCTATATTGTGAATATTAGCCTTGTTTGTGGGCGTGGAGATACTCAAATCCACAGATGCACAGAAATACCAGCAGCATGTGTGTATACAGTCACATCTTTACTCAGAGGTGCACACGCAGTTACTTTCCCTGAGTTTAAAAGTAGAAGTTACATGAACTTGGAAAAAATAAACTGAGCTGATCTGGGGTGCGATAACGTATTAAGGAAGCATTTATCTGCTTCAAGTCTTTCTCTTGGCCTCCTAGTCTTTATGTCTTCATTCCTTTGGTTGTTAGTTCCCCAACACAGGCACGGCCTCCAAGAAATTCCAAACCCAGAAATACAGCGTCGAGTCATCATTTTCCAGATTGTAGGCACATACTGAGAAAGGTTCAATTTAAACACGAGGGCAGGGATTGGCAAAAGTTTTCTAGAAAGGGTCTGATAGTAAATATTTTAGGCCTTCTGGGCCTTATGGTCTCTTTACAGTGACTCAACTGCTGTCCCAGCAGGGAAGTAGTCCTAGACAATAACAAACCAATGAGTACAGTTATGTTCCAATAAAACTTTATTTGCAAAAACAGTCAGTGGGCCAGATTCAGCCCATGGGCCTTAGTTTGCCGACCCCCACACTAGAATCTAAAGAAGACACAAGCCATCAAAACTGGCTTCACAGGTCTTCCAAACGTTGATAGGGGCTCCATTTTACCTCCTTCAGAAAGGACAAAAATCCACTGTTTTGGGTGTGGCATCAGTTTTCTTCTAATTATTTTGTGTTGTGCTTTGGTATTTTGATGTTCTTCTGAACGAGTTTTCTCAATCCCTCCTTTTTGTCTTTATTTTTCTCTTTCTGCATATATATCCCTAAATGCTTCCCATTCTTCTTCATTCTGTCCCCTTGCACCCACGGGGTTTGGAGATTTTAGAATGAGACTCTTTCACATCCATCCTTGCTAAAAATCCTGGTTTCATTCAGGTTCCTCATCTGTATTGGAGTACAGAGGCAATGTACAGCAAAGAACACTCATCTGGATCACTAGGTAGGACATACCACCACCTTGCTGTGTGACTTTGAGCCAATCACCTAACCTCTCTGAGCTTCCCTTTCCTCATCTGTCAAATGAGAGAGTTGGCTAACTGATCTCTAAAATCCCTTCTAGCTCTAAGCTTGTGATTTTAGGAAGCTGCAGCCTCAACTTGAGGCAGCTGTCAGGGGCCATTAATTACAGTGTCACTCACAGACCTTAATGAAACTGCCAGGAGGTCACAGAAATTAACCACATGATCTCTGGTACTTGGCAACCTTCACAGCTGAGGGGGTGGAGATACCAGCTAACCTGAGAGAATCTGAGAACCCAGCCCACTGACAAATGACTCCAGGACCCCTATGCTCCAGGAAAATTAACTTGCGTTCCTAAACGGCCATTGAAGTAGCTACAAAATGGGCACAAATATTGACTCGTTGGAAACAGGACCCTAGGGAGCTACGGTTGGAGGTAGGAGGCTTTCTCTTCTCCACCAGTCCCTCCTGTGTTGTATGGAGCTCTCCTGGCCACATAAAGGACACCTCTCAAAGCCCACCAAATAAATGTATGAGTAGGTCATGAGGAAATGGAAGCAAATTCCAGCATGTGCCAGAGGAAAGAGGCTTTCTCTGCAAGCAGAGGTGAGAGACCTCAGGGAGGATCAGGGAACCAGGACTCTGGCTGAGGCAGGGGCTGGTGGTGGTTGGCAGCTGAGGTGGGGGCCGTGGGGGGAATTTATACAGCATCATCCCCACTCTCTCAGGCTCCCCCAGCTCATAGCCCAGCGGCTCGTGGATGCAGCAGATGGGCAGGGGGCTGGCACCCTCCCCCGCTTTCTTGGACACAGTCTCAAGGGATGCGGAGGGAGTGGAGAAGCCCACATCCTGGCCTCCAGGAGAGCAGGCCTTTATTGTCTGACTCTGCTAAAGCTGCCTCATTTGTAGCCTAAATAATTCACTCACCAATCTCTCAAGGAGCATTAGAAGGAAAACAAAACCCAACCCAGCCCTCACACTCAGGTTCCCACTGCACCGAAGGCAGGCCAGGAGGCTGGGAGGCTGGGAGGCTGGGAGGCAGCGCCAACCTGCATAGAAGGCCTGCCTTCAAAGGTTCACTGGGACTGGCAACCTTCCAAAAACAGCCTGGGGTCTGGTTTTGTACAGCCCTGGAGCTAAGAATGGTTGTTACATTTTTAAAAGGCTTTTTTAAAAAACAAAATAAAACAAAACACAACAACAAAGAAAAACATGTCAGAGACTGTATATGGCCTGTAAAGCCTAAAATAATTGCTACCTGGCCCTTTCCAGAAAGTTTGCCAAACCCCTTTGTCCATTCCGCAGTCTTAAAGGAAGAGAAAGAGATGACAACCTCTGACCTACTCCTTAACTACCCCACTCCCTGACCCCACTGTGTGCAGAGATTCAAAGTTGGCAGAGTTCTGATATTGACAATCGAGTGAGAAGCTGGCATCATTTTCCCCCCCATTACCCAAACCAGAACTAAACAAAAACGAGAAGAAAAACCTTCGAGTGGGGTGAACAGTCTTGGTTCTGCTGCTTGGGGAAGAAGAGAAAGAAGCAGGGAGGGGCTGAGATTCAGCCTCAGCCAATCATGGGGGTGGGGGTGTGTGTGTCAGAATTCAGCATTGTCCTGGTGGTCTCTACTGATACCCCTCCCTTCAGGCTCCACACCCTCCACACACACGCTGTGATCCTGGTGATCCCAGCTGATCCCAGCTGATCCCAGCTGATCCTAGCAGTCACTGAGCCTATAATTCTTTTACTGATGAGATATCCAACTAGCCCCTGTCTCTGAGTCCCTGAAGCCTGGGTCGGTCTGACTCTGCCAACCCTCAATCCTGGACAGAGGCTCCATCCAGCCCTGCAAGGCCTCCCCTACTACCCAGCAGGGCCTTGGAAGGGAGAGGACTGTGACCAGCCCTGGACTCCACCCAGAGCCTCTCCTGGAGCCAGAGCTTCTGAGAGTTCCATTCAGCTTAAGCACTCCGGAAGAGATGTGTCAGACTAGACACAAAGGAGCTGCCAGCTCAGAGCGCCCCGGGTGTAACTGGGGTGAGTGATCTCTGGCTGTCATGGGGCCTGGTAGTAATCTGGGGGGCTGAGGGCAGAGTAGAGATCCAGTGGTCCCACATGCTGGCATATAAGTATTCTGGATTACTTCAGGTAACAGGGACCTGATCTAGAGTCTCCCAAGAAAAATGTTGCTGCTATCCTGCCAGTCCTTTGCAGGTTCCTGTTCTTGAGCTACAAATAATATGGAAGGCCCAAGTTGAATCCCATATCCAGGTTAAGCCAAAGGCCTTAGAGATTTGGAAGCCCAAACTGGAAGATCTGGGGCAAGTCATCTTACCTCTTTGGGACTCAGCTTCCTCATCTGTTAAAATAAGCAAATAAACAAAAACCTGAGGTCCTTGGATGGGGGCGATTTTAAGGTCCTGTCCATCCCATTCCCAATGAATAGCCCAAACTAGGCCACACCTCCGCAGAGCTTTGCTGGAAAGTTGTCTGGCTTCACATTGGCTTTCCTTCCCCAAGTCAACCCAGTCCCAAGCAAATGAGATACAGCTGGTCTCTCAGGGAGGAGAGGTTTTCCTTCAGCATGTTGACAGCTTGCTGGGTGTTCGGACTGACATGAGGGAGGGAGGTGGCGGGTGGTGAATGTGACGTCTTGTCTTCGTGCCTTGTGGTGAGGGGGTGGCTGAAGGGCTGTGGGAGTCTCACCCTCGTACCCCCAACGTGCCCACAGCATATGGTCCAGAAGCTGTACACAGTCCCATATCTTTAATGTCAATTAGCTCAATTGTCTTTCAACAACTCTCCAACTTGACTGGACATTCCTCAAGGGCAGGAATTGTATCTTGACCTTCTTCTGGGTCCCCCAGGAGAACCCAGCACAACACTAGGTATGTGGCCGGAGATCTGTCCTTATCTGCTGAGCAACTCAATTGAAATGCCCCTGGAAAGAGTGATTCTGCACTTGGCACAGGGTGTGTGTCCAGGTAAGTGAATCTCCACTTTTGTTGGCTGATAACAATACCATTCTTCAGTCCATGGCTCGGTCAAACTGTCCTGTCCAGGCCGTGACCCCAAGAACTATCGTGTGACCTAGAGAGCAGGCAATGGGGGAAGGCTGGAGAAGGGAATGCCCAAGACTCCCCAGGAGATATAGGTCATATGAAGGTCATTGATGCTGATCCCCTAGCCCTAAAGCAGTGCAGACGGGGAGAGCCTGGCTGGCTTGGCCTACACAAACATAAATCAGCACACCTCACCACTGCTTGCCTCAGAGTGGTCACCCAAACTGCAAGCACAGCGATCTATGGGCAACCAACCCAAACCTATAAAACAGTGACAAATGTCACAAGCCCTGTGGTGGGTCTCACTGTCTTCTGGTCTTAACCACACTCAGAATGGCTGTCTCCCTTGCCTGCTTGCAGATAGGAAGCTCGCCACTTTTTCTTGCTGTAGCTCCTTCTGTTCTGTGCTCTCCAAATATGTGGCTCTCTTCAGAGCCCTGAAGGCTGCCTTCTCTTCTCTGTTTACGTGTCTGCTTGTTTGCTCTGTATGGTGGTGGAAAGGGAGGGCAGGAGGCAGAGTTCTGCCTTGCCCCAAGTGTCACTCCTCTGTTCAAAGGGTGATGGCAGAACCATGCCACTGATTAGCTATGACACACATGGAATTGCTAACGAGTTTGATAAAATTTTAATTACCCCTTGTTCCCTGGAGCAGGCAGCGAACCACGAAAGTAATAATCCTCTTGGGTGCCGTCGAAATAAGATAATAAAGTGAGTGGAAGATGGGTGTGAGCTGTAGGGAGTTAATCCTGGGGGTTGGGGCGGGGTCTGAGGCAGGGGTGGGCGGGCGGAGAGGCTCCCCCCCGCCCCCCCGCACAGATGCCCCTCCAAATTATCTGGACCATTTCCTAATTCTCTACCTTGTTCTTATGGACCTGGCATTTTCTGGGAGACAAACTCACCCTAGGGAGAAGAGGAAACCAAGGCATATGGAGCATCAGGGATTAGCCCAGGACACATCAGATTTCAAATCCTGAGGCCCTAACTCCGGTCCCCAGAGTGGAGACAGTCCAGAGGGACTGTCCAGCCAGGCATGTGCCCACGTAGTCATGGATCTCACCTTGGGACATGGATCTCCTAGACCCCCCGGCTCCTGTGCCCCCCTCTGTCCCACCCCATGTGAAGGGGGAAGAGTAGGGTGGGATGGAGTGGCCATCCCCGGATACCTTGGTGGTTTTGACTTTGTGTCCGCTGCTGCAGCTCCATCCTGACAGATCCGGGAGCACTTTGCACTCCTCCCCCGGCAGGCAGGGCTCCATCTGACACCACCACTTCTGCAGGACAATGGAGGCTGTGGGAGCAGGGGGCAGTGAGGGCAGCTCTAAGCTGTCCTCGAGGACAGAGTGCAGTCAAGGGCAGGAAGTCCGTGCAGAATGAAGGGCGAGTTTGCACACCACTGGCTTTGGGTCCTGCATTCCCCTGTCTTCCCTGACTCCTGGCTGCCCAGAAAGGCAGTCTCGGGCTGAGGCTGGGGCACACACCATATCACATTCGATCCCACTGATCCCTACACGTCACCAAAGACAGCACGGGGAGAAGGCAGGGCAAGTTCTCGAAGGAGCCCTCCGGTCAGCAGAGGGGTATGATCTTCAACATTCCCACCTGGTGTATGTGAGCAAGTGCGCACCCCAGGCCAGGAGTGCAAAGCAGGCATGCGCGTGAGCACAAGCGGGCACGTTTATAGTCCTGCCACGTGAGTGTGAGCTCACGAGCATGGGTGGGATCGTGAGAGAGAGGTGGGTGTGAGTGACACATGTGTGTCCACGTGAAGGCCACCGAAGAATGAGAGGGGGCTGCGTGTAAGAGGCCGGTGGAGGAGCAGGAGGTGAAGAGGTCAACGTCTGACGCCATGTTTGGGAGAGAAGATTCAAGTGACAGAATGTCTACCGTTAGGCAAGGAGTGTGGATAAGAGGGAGGGCAGAGCAGATCAGGCCCTCTCCTTATCTATGAAGCGGGGATGGTCCCCATCTGCCCTCCTCCCCCCAGAGGTTACCCATCATTTGAGACTGATCCCAAAAGCCCTGGGCTGGTATGAAATTGCATCCCGAGCAGATGGTGCGGCCTGGACAGGCCTTCTTATCTCTGTGATTGGGCCCTCCCCGCCGGGGCCCGGCCTCTCACTCGGGGCCCGGCCTCTCACTCACCGTCCACGCAGGAGGGCTTTGTCCGCGTGGTGCCCGCCACCTGGCCAGAAAAGCAAGAGCACTGGACAGTCTGGGAGCGCTCCTCGATGCGGTTCCGGTTGCAGCAGCGATGAGCAGCAATCACCTCGCAGGTGCCCTGTTTCACCAGGACTGGAGCGACCAGACAAGGTCAGGGGCCCAGCCCACACTGCCCGGCAGCCCTGCTCCCCTCCCACCTGCCCTGCTTGTTCTTGGGCCCTCCTCCCAGCCAAGGGGCGGGGTGTTCAAAGGATGGCCAACTGCAGGGGAGGAGGAGGAAACGAAATCCTCCTGCGCCCTATCCTTCCTTCTGCCCCAGTTAGGCCACGCTCATCCCTCTTTGGCAGAGCCTGGCCCTTGGGCAGAAAAAAGGTGGAATTCCCCACCAGGCCCCACTTCCTCTGGCCTCTTCCGGGTGAGGGCAAGGGCCCTGGGGGCTTACATTGCGTGGGGAGGATCATCCGCTTACACAGGCTTTAGCCATCCCAGAAGGAAAACCACAGAATTAGGCCAGGAGGCTACACTTAAGCCTCCACCCCAGGGCCTCTCTCCCTGCAGAACACCTTCTGGCCTGGAAGGAAAGGTGAGCCACAGGTCTGCCCACACTTTCTCTGGGCTGGGATCGCAGAGTGGGGCAGATTTTCCTGGGTGAAAAACAGAGAAGGAGCCAGAACCCCTAGAATCTGCATCTTACCTGGCCTTGGAGATCTGCCTGCTGTGAAATGGGGTGGGGCGGTGCCCAGCTCTGCCGGCATCCCAGGAAACCCTCCCCCAGGCTCTGCCTCCTCGCCCAAACCTGTGGGAGTTGGCGGCTGCAAGGAAGCTGAGGCAAGGCGGGTCCACAGGCAGGCCAGGGAAAGTACCAGCAGCCAGTGGCCCGTACTCCAGTTCTGAGAGGTCCTCTCACGCATCCTGCCGAGAGAAGCACACAGCCGGCTCAAGGCTGAGCAGGAGCTCCCCAGCACCCGGCCCCAGCACCATGCGCTCTGGGAGGCCCAGAAGTGGGCAGGATGCACACCTCATCCCTAGGGGCTCTCCGCCTGGCACAAGCTCACCATACAAAGTGGTGAGTGCCGTGGTAGGAAAGGGAGCAGGGAGACTGCCTGGTCGGGAAAGCCACAGACAGCTTTGTAGGGGAGATGCCATTTAAGAGCGTCTTTTTTTTTTTTTTTTTTAAGATTTTATTTATTTATTTGACACAGAGAGAGAGACAGCGAGAGAGGGAACACAAGCAGGGGGAGTGGGAGAGGGAGAAGCAGGCTTCCCGCTGAGCAGGGAGCCCGATGCGGGGCTCGATCCCAGGACCCTGGGATCATGACCTGAGCCGAAGGCAGCCGCTTAATGACTGAGCCACCCAGGCGCCCCCTAAGAGGGTCTTGAAGGATGAACCCAACATGGTCCCTTGGAGGGCTGTGCCACGGGAGGAACAATACTGCTGACCCCCATTTGTTGAGCACTTGACCCAGGCGCGTCACATACATGCTCTTGCGGCCCTCACAACTGTCCTACAAAGTGGGATTATTTGTACCCACAGATGAGCAAACTGATCCTCAAAAAGCCTGGCGACAACTTAAACAAGCACCAATAAAGGACTGGCTAAATACATCCGTGGAGCATCTGTGCAAATGCAGTTACATCCAGGCCGCTGTAAAATAGAAGGAGGAAATGCTTTACGTACTGAGGCGTGCAAAGATCTCTAACGATAAGCCACCATTAAGGGGAAAACAAATAAACAAACACAAAGTGCAGGATGGTGTGTAGAAAATGCATAAAAGGGAGGGATTATATATGTTGCTTAAATATGCATAAGCTAGCTCTGGAAAACGTACCAAAGAAAACCTAGTAACATTGATTGCCACCAAGAAGGGGAACCGGTTCACTCAGAGATGGGGGTAGAAGGGAGACTTAATCTTTCTCCCTGTTGCTTTTTACTGGGGGGAGGAGGGTTGAACTGAACTATAGGAATGTAATAGCAATTCAATTTTAACAAATTTAAATTTAGAAAAGAAGAAACGACACCAGGGCTAATAGAAGTCAAATGACTGCCCCAGGCCAGGGAGCACGTGGGTGGCAGAGCCCAGAGCCCAGAAGCCTGTCCTATTCCTACCCCACTACTTTGGCTTCTCCTTGGTTCTCTTCCTCTATCCTTGATGGGTCAGGCCTCCCATCTATCTCAGAGGACGAGCTAGAAACAGGGGATTCCAAGGAAGCAGAGGCAGAGAGCAGCAGGGGGCTGCCCAGGCATACCAGGAGTCTGGACCACCCCCCCTCGGCTGCACGACTGGCCCCTTGGGACATCGCTGGAGTCCCTCAGGCGTCAGCAGTCCTGGGAACACCAGAGACCAAACCAAATGCCGGGACCTTGGATAGGGTGCTTAATCTCTGTCACCACCACCCGCCCTCAACTGTCACCCCTTCAGCTTTCTCCTCACTCACCTTTTTGGGGATCTTTCAGCTTCTGTCTGTTCATCCACAGGCCTCAGATTCACCCCACCTAGACAAGTAGGAAAGATTCTTGGGGGGTTGCCAGGGACAGAGGGAGTCCATGGCCCTGCAGAAGTGAGGGAGAGCCTGGGTGAGGACAAAAGGTACAATGGAGTAGAGCCCAATTCTGAAGCTGTTCTTCAAGGTGCAGGGTGGGGGGCAGAGGCTGTCCTCTGCCTTGCAGACTCTGCGAACACACAGGGCAGCTAGCCCGGGAAGAGTAGCCTGAGGATTCCTCTGTCCCAGGAGTGAAGCAGGGCCGATAGTGGGGATGTGTCTAGTAATCCACGCTATCAGGGTTCTGGCCTTGGGAGGGAGCTGAAGGCCAGGGAAGGATTCCTGAGCAGGATCTGACAAAATGCTGCTCCAAGAGGCCCCTGGAAAAGACCCTGAGGTCTTGAATCCTTTTGCCTCCACTTCCTATCCCCACTGCATCTGTGTCCCGGACTGGAGCAGAGCTGGCTCCATTCTGCCACCCTCACCCCTATTTCCATTCCGGAGGGCTAGAATGGGGTGCCTCCCGGTCCCTAGCCTCAGGGGCTCCAGCCCAACAGCTTCTCCATTTCTCCCGACGACCTCTCTTCTCTCAGCCTCCAAAGGGAGGTAGAGCTGAAGCATGAAGCAGGTAGGATGGTGGGGCCCAGAGAGGACTAGGCGGACAGATGCAGGAAGTGGTGCCAATACCGCACAGATGGGAGTGTTCCACGGGCAAGAGCTTCCCAGCCTTCGAGATGTATCTCTTTTCTGAGTAGGTATCTCCTCTCCCTGTCCCCTTCAGGAACCTTCATTTTGATCATTTCAAATACAGCTCTGTCTTCTCTCAGGCAGTCCTCATCCCTTTTCCCTCTGAGCTGCCACACGCGCCAACCCAGCTCTCCCATGAACCCCAAGACCCAAAAAATGGGGGGTGTGCTTTTGGGCTGAGTCCTCAGGCATTCTATTCCCTCCCTCAGGGAGAAGGGGAAAAGGAAGCTTCTGGGGTTTGTTCTGGGGTTCCACACTCCTGCCTCAGTTTACCAGCCTATTTTCCCCAAACCTAAATGCAAGGTATGGGGAAGCTGAGTTAGCAGACAGCATGCCAGCGTGGAGTTGAGGATGTGGACCGCGAGAAGCTTTAAGTTTCCCTGCCTTCTCCCGGCCCCCTCCGGCGCCCACTCACTGCTCCAAATTTCTGGACCCCCAGCCGCAGGATCTACCCGCCCCACGGCGGTGCCCACTTACCTCTGAGTCCCGCACCAAGACTCCGAAAGGCGGACTTCAGGCGGGAGCAGCCGGCTCGGGTGCTGTCAAGTCAGGAGCCCCGTGTCCCTCACCAAGTTGCCGCCGGGTCCCCGAGGCGGCGGGGCTTCGGCCAAACTGGCATCACGGTCTTGCCCGACCCCGCCCTGGGCACGGGGAACTCCTGGCCCGCCCGGCCAGCTCTGCAAGGCTCAGCCGGGGTGTTTCTAAGGCTCCCGCCGGCAGGCCAGGGAGCGCGCAGCCGCCGCCGCCTCCCTGTCGCCGGGGGCCGTCCCCGCTCCGCCAGCCCCCGCCGCCTCCTCCCGGACAGCTCCGGGCGCCGCGCAGTGCGCTCGGCGGGGCGGGCGGGCACAGACGCGCGCAGCGGCCCCTGGCGGCCGAGGCCAGAAGAGCGAGGAGACGCCTGCCGGTCCCGCCGTGCTGTCCGCAGTCCGGGTGAACGTCTCCCTGGTGCAGGCCGGGCTAACCCAAAAAGGTCCCTCAAAACTCTCCGCCTTGTGGCTTCTGGGGTGGGAGGGGGCTGCGTGTGAGGAGGGATTGCCAAGACCCCCAAGGGTTTGGAGTCTTGAAGATTCTAGAACTGCACTATCCAGTAGGATAGCCACTAGTCCTATGTGGTTATTTAAGTTTAAATACAAATTAAATAAAATCTAAAAATTGTTTTTTATTTGCTGTTGACATCCCCACTGACCATCTGGTGCTGGAGCTAGGGATCTTTCTGTCCTGGCTCTGTGGCCTAATTGTAGCCACATCATGGTGGGTGCTGTGAAGAGCAGGTATTAGGGAGCAGGGTGACACAGAGAAGTGGTAAGCCAACTGCCCCAGAAACACTGAGTAATAAAAATAGCCAGGATGTTATATTTTTTCATCAGTCTTGGCTTGCTGTTGTTGTTTATGCCATTTATCTGAGAGCTGGTTCCAGTTTTTCTTAAACAGGAGGGAAACACCCATAGCAGCAGCATGGTCTTTACCTCCGTTTGCCTTTGCCACTCTATGGGCCTTTGGATCTGATTTGTTTTTCTTTTCTTGTGACTTCTATTTTTCTGGCTGTCTCTGCCTGAAGTGTAGGTATAATTACAGCAAGCCTAAAGACCTGAATGAAGGGTCACCTGAGTGGCTCATTCGGTTAAGCATCTGCCTTTGGCTCAGGTCATGATCTCAGGGTCCTGGGATCAAGCTGGGCATTGGGCTCTCTGCTCAGTGGGGAGTCTGCTTCTCCCTCTCCCTCTGCACCTCCCCTCCCCCCAGCTCATGCTCTCTCTCTCTCTGTCTCAAATAAATAAATAAATAAATATTAAAAAAAAAATACCTGAATGACCAGTGTGAGATTTTTATTTGGAAGCGGCGAGGAAAGCCACCCCTTCTGGGGGCACATTTTAGCTCAGGAACAGAGAGGGTTATGTTCAGGGAGCATTCTGCCCACAGAGCCCAGAGATGGAGTCCCAACCATGGACTCGGTGCCAGCGATTCCTGAGGGCTACCCTGACTTGCATTAGGGCCACAGGGCCTTGTCCCCATTTGGACAGTGCCTGGGGTAGGAGGTGTCTCTGGAGATGTACTGATCAATTCCCTGATAGCTGCCTTAGGAACTGGTCTCTTTGGACTCAGCACCACTTTTCCCTTACAAGCAAGTGCTTAGCCTGGCCTCTGTCTCCCCCTGGCGGTGCCTACGGATCTTGTTCCGCCTGCAGGCTCAGCCTCTGCCTTCAGAGGAGGAAGGTCAAAGAGGGGTAACCCTCACTCTTCTCTCTGCCATTCACCTCCTCCTTAGCCCCTCCTCCACGATCCCGACAAATCAGCTTGGCTCATCAGACAGAACGGAGTTTGGGCGTTTGGGGACTGGCACGGGTGTGAGTCTCTCGTTGGCTGTGTGACCTCTTGCGGCAAGTCCTGTAAAATGACAGGCGCGTCATCGGTAAAAAGAACATAAAACCCACCTTGAAGGGCTGCTGTTTGGTATAAATGGTCTAATATATGGAAAGTGCTTTGTAGCGGGCCTACTATATAGTAAGTCCGAACAGTTATTGTTGTTATCCTTATTAACTAGCCCTGCTGTGGTCAGGGGAGGCCTAAATGTGGAGGGAAATTGGGTCCTGAGAAGGAAAGTGGAGTCAGAGTGGCAACCGCTCTCCCAGATCTAGAGGTGGTCGTCGATGGGGAACAGCGCCGTCAGGAGCCCAAGAACTTACCCCCGGCTCCCTAATTCAGGATGGTCGGCTCCAGCCCGCGTCCTCAGCACCCTCACAGCACACCCAGCACCAGCCCCTCGCCGTCGCTCTCACTCCAGCAGCCTCAGCCAGAGGTATTGTCACACCAGGTGCCTCACACCCAGCGGTGGCGGAAGCTGCCGGTTTCGCTCTGAAGTCACCAGTTCCATCACCCTCCGGGCAGGCTGGCTGAACCGAGGGCGAGGAGACACTACCCCCGCCCCCCTTTCACAATGGGGAAGGTCTAGCTGATGTCTCATCTAGAGCACGTATGAAATAGGATGTGCTTCCCTCGGTCCCCTTCCCACAACAGCAGACCCTTCTTCCCCAAAGAAACTGAGGCGGAGCGAAGCCTGAACGCGGCGGGAAGGAGCAGCGAGCTGGTGGGGCGGTGCCGGGGGCGGCCCAGAGCAGGAGGAAGTTTTGCCGCGACCCGCCCTGCCCGCCCAGAGCCAATGGACGGGAAGAGCCCGCAGGAGCGAGCACCGCCCACCGCGCGCCCTAGGGGGCGGGCCCGCCTCGGGGCGGGGCCACGGCCGAGGGCGGGGCAGGGAGGCA
The DNA here is from genome assembly GCF_002201575.2 of Neomonachus schauinslandi. Lineage (NCBI taxonomy): Eukaryota > Metazoa > Chordata > Mammalia > Carnivora > Phocidae > Neomonachus > Neomonachus schauinslandi. Next base: position 93,384,009 of record NC_058406.1, on the reverse strand, counting down.
GCATGCTAAACCGGGTGCGCTCGGCCGTGGCGCACCTGGTGAGCTCTGGGGGCGCCCCGCCTCCGCGCCCCAAGTCCCCAGATCTGCCCAACGCGCCCTTGGCGCAGACCGCCGCTCCTCCAGAAGCGCCCAGGAGCCCTCCGGCGAGGGCTGGGAGCGCAGCGCCGGCGAAGACGGTAGAGGCTCGAGCGAGCTTCTCCCGACCGACCTTCCTGCAGCTGAGCCCACGGGGGCTGCGACGCGCCGACGACCACGCTGGCCGGGCTGTGCAAAGCCCCCCGGACACCGGCCGTCGCCTGCCCTGGAGCACGGGCTACGCCGAGTGAGCGCCCCCGGGAAGACCCTGGGCAGGATGGGACCCCCAGCCCCCAGCCCCTTCCCCAGCTGGGCATTCCCGGCGCTGGGCTGCGTGCCCCTCGCCGTGCGCGGCGCGAGGAGTTCCCTTCTCCCAGGACCTTTGCTTTCCTTTGGGCTTCGGGCCGCAGCTACCCCCCCCCCCCCGCCCCCTTAAGCCCTGTCTCAAGTCGGTGCAGTCTTCCTCAGGACCTTTCAGCTCGTTGACTACCCTCACCCGCGCTGCCTCAGGACCTTGTTCCCTTCCAGAGCCCGGAGGGTGGAGGGCCCCGTGGAGGATGAGTTGGCCAGTTCTCAGTCGGGGCCCGGCAGTTTAATGGCTAAGGGAGGCGGGGATTCAAGGAGGGGGGGTGCCCTTTTAATAGAGGAGATGGCGGCTGGAGAGACTCGCTCCTGGGCTTCCCGACCCCAGCGCCCCAGTTCTCTGTCCCTCTTACCGTTCCCCTCCCCCTCCACACCCAGAAATAGCCCGCGACACCAGGCGGCCTCCGGCTTCCCCAGGGGCGAGGGAGGGCGCCGCCCGGGGTAGCAGGAGGGTCCCCTTTGAATGCCTCTCGGAGGGGGCGCTGAGGTCGCTGAGGGTGGTGGCTGGTAGACCCCGGGCCCCACCACTAGCTCCTTTAGCTTTCTGTTTGAGAAGAGTTGGTGGTTCTGTGGCTCCTGCGCAGTCCAGGTGGGCTTCCACCCCTACCCTATTTCAATTCCTGTTTCCCTGTCTGGGCTCGCGCACTTCCTCACTGCCAAAGCAGCAGAAACTTTCACTGGATGATTTTAAGATAAAGGTGGGTGTGCCCATGAGGGTGGGGTGCTGTGGACGAGGCACTAGAAAAGTTGATTAGGCTCCAGGGTGGGATGGAGGGTCTTGGCAAGCAGGGTGGTTAAGATCTCCTGCTGCCCCTGCCCAGCCCTTTCCCCAGCAGCCCGTGGGGGTGCGCCCTTTGCCAGGGACCGGGGAACCGAGGCAGGAACAAGCTGCTGTTGGCCTTTCTGTGAGGTGGTGGGGCCTGACGCCCAGATGGTATTCCTTGTGCCTTGCCCTGCCTCCCTTCTCCTCCTCTTTCTGGCCTGGATCCCAGGTGGCTATGACCTTTCTGGGTTTGGCCAGCAAGCTAGAGAGGGTGTGTGTGTCTAAGGTGGGGGTTATTCCAGGACCTGGCCTGGTGTCCAACCTGATGTGGTCACTCTTGCCTGGCAGGGTCATCAACGCTGGCAAAAGTCGGCACAATGAGGACCAGGCTTGCTGTGAGGTGGTGTATGTGGAAGGTCGGAGGAGTGTTTCAGGGGCGCCTAGGGAGCCTAGCCAAGGCCAGGTAAGCCCCCACCCCCTTCCCTCGCCTCCAGAGATGGTGACACCTCTCCCCGCGGATTCTAGGCATCCAGTTTTAAATCTCAGACCTAACTCCTCACCCAACTAGCTTTCTACCTCTGGCACAGAAGCTTCTACCTCTGGCACAGAACTGACATTGACCAGTTAGAATGTCAGGATAAATGTTCCATTTACCAGTTAGAATGTAGGTGCTCCTGTATTTATGGATGATTTAATTCATTGCCAATGTTTATTATTGTATCTTTTATCCTCCGAGTTTGGCTTTTTTTGATGCTTTACTTTCTGACACATAATAGGCCCTTGGTAAATGAGTGAATAAATCTAATTTGCCTTTCATACCAAACTCTGACCTCCTCTCTGATGTTTGTATGGTTGCCTAGAGTCTTGCTCTTCTCCTTGTATCACACACACACACACACACACACACACACACACACACTCTCTCTCTCTCTCTCTCTCTCTCTCTCTCTCTCTCTCTCTCTCTCTCCCTCATTCACCTCCAACTTTTCCTCCACCAGGGACTCTGCTTCTACTACTGGGGCCTGTTTGATGGGCATGCAGGGGGCGGAGCTGCCGAAATGGCCTCCAGGCTCCTGCACCGCCACATCCGGGAGCAGCTAAAGGACCTGGTAGAGATACTCCAGGACCCCTCGCCACCTCCCCTCTGCCTCCCATCTACCCCAGGAGCCCCAGGTTCCTCTGATTCTTCTCACTTGGTTGGTCCTCAGTCCTGCTGGTCTTCACAGAAGGAAGTGACCCATGAGAGCCTGGTAGTGGGGGCCATAGAGAATGCCTTCCAGTTCATGGTGAGTGGGTGGTCCCCGGGCAGGAGCCTGCTAGGCAGATACTCTGGTCAACTCTGTACGGGAATCAAATAGCCTCAGGGGCCCTGAGTACCCACAACACCTTTGAGGGCCTGAGCAGAGCTTGGTTCAGAGGGGAGGGAAGGGGGAGTTACACCCATGTCTGCCCTCCCCTCCTCCAGTGTGGCTTGGCTGGGCCAGTTTATTTCTGCGGATGGGGGCAGTGGTTGTGGGCCTGGAACCTGTTCTTCATTCACCCCCTCTGACCCTTCCTCACATGGCAGGATGAGCAGATGGCCCGGGAGCGGCATGGCCACCAAGTGGAGGGGGGCTGCTGTGCACTGGTTGTGGTCTACTTGCTAGGCAAGGTGTATGTGGCCAATGCAGGGGACAGCAGGTACGGGGAGGGGGGAGGGGGTCACCCTCTGGGATGGGGGAATAGAAGAGAATGAGGTGGTGGGTGTTACAAATCAAAAACTGGAGGGAGGGATGGTGTCAGGAGCGGTCACAGACAGAAGGGATGGCCAGAAATAGCCACGAGGGGAGGAAAGATGGGGGTCTAGGTGAGGAACCCCAGGGGTCATTGTGGTGAAGCCCTGGTCTTTCTGGAATTCTCCACAAGGGGGCTGAGGAGAGCCCAGCCCAAACCTTTTCTTTCTCTGGGCAGAGCCATCATTGTCCGGAATGGTGAAATCATTCCCATGTCCCGGGAGTTCACCCCGGAGACTGAGCGCCAGCGTCTTCAGCTGCTTGTAAGTAGGAACTAACCTTCCTGCTCCCGTTCTTTGTTGACTCTCGTGGCTCTCTGTGGCTTGTGGCCCCACCCTCACCACGCAGACCGCTCCTTACTGGCTGCTCACTGGGAAGGCCGCTCTGCTCAGCAGCAATGGCTGAGCTGGTAGAGTACGTAGCAGGAAGGAATGTGGGCTACTCCAGGGCTCCCACTGGGGCTCCCACTGTGGCCCCCGCTGAGGAAGGAAGTGGAGTCAGAGGCGGGGGAAAGGAAGTAGCCAAGGCCCCTGAGAGGCAGTATGGTTTAGTGCTTTAAAGTACTGACTCCGGAGCTGGACTGCCTGGGATTGAATCCTGGTTCGAGCCCTTTGCTCATTGTTTGACGTGCAGATGGTTCCCTCAAGTGGCATCAGTAGCTCCTGCCTTAAGGGTTGTCCTGAGGTTCGGCGAGTTCATATACATTATTCGTATTAGAACAGTGCATGGCACATGGTAAAGAAACCCCATTTAAGGCCCTGCTGTAATTAACCTCATCTGTACGGCAGGGTGTGCTCTAAGCCTAATGCCCCCCTGGCCCTCTGCTCTGTTCGGCCACTCCCAACCGCAGGGCTTCCTGAAACCAGAGCTGCTAGGTGGTGAATTCACCCACCTTGAGTTCCCCCGCAGAATTCAGCCCAAGGAGCTGGGGCAGAGGATGCTGTACCGGGACCAGAACATGACCGGCTGGTAACACTTCCTTCAGAGCTGGGGCCCGTTCCCATGGCAGCACAACCAGTCCCTCACCAGCAGCAAGGTGGAAGCTGGAGGCGGGGCCAGTCTGGGGGCTGGGGGCATGTGGTCCTTCTTAGGGGTTTGTGTGAGGGGCATGGCTCCTCGGGGAGAGGGGCTTTGATGCCTGGGTGATGCGTCCTCTACTCCCCCCCTCCCCAGGGCCTACAAAAAGATCGAGCTGGAGGATCTCAGGTTTCCTCTGGTCTGTGGGGAGGGCAAAAAGGTAAACTCCATGGTAGAGGTGGGAGAGGGCAGGAGGACCCACCACAACCTGTCTAGGGAGGTGGAGGTTCTACCCCAGGGCAGGGGTGGGAGGGCCCACAGCTTCAGAGGCTGGGAGAGGGCCGTGGCAGCACCCATACTCATTCCCTTTAGGCTCGAGTGATGGCCACCATTGGGGTGACCCGGGGCTTGGGAGACCACAACCTTAAGGTCTGCAGCTCCACTCTGCCCATCAAGCCCTTCCTCTCCTGCTTCCCTGAGGTGAGCCGTATGGGGGCTTCCTCAACTATACCTTCCCTCTGGTGGCCCTGGGCTGGCTTTCTCCCAGGGTCCCTTTGTCCCCCAGCTCCTTCTCCACTCTCTTCTCCCCACCAGGTGCAAGTGTATGACCTGACGCAGTATGAGCACTGCCCAGATGACGTGCTAGTCCTGGGAACAGATGGACTGTGGGATGTGACCAGTGACTGGGAGGTAGCTGCCACTGTGGACAGGGTGCTGTCGGCCTATGAGCCCAATGACGCCAGCAGGTAGGGCTCGTATGGCGGTGGGGGCGGGGGTGACAGTGGGGAAGGTAGGGGCAAAGGGAAGCAATGCTGGGGGCCCCACATGAGGGCCTGTGTATCGCTCTTCCCATATACATGTTGGAACATGAATGTGCACGTGTGCTTCTGGCAGGTACACAGCTCTGGCCCAAGCTCTGGTCCTGGGGGCCCGGGGCATCCCCAGGGACCGTGGCTGGCGTCTCCCCAACAACAAGCTGGGTTCCGGGGATGACATCTCGGTCTTCGTCATCCCTCTAGGGGGGCCAGGCAGTTACTCCTGAGGGGCTCAGCCCCACCCCTCCCACCACCCTCCTAGCCTCTCCATGCTTACCCTCTGCTGACCCAAACTCTGAACTTGTCTCCCTGACCTCCTTTAGTGGTAACGTGACTGAAGAAGGGGTGTCAGATCCAAAACTAATAGCTAGTGGCAAATAAACCAGATGGATAAAAATGTGTGTCTTGGGGCACCTGGGTGGCTCAGTCGTTAAGCGTCTGCCTTTGGCTCAGGTCATGATCCCAGGGTCCTGGGATCGAGCCCCGCATCGGGCTCCCTGCTCGGTGGGAAGCCCGCTTCTCCCTCTCCCACTCCCCCTGCTTGTGTTCCCTCTCTCACTGTGTCTCTCTCTGTTAAATAAATAACTAAAATCTTTAAAAAAAAAAATGTGTGTCTTTATTTACTTTGATTAGAAACCAAAAGGCTCTTTCAGGTGGTGGAAAGAACAGCAAAGCAGTCCTAAAAATGTAGTGCTCCCAGGTTCCGGCTCCCCCTTCTGCTTGTCCCACTCCGCGTGCTCTCATCCACTTCCAAGTCAGTATTTCCCCCAGATCTTTTCTGAGCTTTAGGCCCACATGTCCTACCTGTCTCCTGCACATCTAGATATCCCACGGGCATTTCAACTCAGCGTACTTCAAATGGAATCCACCAGTTCCCTACAAACGTGTGCCTTCTCCTGGTTCATCATGTCCATGGGTATCAGCTCATCAGCCCAAGTTAGAAATCTTAGCGTTGGTCACCTTTGGATTCTGGCTCTTCCCCAGCAAGTGAATCAATCACTACGTGCTGTTGATTATATATCACAAAATATATTTCCTATTTGTCCACCTATCCCTACCCCTACTGTTACTACTACATTAGGCTTTTAACTCTATCTCCAGGTCATGCCCCTGTATCCCTGAATGTAACCTTTCCACAGTGGGAATCCAAGTTGGTTATTCCCTTGAGAGAACATTTCAGTGGCTCCCTACTGCACCTAGACCAAAATCAACACTCAACTCTTGAGTGTGGCAGACAAGGACATTCATGATCTGGCCTCCATGTCCTTCCCTAGCCCTATCTTTCAGCCCCACCCCCACTCTCCTGGGGGTTCCATAACTCTTTGGGCCTATTGTGGCTCCAACCCATTTAACATCTACTCGGCACCTTATCTGGAAAACCTGACTCGTCCTTCAGGGCTGGGTATCCCATAGCCCTTGCGTGCCTCTAGCACAACCACTGCCTCCTGTAAATATAACATGGAGTAGCAGTTAAGGGCAGAGGCTCTAGAGTCCTCCTATCCAGGTCCTGGTGCCAAACCCACCACTAGCTCTGCAACCTCTCTGAGCCTCAATTTGCTTCTCAGCAAAATGGAAGTAACAGTGCTACCTCACAGAGTTGTTGTAAGGACTAAAGGAGTTCATGTCTGTATGTGGAGCCAGGTGCATGCAATAAGGATTCAGTAACTTGCTATCTTTAAGTTGTTTGTGTTTGCATTTGGACTGTTAAGTTCTTTGAAGACCAAAATCAATCTGCAGTGTATGTTTATTGAGCGGGTGAAGAGGCCTGGGGACCAAACTTCTCTGGACCTCAGCTTACTCATTTATCAAATGTGTGGGCTGCACTTCAGAGCTTTAAAATCTACATGACTCCTGACGTTCATTCATTCAGAGAATATTTCTTGAAAAACGTACCTGCCACACAACATGCTAGGCAGTGGGGAGCGACAGGTGGGAGGGGGATAAAGGACAGCGGGGAGAGAGCACCAACTCTGGAGCCAGACGGGCCTGATTGTCTGAACTCTCACTCTGTTCCATACAAATCACAAAGATTTAGGCAAGCCACTTCTCGGAGCCTCAGTTTCCTTACAGGCAAAAGGAGATGGGTATACTTAACCCCAAGATCCGTGATGAGTACTAAAAGGACTGAACTATCGTTGCGCGTCTGCCTTCGGCTCAGGTCATGGTCCCGGGGTCTGGGGTCGAGCCCCGCATCGGGCTCCCCGCTCCGCGGGAGGCCTGCCTCTCCCTCTCCCGCTCCCCCTGCTTGTGTTCCCTCTCTCGCTGTGTCTCTCTGTCAAATAAATGAATAAAATCTTAAAAAAAATAAAAAATAAATAAATAAAAGGACTGAACTATGTAGCGAACAGGTCACAAACTAATGAAGTATTGGTAGAATCCTCATCTTCCATCCTTATCCACCTTAACAGAAAGAGATACACGGGTAGGTAAATACCCGATGTGACGTATCAGACCGGGCCAAGGGACACTTGGCCCTAGCGGCACCGAAATAACGCACTGGGGATGGAAGTTGACTTCCCAGCTGGGGATCAGGAAAAGCCTCCAGGAGTGCCCTTTGACGGGTACTCAGTAACTGGACTCAAGGAAATTCCAGGCACGGGGAAGGGAACTGTCAAGTGGAAAGGTGGCCTGGGTCTCAAGGGATCCGAAAGTCCTCAAGGCTGGGGCGTGAGGTTGGGCAGTACTTACGCGGCAGGGTTCTACTAGCTGGGGGCGGCCGTCTTCCGCAGCCCCCTCCCGCGAGGTCCCAGGGGGTGTAGGCGCGCGTGACCGCTTGGCCACAGGAGGGCAGCAGCGGCCCTTTCCCGACCGCACCCCGAGCGCCTCACAACTTTCCCGACGCCGGTCCGCCCCTGGGGGCTGGAAGGCGGGGCAGAGGCTGAGTCCTCCAGGGGTCCCGCCCGCCGCCCACTCCCCGACCCGCCAGGGATTCCACCCTCGACCCCCGGCCAGCAGCCGGGGCGAGCGCGGTGGCCCCAGGCTGGGCTGTGGGCAGGCGGAGCCAAGGGCCGCCCCAACCCGGCCGGTCCCTCCCCCTGCCGGGCCCGCCCCGCCCCGGCGCGGCGCTGAAGGAGGGCGGGGCGGGGCCCCCGGGTCAGTCTCAGCCTCCGGCACTGGCCGCGCAGCTGGAGGCAGCGGAGCGGAAGGTACTCGGGGCCGGGGACTGGGGTGGCGGGGCGTCCCAGGAACTCGTCCCCGGGAGAGCACTTTCGCCCTCCACCGCTTGGCCGGAGCTCTGGGCGCCGGGCGGGGAGGGGGCTTCGGCCAGAGCGCGCCGGGCTGTGCTGGGGTCAGCCCGGCTGGCCCCTCCCTGGGCCGCGGCGAGGGCTGTCCCCCACCCCACTCCGGGAACTGCCCCGCGGGGCCTCTCGCCTCCTGTGTCCGAGCCTGGGTCTCTGCCCTTCCCCTCCCGGCTTCCCGGAACCTTCCCCGCCGGGCGAGAAGCCAGGAGGCAACTGAGGGTCTCCGCGAGGGAGCCCCAGTCCAGCCGCTCTGGCTCCCAGGCCGGGTGGCCCGATGTGGACGTGGGCCGGGGTGTGAGTCCGGGCACGAATCCGCCTGGAGGTGGGAATTCCCCCAGGCCGGACCGGTGGAATGGCGGGAACAGGGGCGTGGTGTGACCAGGGGGGGCTGCCACTGCTCCCAGAGGTCTGGACGCCTCCCTAGAAGGTTCCTGGAGTGTACCTGGGGCGGGAGGTAGGGGAGATTGGGAAGGGTCTAGCTCCTTTTTATGTGTGCAAGAATCTCCTCTCCTCCAGACCCCTCCCTCCCTTGCACCCCGCAAACCTGGCTAAAGATTATCCTGGGGCTTTGGACTGGGAGGGTCCGAGGCTCAGTCCTATGCTCACTTCTGATTTTAAAGTTGAGACGGTATCTGATTCCTCCCCTAGCCCTCAGGGCTGGCCTGCAGGGTACAGCCCACCCCGGGTCATCTGGAAATCTAGAGAATGCTTGAGGAGAGAGAGGGTGGGATGTCTTGTCTGCCTGAAGATCCCAGGAGCCTCAGGCTCCATTCCGGCCTCTGTCAGGGTTCGGGTGCCCCTCTTAGGGTCAGTGGGGCAGTTCTTCTGGGGCTGCCTCTCACAGGGAGCTGTTTTCCTTGCCATGTTGGCCTTGGGCCTAGTGTCCTGGCCTGGCCTAGGCCAGCTGCTCTTCTTACCCAATGAGAGCCCGAAGGGAAAGTCTTCTCATTGAGCTGGGGGCTCCAGGTCACTTAATGCATGTCTTTGCCCCTGAATTCTGTCCCGTGGCTCCCGCCATCTGGTGCCACCTAGACTGCCCTGCTGTCCGAGGCCAGTGGCACGCTCACACCTTAGCAACTGGTACTCACCAGGGGGGTGACTGCCCTTCATCGGCACTGCCCATCCCAGGCGGGGCTACCCCAGCCTGTTTTCGCCCAGCTGGACCAATGGAACTAGCGGGAGTGGGTGGGGGGAGCTGGTCACCTGGGCAGAATCTCCAAGGAGCACCCCCTTTTTGAAGGTGGTGTCCATTTTTGAAGGGAATCTGCTGGCATGGTGAATGCCTTCTTGCCTGTCTCTCGGGGTACTGGGGAGAGAGCCCCTTTTGAGGTGGGGGAGTGTGGCGGTATCCTCTCAACTCCTATAAATTCTCTCTGACTCATATCCACTTCCTCTCATCCCCGTTTTGTGCGTGCGTGCGTGCGTGTGTGTGTGCGTGTGTGTGTGTGTGTGTGTGTGTGTGTGTGTGTGTGGAGAGGAGGCAGGCCACCCAGGATCCCACCGTTGAAGAGAACTAGCTTTGGGCTTGGAGCATTCGCTTTCCTGAAAGACAGACCAAGCCAGGGCTGTGGGGTGGTGGTGGTCTGTGGGGAGTACAAGAGTTCAGCCCAGTTTGACAGGATGTGGGACTGAGAGAAAAAGCCAGGTTTGGCGCAGAGATCAGGTTACCATCCCCTCCGCTCTTAACTACTCCCTGTCTGGTTGGTGAGGCCACTGGCCCATGTTCAGCTCCTTTTTGGGAGCTCCTCCCAGCTCGGGCGCTAGCCCCCTCCCCCTTCCCAACAGCCTCGACGGCATCTCGGCTCCGGAGCCCGCCCTCTCTTCCTCCAAGGCTGGAGGCTTGGGAACCTCAGCCGGCCAGAGGGCAGCTCCTCTCCCCAGGGAGGGAGGAAGTGAGGCTCGGCTCAGGGGCAGGGAGGCTGGATAGGTGTGATGAACTGTGCAGATGCTTGCTCGGGTGTGTTGGGGGCCGGGGACCTACAGAAACCTCAGGAGGCTGACTCCTCGCCCTGAGTCACAGGGAGGGGTGGGCAGGGTCTTGGGGTGAGCTGGACAGAGAGGGGAGGAAGGGGCTGTTCCAGGGGGTGGGTGGAGGGGACTCCCTAGTGGATTATTCTCAGTCACTCTGCTGTGGTGGATGTGTGGTTCCCTACAGTGTGGTCATTGTCCCCTGCCTGGGGCTGAGTGACCCAGTGTTGCTGCCAGGCCCAGGAGGAAGGGGGGAGGAGGGCAGACTGCCCGAATGTGGGCTGTGGGCACTGCCGGGACTGAGCCTCCTTTGTGTGACTCAGGGATGGCTTTGGGGACAGGGTTGGGGTGGGCCAGGGAAGCCAGTTAGCTGCTGCCACTGCCCTCTGTCTGGGTTTCCCTGCCTCTGCTCTTTTTCGCATCTCTGGGGAGATAGGTAGAAAAGGCAACAGACCCCGGAGTCCCACAGCCCTGCCTTGAATGCCATCCCTGCCACAACTCGGAACATGTCGTAACCTTACTGAGCCTCACTTTCCCAGTGCGTCAAAATGGGAAGCGCACCATCCACCTTTGCAGGCTTCTGGGGCCTGAGGGAGATGATTTTTGTCGAAATGCTCAGCCCGGTTTCCCTTACCCACCCGTCACCTGGTAGTTGCTTCTGCCAGCCTGTGGGAGAGGGACTCCTCACTTGTGACTGGGCAGGCATGACTTGTCCCGAGTGAGGGACGGTGTGTTCTTGATTGGACCCTAGTGATTATGAAACTTTAAAAGTATCAAAATCCTGGTAACGCATCAAGTCTGACTTGAAGCCCTGGTATATATAGCAGATTAAAGCTGGCTCTTCCGGGCATGTCCGTAATCCCTGAGCACCCCTCTAAGTGTCCAGGATCCCACAGCTGGTGGTTCCCAGGTGGGTGGTTCCTCCACCTTTCGCCTCTGTATTCTAATCTGTCCAGGGAGACCTGTCTCTGTATTCTCATCTCCCCAGGGAGACAGCTCAGTTGTCTGAACAATTGGTTCTCGGCAAGAGCACGCCTGAGCAAGCCCCTTTCCCTCTCTTTGCTGGAGGCCTCGGTTTCCAGGTCTTGGGGGCCCCAGAGAAATGTTTTTGGATTTACTGGCTTTTCCCAAAATCCACCCTGCCTTTTTTCTGTCAGCCCCGGCCATGGCTGCGATCAGAAAGAAGCTGGTGATTGTGGGGGATGGGGCCTGTGGGAAGACCTGCCTCCTCATCGTCTTCAGCAAGGATCAGTTCCCCGAAGTCTATGTCCCCACTGTCTTTGAGAACTACATCGCAGACATAGAGGTGGACGGCAAACAGGTAAAGGCCAAGGCCCTTCCTGTCTCCCCTGGGAACCCCGCCCCGTCACCATGGACCTTGGATGTCCTTCCTCACCATCCATCCATCCCTGCTCCTCTCCCCCTGCTGGAACCAGTACAATTTAGGAAGCGAAATTGTACTTTTAGGAAATCTAGAGACACCTCCTGGTTCTCTATGCCCTGGCTCTGTAATCTGGGCCCAGTACTTTTGCCTCCGAGCTTAAAGCCCCTCCGACTGCAAAATGGGGATAGTGGTAAGGCTGCCTTCAAAGGTCTTTGTGACTTAAAATCAAATCATGGTGCTCCTAAACTACATAAAGATCCAGCACCCATGCCTCAGGATTTCTAGAAACTCACCTTATTTACACTGTGTGACGGTGACTCGCATTGTCCCTGGCACAGAGCAAGTGCTCAGTAGAGAGATGTTGAGTGAACCTAAAGGACCAGTGGTTTCAGAGGACCTCTGGGTGGCAGGGGAGGGGTGGAACTGGGGCCCTCCGGCAGCGGCTCACTGGCCCTGTGCGTCAGGTGGAGCTGGCTCTGTGGGACACAGCTGGGCAGGAAGACTATGATCGCCTGCGGCCTCTCTCCTACCCGGACACTGACGTCATCCTCATGTGCTTCTCCATCGACAGCCCCGACAGCCTGGGTGAGGTGGGGGTGAGGGCGTTGGAGGAAGGGCACTGAGAAGCCCTTGGAATCAACCAACCCGAGGTAGCTGTCATCTCGGCTCATTTCAGCCACCTTCCGAGATGGGGTGCTGTTATCCTCCTGCCCTGGGAGGACACTGGCCCTTGGGAGGGCTCGGTGGGGGGGTACTGTGGCGGAACCAGCGGCCGGAACATGGGGGGGGGGGGGGGGGGGCGCCAGGGGCCTCTAACGGTGCTGTGGGGGGGGAAGGGGGCCCGGGGGGCGGGGGGTGGGGGGGCTTTCTAGCCTAAGCGGAGGCACCAACACCTGTTGGGACACACGTGTGCAGAAAACATTCCTGAGAAGTGGACCCCGGAGGTGAAGCACTTCTGCCCCAACGTGCCCATCATCCTGGTGGGGAACAAGAAGGACCTGAGGCAAGATGAGCATACCAGGAGAGAGCTGGCCAAGATGAAGCAGGTGGGTGGGGTGGCCAGGCCAGGAGCCCCTGGAGGGGCTGATGACCCTCGTAGGGCCTACCCTCCAGCTGACCTCCCTTTGTGAGGTGGGGTGAGGTTTGCCTCCTCCTCCCCGGTGAGGAAGAACCCCAGAAGGGCCCTTAGCCTCAGGTCCTGATGAAATTGTCAGGAAATGGAGGGACTTGTCCAAGGTCACCTGGCATTTTAATGTCTTCATCTGTTGTCCATTCGGTTTGGGTTGGGACGATTAAGAGTACCCCTGTCCTCAGAGACAGCTTCTTACGGTAGGTGCTCTGCTTGGGGTGTGGTCGAACTGTCAGGGTACACCTGGGGAGGTGTGGGCATTGGAAATGGCTGGAAAGCCCACAGAGGGAGGGCCCTGGCTTACCTGGTAAGTGGCTCTGTGGCCAGAGGGGTAGAGTCTATATGAAGTTGCCAGGATGAGGAATATAGACTATCCTGGAAGGATAATTATGGCAGAGTTTTAAGCTGGGTCATACCTGTATGTTAGAGAAATTTCTTTGGCAGGCCTAGAGCCTGGATTGGAAACAAGTGAGAACAGAGGTGAGGGGGTTGGTTAGGAGGTGCTGGATATTGTTCGGGCCAGAGGAAGGTGTACCATGGGATATGGGGCCAATGGAGACAATTTTTAATATAAACATTAGTGGCTCAGGTCCTGGCCTAGAAACTGCCCGGGGTGGCTGGGGCTTGAGTGCTTTGTGGGGTGAGGGCTGGAGATTATATGTTCTAGTTACTACACTTTACGGGTAAAGTGGGGAGAGGTACACTTAGCCAGCGGCGTCCTTTGACCTCTGGCCTCCTGTCTTCTCAGGAACCCGTGCGATCTGAGGAGGGCCGGGACATGGCAAACCGGATCAGTGCCTTTGGCTACCTCGAGTGCTCAGCCAAGACCAAGGAGGGGGTGAGGGAGGTATTCGAGATGGCCACTCGGGCCGGCCTCCAGGTTCGCAAGAATAAGCGCCGGAGGGGTTGTCCCATTCTCTGAGACCACCCAGGCCTCCCCTATTCCCCCCCTTCCCTTCCCAGGGGTGCAGAAGCTGCCCACCTCCTGGCCCCACCCTGTCAGGGCTCCTTGTGGAAGGCTCCCTTTTCAGCTCCCTCCAGCCCAGGACTGCATCTGAGTTTCCCCAGCGCCACCAGCCCCCATGGTGGTGGTGGTGGTAGGCCGGCCCTCCCTCCCTGCACTCTGGGTACCTAGACGAATTCCTGCCCTTCCAGAACAGAGTCCCTCCTGCTGCTGCCTCAGTCCAGGGGTGGGGCTCTCGATCCCTTAGGCCTTCCCCAGAGGATCATCACACACCAGCACTTTATACACTTCTGGCTCACAGGAGTGTCTGGGGTAGGGGACTGGGAGGGTGTAACCCCGAGCCCCGGGTCCCTGGCATCTCTGCTTTGGACAGGGACTTTGTCTCTGGCTCTACTTGGTGGGGGGCACGAATAAAGGCCACAGGCTCCAACATGTGTGGCAGCTTCCTGTCTTTCTCTCCTGGTCCCTGTCTTGGCCGTGAGCCTAGAGTCCCATCTCTCCCAAGTCGCTTGCCAGGCTGGTCCCCAGTCTGCAAAGGCAGGACTCCGGGGCAGGCAGGATGGAGTCTTGGAGCAAAGGATGAGGTCATGCCTGGCTCTGGGCCTTGGAGGCGGGTGAGGGGAGTGGTCTGGAGCAGGGGCTAAACTTAGAAGCCTGTGGGTGGCTTCCTTGCCACCTCCCACTGGGTTTCCTCCCCCTGGACCTGGGGGCTGGGTTCCTCTCTGGTCGGGAGGGGTATGGCCCTGGGCAGGGTGTGACAGTCCCACCCTCCCATCTGGGGTCGGCCTGGGAGCTCAGGAAGGCCACAAGGCCAGAGGGGACCAGGCTGAGGAGACAAGGAGGCTTTTGCATAGAACAAGATTTTGTTTTCAGTTTTTCTTCCTCCCCCTACCCCCAATTGTTAGCAGCTTGATGTGTCATTCTCCCCAGCAGGGGAGGGGCTGGAATGGCTTGGGTTGTAAACTCCCTCCCCAGCCTTCCTGTCCTGCAGAGGGGCAGCTCGGCTGGGCTCTGGTTCAGGCTGGGTTCTGATTCAGGGTCGGGTGGGCGGTTAAGGCTTGGCTGGTGTGAGAAAGCGGTCTGCTGTGTCTTCAGAGCTCATTCCTCCACTCTGGCTCTACTTGCAGGGACAGGCCATCTTCTCCCTCCCGCTCCTGGGGGAGGTAGTCGTGACTTTGGGGCCCTAGAAAGAAAAGAGGTGAGCCTGTCTTCCTTACCTCCTCCCCTAGTGCTGTCCCCTACCTGGCCCAGCCATACCTGAGGTAGAGGGCCTGAGCTTGCTCAGGCCTTGGAGCAAGTTCTGTCCCTGCTGCAGGTCCAGTTTGGCAGGGAAGGGGCACCCGGTATACCCCCCGTTTTCTTTACAGAACTCCAGGAATCTGTGGGGTACAGGGACAGTCACACACATAGAGCTGCGCAAGCCTGGCCGAAGAGCGCTGTTAGAGGCTGGGGGCTAGGCCTTGGTCCTGCTACACCGGCCTGTGCCTCCGGGCCAGTTGCTTATCCTCTGCCAGGTAACTTAGACAGGGGCAGGTAACTTAGACAGGGCTATAATGAGGACAAACCGACGAACCCACTGAACAGACCTGCGGATTAACTGAGCCACAAGGAGGTGCTTAATCTAGCTGCACCTGCCCCAGGCTGGAGGTTGTGGCTACCCAGAGGGATTATGGGGGTGGGAATGCTCACACTTTCCAGTCAGGGTCATGGCCCAGGAGAAGCGGGTTGCCCACCACGATGAGCAAAGCCTTGGCCCGGGTCACAGCCACGTTGAACCTCTGGAAGGAAGGAGTGCTAGGGTCATGGGAGGGAAGGACCTTAAGGAAGGAAGAATTCCTCAAACCAGCCACCAGCCCTCGAACCTTGGGGTTCTTAAGGAAACCCAGGTTAAAGTCCAGATCCAGCTGCACAAAGCTCTGGCTGCTCCGGACGGTGGAAATGAGGATGACGCTGCGCTCTTGGCCTTGGAACTCTTCCACGGAGCCCACCTGGAGGGTGAGAGACAGGGCCTGCAGCGTGGGGCTCACAGGGGAAGCAGAGGGGTGCGCCCTGCCTCGGGGAGCTGGAGCTCCAAGGCTGATGCAGGGAAGTCCCCGGGCATTCGTCGCAGTGGAGGGAGTGGGCAGGAAAGAGAATGGGAAGATTGCCCTGGAAGCTGACACCTGAAGCGGGGAATCCCGGTAAGGGGGAAAGGTGCAGGCTAGAAAGGGTTCTCAGCCAAGAAAACATGGTTGCAAGGACTTGGTAACTCAGAGCCGTGGTTTTCAAACTTGCAGAAAGACAATCACTAAGTACTTGTTAAAGACAAACTGGAGGCCTTTAAATCGGAGACCAAACCCCAGCTGCACGCTAGATCACCTGAGGAGCCCTACAAGAATAGCGATGCCCTGGTTCTGGCCCCAGGTAGCTGTGCCAACCTGCTGGGTGGGGCTCTGGCAGCGGGCGCGCTAAAAGCTTTCCAGGTGATTCTTATCTGCAGGCAGTGGTGAGAAGCACCACCTGAGAGTCCAAGCACTGACTGACTCAGAGGGTGGGAAGGGTGAGCAGGGACACTATCACATGACGGGTCAGGCAGGCTGGGAGTTCGGACTTCATCCTCAGGGCAGAGGCCTCAAACCGGCCTGGTGGGTAAGAATCAAGAATCTGGTGGGGTGCTTCTTGGTCCTGGCCCGGAAGGACAAGCCGCCAAGCCGGGATCTGCAGGAGGGAGAGGGCTGGGGAGGGCCCCGCTGTGTCTCAGGCAGTGAGCCAGTGAGCGTGGGGTGCCTGGGGAGGTCTCTGGGAGTGGAGGGGAGTGTGCAATAGTGGTGAGTGTCACCTTCAAGTCTTTGATGTCATCCAGTCCCCGAAGCTCCTTGTCAAGTTTGGTGATGCAATGACGGATTTTTTCCACCTGGAAGATGGGGACAGGTGCCTTTCTCTCATTCCATTACCCCAGTGCAAAAGGGAGCCAGGCAGGTGGCCAGGGAGCTGGGGGGCAAAGAGGCAGGGACAGCTGACCTCTGAGCTCTTCTGAGATATGGGGCCAGCAGAGGCCTGAGCTCCTGGAACCTCCACCTAGTGGTCTGGCTACGAAGGAGGTGCCATCTGGAGGGGGGGGTGTCCCACCCTCGATGGGAACTGAGGGCCTGACCTGCTTCCGATATGGAGAGATGACACCCACGCTTCGGGGGCTCAGGCGGGCTTTGCCCTTCTTGGAGGAGGGGGCCAGAAGCAGCTTCAGGTAGGAAGTCACTGTGGCAGCCTCTTCCGGGTTGAAGAATGATGGGCTATTGCCCTCACGCTCATCCTTGCCCATTACGCCATGAAAGATGATGGGAAAGCCCTGGATGGGGGTCAGGGGAAACCTTCAGCCAGACCTCCCATCTCCCTTCCCTCCCACCCCCACACCCATGCAGGGAATGTGGGATCTCAGGCCAAGGTGACAAAGCCTGTGACTTCCACTCAGAGCCGCCTCCTACCTAGTAGGAGGGAAGCTGGGGTACAGGGGTGGCAGCCTGAGCCCCTGCCCTGTTCAGCCTCACCTGTCGAGGCAGACCCTCCCAGCGGCAGAAACGCTCTCGGTCCACAACGTCGGCACAGGCCTGCAGCTCCCCTTCATAATAGAGTCGGTTAGGGATATCCAGGATGGTGGGGTGGGACCTGGGAGGCGGAGGAGGAAGATTACTTCTGCCCCACCCTCGGGGTTCCTCCTGCTCTACCTGCTCTGGGTCCACACACATCATCCTTCTGTTGCCCACCCCCTGGATGGCAGACCTGTTGAGCTATGGTGCACCGCTAGGCACTCAACTGCACGAGGCAGAACCCAGTGGGGTTCCCGAGAGCATCTGGTCCGTGGATTTCATGGGCCAAATTTAAAAGGAAAACACAAGAAAGGGGGAACCCATCCTCAGGTTTCAATTTTGCCAAGGAAGGACAGTACAAAAACACTGATCACCTACTATTGCCATTATTTGACGAAATAACGTGTTAACTCTAAAAGCAGAACTAATAACACAACAGCTAAGGCCGACTGAACTCGTAAGTGGGACTTAATCTGAGGAACTCCGAACTTAGGAATTCATCTGAGCATTTTAGGTACATGAACTCCTTGACTAAAGCAGATATACAGCTCTTTAATTTGAGTAACGATTAGGTTTATGAAAAACCGCCTTGTCCCAATTTTGCTGATTTCTCCTCGGACTGCCGGGAGACCAGACAATCCCGCAACACACAGCTAAGCAAACCGCTCTAAAGTGAAGCCACTTGCAAGGCCAGAGCCCATGAGCAGCAGTGATGGGGCCGGAGTGGAGATCCCGTAACCTCGGAGCAGCAGGACCGCAGGATGGAGCCGCGGGTGGGGGGCTGCGCGGGGCGGGTGAAGGCACGGTGAGGGGGCGGGGCTACCTGTAGTTGCGCAGCAGCTTGGTTATGAACTGGGGGTTATAGCCATTGGAGCCCTTCTTGTATAGGGCGTTGTAGGTCAGCAGCCGCTCCAGCAGTGAGTACCCCAGCCCATGCTTCTGGGTCAGCGGGGAGCGCAGCACGGGCCCCAGCTGCCTAGGGTCTCCTGCCAGCACCAGCTGCCCTCCTGGATTGTCTGTTTCCTTGACTTCCATCAGCCCTGAGAGGCGGGGTGCCGTGGGGAGAAAGTTAAGCAGCGGGACCTCCCCCAACCCCATGCAGGGCGGTACACACGCAGCCCACCCTGAACCCCTCACCTGCTATGGCCACCAGACTCTCGGGCTCCATGGAGTGGCCGGCCTCGTCGATGAAGATGTGTGTGAAGTGATCGATGGGAAACTGAGCGGAGACCAACCTGGGGAGCGTCAGGCCAAGCAGGGGTCATATCCGGGCACCTGACCACCAAACGTGAATGCCCACCCTGGCTGGCCCCTCACCCCACTGCCAGGCACCGTTCTTCCCCAGCCCACTACCTCCTTACTTACACGCACGATGGACACACACATACACGCACACGCACACACTTCCCACCTGCTGGCCGTGATGAGGGTGGTAATCAAGACACGATATTCCTGCAGCTTCTTCTTGGCGGGAAACACGTAATCCCCCTTCTTTGCATCCCAGTTGCAGCAGGGCTGTGGAGTGTGGAGAGAGAGGGGGGGGGATCAGCCAGCTCCACCCATCCTCACCCTCACTCTGGGTCTCCCAGGCGATTTTCTTCACCGCCCACGCACGGAAATGGAAGGCCAGAGAGGGGTCCCGACCCACCCAAGCTCCTGCAGCAAGTATCAGAATCCAGGTAACCTCATTTCCTGGCCCCAGCATCTACCCTGAACCTCCCAGCACCTGCCATCCCTCAGCCCTGCACACTTCTCCAGGTACCTTGATGTCCTCGGGCACCATGCGAATGTCCCTGCTGGGGGCCAGGAGGCGGTAGATGGAGCTGGGCAGGTGGACCCGGAGCCGCTGACAGAGGAGGTCAGCCCCTGAGTTGGACGGAGCGCAGGCCAGGATGTGGGCTTTGGGCAAGTGTTTCACCACCTGGGGTGGGGATAGGCACAGTGTGGGAAGCAGCTTCTTTGGCTCCAGAGGGAGGGGTAGGGGAGAGACTTGGTTGTGACTCATGTTGGCACGGGGTGGCATTTGTGTCCCAGACCTGAGGGAGGCAGTGACACAAAAGGCAAGTTCTGACCACCCCCCGCCCCCCAGTCCAAGTACGCACTTTACTGCTGGAAACTTGGTGTAGTAAACATTCGAGTCTATGATGGCCGAAACATGATTGGTGACTCCTGAGTTGTGCAGGACCCACCCTGCCCAACAATGCTCAGCAGCCACACGGACTCTTGAGGCCAGCCCGGGGCTGATCAGGGAGCTGGAGGCACCCAGAATCTGGGAGCTGCTTGGCCCCTGGGGGACTCAGCGTAGGCCCGGGTCTATGCTCAGGCCCCACCTGCTTGATGGCTTCCACTAGGGTGACAGTCTTGCCAGTGCCCGGAGGCCCAAAGATGATGTAGGGGGCTGGACGGGTGGTACCCATGACAATGTACTTCATGGCCTGCAGCTGCTCAGGGTTCGACTCCAGACTGCGGTCATATAGCCTGGCAGAGGGGCCCGAAACAGGATGTCACCTGGTGTTACAAAGGCCTTCCCGACTCCATCCCCAGTGCCCCCCACTCCAAGTAGCCCCAGAGCACCCCTGCCCGGTCTCACTTGAGCGTCACATCTGAGGGCAGCAGCGGGACCCCACGGGAGGCCACGGGAAAGAGCATGGGCCACAGCGGCCAGCGCCCCGTGAGCTCCAGGGCGCGGTGTTGCACCCGCAGGGGCTGGCGGTTGAAGGTAAAGTTCACCTTGAAGGTCAGCCCATCCACAAAGCGGCTCAGGAGGCTTTGGGAAAGGAGAGGGGGAAAGAGCTCCAGTCAGGGGCCAGGACTCTCTGCATCTACCCTGATTTCCAGTCCCACCAGCAGAAGCTGCTACTGAGGCATCTCGGGGTTCCCCCTGAAGAAAAGCTCTGTCCCCGGGGTACCCCTCATCTCAGGGAGAAACACATCTGCTGCTCTGGCCTAAGAAATATCTATACACCCTACTGGCAGCTCACTGTTCCCCCAACACCCACCTCGTGGAAAAGCTCAGCTTGACACGGTCCAATTCCACCTTATGTACAAAGCCCTTGTAGGTGACAGGGTCCTCCTGATGGGTCTCAGAGGACAAAAGTGCGAACAGGTGGTCACCCCGTAGCACTGAGGGGCGGCTCTCGGTCACCCCGGGAACCTGTGGGGTGTGGACACAAGCAAGCTTCTATCCCAGGGATGGCTACTGGAGGGCCCAACCGCCCGGCTCTCCAGACCTCCTCTGAGGGACAAGGACTGAGGCGCTGTCCTTCTACCCCAAGACCCAGGGAGCTTTGCTGCTTTCCTCTTCCACCTGCCAGGGCAGAAGTCGGGGGATGAGCAAAGAGACAAGTCTGCCCCAACTGCACAGAGATGCTGAGCCCAGCAGTCCTGGGAACGCTCCCTGAACAATTTCAGGACTTGAAAGCCAGATTCCCAGCCCATCCGTTTGCCCTCTTGGCCAACTCGGATCCTACTCTGCCCCTGAAATCTTGCTCGAAGCTCAGCTACTGCAGGAATCTTTCCCTGCTCATCCCCAGCCCCTGCCTCTCTTAGCTGGTGTCCTCCTCGGCGCCCGAGTGCAGGACTCTATGCTCATGTGTTACTCGGGGCTTATGCGTACGACACTCGACATCTGAGAGCTGGAAAGGGATCTAAGAATTATCTAGCCCAGCTCTGTACTTTTCAGATAAGGGAACTAAGGCCCAGAGAGAGCACGGGACTTGCCCAAGGCCGCATAGTTAGCAGTAGCCCTGTGTGGACTAAAACCCAGGCCCTCCCTCCCCATGGCCCTGCCCCGACACCCATTAGGGGCAGAGGAGGCCTACTCTGCTCCTTGCTGAGCCCTCTGGGGGCAGGAACGTGTTCCCCCCTCAGCCTACGGGCTGGCTGATGTGAGCCCACCCTCCCTGCACCAGATCCAAGCCCTGACCTCCAGTGTGAGCAGCCTGGGGTTCTGGTCTGCGGGGTCCCAGGTCATGGGCACCGACTCCAGGTCATAATGGCGGATGTCATGCTCCATCTGCAGCTCCTCCAGGTGCAGCAGGAGCCGGAGCTTCACCTCGTAGTTCCTCCACTGCAGGCCTGTCTCCAGCTGGGCCCTGGCATGACGGGTGGGTGGACGGGAGAACAGGACGGGTCAGGCAACCCCACTGCCCGGGAGTAGCCACCCTCTCCCATCCACAGCTCTGGGGCCCTGGAAGCACCAAGAATCAGAGAAAACTAGAAGGGCAGGGAAGTGGGTGGGGCTCAGAGGCCTCAGAGCACGGAGCCCCGGCTCTCCACTCCTTCCTTCCGACACCCCTGCCCCCACCTCAGACCTGACTTGGCATCCGCACCATGGATCCTAGGGCCTGGAACATTCTCCCACCAAGATGCTCCTGTGACGTACGCCCTTGCCTCATTCAAATGTCATTCTCTGCTCAAATATCACCTTCTCAAAGAGGCCAGCACTAACTGCCCTCCGCAAGATAGCACACCCCATCCCCTTATCTGAAAGTGCAGCTTTACCTGCGTTCTTCGTAGCCCTCAGCACTACATGAAACCATGAGATAGATGCTCATTTTCCCCCACTGCCATGGGCAAGGCCGTCATGTGAATGATTCACCTTGAACAGTGCCTGCTTAGTACAGGAATGAAGGAACGGAGCACAGGAGGCTGAGGACAGACTATGGGGCAGTGCGAAGAGACACAGAAAGCAGCATGAGGAGCGCAGAAGGGTGGCTCTTACTTGATCTCTGCAATCTCCTTTGGGGCAGTGAAGATACTTGTCCCCTGAAGAAGGATGGGGAGCAGCTGCCGGAGGCGAGGGGGTGGGTAGTACGTGCCCAGCGCCATACTCAGCTCCAGGTCATAGCCCTTAGCGCTGCAAGAGTGGGGGAAGCAAAGTGACCACAAATTCAGAGCTCTCTCCCCTTCAGAGAGGTGGAGAAGGCCCCTCCCCGGAAGATGCAAGAAGCCCTTCTAGAAAACTATTGCTGAAGGGGGTCAGCAGCTTTTGCCCAAGGAGGCAGAACTCACTACCCGATGAAGCTGCTCATCCCAAGGCTGGACAGGTCTCATTTTTGGAAAGCACCATACTTGGAAACTTTCAAAAAACACATATGGGGGCGCATGGGTGGCTCAGTCAGTTAAGTGTCTGCCTTTGGCTCGGGTCATGATCCCAGGGTCCTGGGATCGAGCCCCGCATCGGGCTCTCTGCTCAGTGGGGAGCCTGCTTCTCCCTCTCCCTCTGCCTGCCGCTCCCCCTGCTTGTGCTCTCTGTCTCTGTCAAATAAATAAATAAAATCTTAAAAAAGAAAAACCCCACATATGTAAGACACGTATATGTAAATAGTATGGGTATAAGTAATCAGAAAATAGCTAATAAATGAGTAAATAAGTAACATTCTCATCATCCAGGGATAACCAACATTTAACTTTTTGGTAGGTAAACTTCTAGACTTTGCCAATTTGTATTACATACATATAGTTTTAACAAAAAGAGCTCAATTGCCTACAGTTTGCTTTTCTAGCTCAGTATCTTGTAAACCTCTAGCCATGTCAAAAAAAGAGGTCTAAACAAATAGGATTCCACTCATATCAAATGTCCATATAGGCAATCTATAGACACAGAAGGCAGACGCATGGTTGCTCAGGGCTGGGAGGAATGGGGAGCAAATGGGGTGGCAGCTAAAGGGCATGGGTTCCTTTGTGGGTGATGAAGTGTTCTAAAACGGATCATGGGGATAGTTGCCCTGAGAACCTTTAAATGGGTGAATTGTATGGTATGTGAATTATCTCCATAAATCTGTAAAAAGGAGAGAGAGAGGTCTACCACAGGCTGCCTATCTATCATAGGATCGAAAATGCTTAGCATTTTTTCAGAGTCACCTGCAACTTTCTTCCCCAACAGAAAAGGTCTCCGAGGCCCGGAGGAGTTACAAACTCACTTGGGAAAGGGGCGCCGGCTCGGGCTCTCGGCTCTTCCCACGGGCCCCCACTGTCACGGAGGGCACCCCAGCCCGGACTGGGTTGGAGGGAAAAGGAGTTACCGATCAGGTCTCTCTCCTTCCTCTATCCGGCTGGTCACTACAGGGTTTCCAGTGATCCGGGTCCGCTTGAAGGGAGTCGTGGGCTTCAGCTGTGCAGCCAGGGGACTGTGGGCAACGGCGGCCAAGAATCGGGCGATGTAGAAAGTACCAGCTCCTTCTGAACCCGGCTCCCCGGGGCCCAGCAGCTCCCAGAGCACCGTGGCCGGGAAGTAGCCCACAAAGCTGGTCTTGCAATGGACATGGAGCTCGTAGCACTCGCCTGAGGGGGACAGAGGAGTGAGAGGGGACAGGGGAAGGATGCTCCCCCAGCAGCCGCAGCTTAGGGTAGGAGCACCCCCCCGCAACAGAGGGACAGCAAGAACGTGTTTCCAGAGGCACCAGCTCTTCCCAGGGCAAGCCCCTGTCCACCAAAGGCTCTTTCCTGCGGAAACCCACTCACCGGGGCCCAGTGGGCAGGGCAGCTCCTGGTCTCCATTGTAGAAGGCAAACTGGGGGGTCCGGCAGAGTGGGAAGAGGTGAGTGAGGGTGACAGGCTGGGTTCCTCCGTTCCGAAGCCTCAGGGTCAGCACCTCCTTGCGGTTCAAATCCAGGCGGATAAGGAGCTGCCCATCTCGGGCTTCATGGGGCCCCTGGACTTCCACGTCCACCCCATGTTTCCCGTGAAGATACTCAGCCCTGGGGAGAGCGGGAGTCAAGGCAGGGCTGGGACAGGAGGGACCTAGAACAGGGGAGGCTGGCGAAGTGCCCGCTGAGCTCAGGAACCCCACCGCCTCTCCCCAGACCCGACTAGCTCTTTCCCTACCCTTCCCCCACTCCTTGAAGGAGGGGGCCTTACCCCAAACTGAGGCCACCCACTCTTCCCTCAGCCAGACAGCTTCCCCCCGCAACACCCACACCCACACACCTGTCGTAGAAGATCTTGGCTAGCAGTGACTTGTGGTGTTTGCTGATGTCTGACCCCAGCTTCACTCTCCTCTTTTCTGGGAACCACACGTTGGCCCAGCGGTCGAGTCTGAAGAACCTGACCCGAGTCTTGGTGACGTAGGCCAGATTTGCAATCTTCATTCCATACAGCATGGAGGAGAAGCCAGGGGCAGGGGTCCCAAAGCTGCCGGAAGCAGAGGAGACTGGGAAGTGAGGGAAGGCAGGGCTGCCGGGGGGGTGGGGGTGGGGGCAGAAGGGGACGCTGTCTGCGGGTCGCTCTGTATGGGACACACCAGCCCTGCTGTGGAACAGGACAGGACCCAGGGACAGAGACTCAGGCCGGGGTCATAGGAATTTTTAATGTTTTCAGGGAATTCAAGAGGACTTCCCAAGACAAAATATGATTGTTTTAAAACAGCAGGTTGTAGAGTGTGCATTTCTGAGGAGGAAAGCCCAGTACTGGGCTGGTGATTTGGAGGACTAAGGGAAGAGAGACAAAGAAATGAAGATTTGGGGGGGCGGGGGCAGAAAAAAAAAAAAGATAGCAACAACCCAGTGGAAAGAGCTAGGGCTAAGGGGAAGCCGAGTGAGCTGATTCAGAGGGGTGGACCTGGGGTCCTGCCTGACGGTGAGGAGGGAGAGAGGGGTCAGAGAGAGCACAGATGTCCAGGGTGTGTGGACAAGGTGGCTGATCAGACAGCAGTTTCCACCTGAAGTCAAAGGGTGCAGGTGGAACCCAAGCAGGAAGGGAAAGGATCCTTCTCCAGAGATCAAATAGCTTGGTTTTGTGCCTAGAGAAGGTGAAGACAGGGAAAACTGATCAGAAGGACAATAACCTCAAGGTTTAGTGCCTGGAATTCAGTTTAGTCAACTCAACACTTACAGAGACCTGTTATGTGCCAGACCCTGCGCTAGGCCCTGGGGGGGGGTGGTTCAACGAGGCAGGAGACCCAGGCCTGTCTCGAGGAACCCAGCATAGACTGAACACATGGATTCCGGTGTTGCTGCCGGGGGCGCAGCCAAGGAGGAGCACGGAGCCAGGCTGGCCACGAAGGCTTCCCGGGGACAGCGGTCTGAACCGAGTCCTGAAGAATGAATGGGTGTCAACCACGCACGAGAGCTCGGAGCGCCAAGTGTGAGCCAAGGTGGAGGGCTATGCAAGAACAGGTGCAGGGGGTCAGGGGGACCTCCCACTTGGCCCCTGGCCGGGTCACCTCGGGCTACGTCACTTCTTGGAGTCTCACTTTCCTCCCGTATGGAACAGGGATAAGGACAAATTACCTGGCGGGGTTGCTATGAGGGTTACATGAGGGACGGGCGCTGCGGTGTCCATCTAGCCCAGCGCCTGGCACATAAGGAGATCTCCGTAAGGTGTGCTACGATTAGTATTACACACAGCCGGGGGGCGCTACGGTGAAAAGGGCGGGGTGGGCGTGGTGGGAGGCAGCAGAGGTGGGCAGGGACCAGGTCACATAGGTTGGCATGCCAGGCCAGGAAGCCCAGACTTGACCCTTCCCCTCCTTTCCTGACAACCAGGAGCTGGGGGGCATCCCCACATGTGACACATCCAAGATCTGGACAACTGACCACCCTCCCTCGGTGCGTTCTAGGGAACGCAAGCAAATTCGTTCGTAAGAACCATGGTAATCCCTATTTAACTTGGAAGGCTAAAGCAGCAGGGTCACTCACTAGCGTGTAACAAGATCATTTATGGTCCGCACCATTCCCTGGTGCCCCCTGCCTGTCACTCTGCCCCTCTCCCTTCTCACCCCGAGCAAATGAGACTGATACTATTCGGAAAACTTGTGAATCAGCTCGGATTTGTTTCAAAGAGATAATAAGTCATTTCGAGAACATAACAGAAAATGCTCAGTAAATGTTACCTACTATTATTAGTATTCATATTAGTAGTAATAGTAGTACTAAGAGTAGCAGTGGTAGTAGGAGTAGCAACAACTTACTTTCAGCCCACGGCAGAGGCTACACTGTGGTTACAGAACCCCCGCGGGTGGTGGGTTTTAAGCAGGGGAGTGGCAAGATCTTATGTGCATTTCAGATCACTCTGGCATCAGGATTGGAGGATGGATTTGCTGGAGGCAAGACTGTAGGCAGGGACACCAGTTAGAAAAAGGCCATTGCAACAGTCCAATTAAAAGATGACAAGGGCCTGAATGAGGTGGTGGTGAGGACAGAAGAAGGGCCAGATCTGATAATATTTAGAATGTAAAATCAGCAGAATCTGGTGATTGACAGGAGGGGGGAATGGAAGCGGGGGAAGAGGGAGGCGTCCAGACAGTGCTCAAATCCATGGCTTGGCTTCCGGGACCGTTCCTGAGATAGGAGGTGAAGACAGGAGGAGGAGAAGGAGGAGGTTGGAGGGCCGACCATAACGTTTGGATTTGGACATGTTCAGTTCGAGATTCCTGTGGTCCAGAGGCAGCTGGCTCCAGGAGTCGGAAACTGAGAACTCAGGCCAAACTCAGGCCTGAGTCTGGCCTAACACTCAGGAGTCCTCGGTGGTAGTTACAACCATGGAGGTGTGTGGGATCTCCCCAGGCAGTGTGAGTCCTCTGAGAAGAGTCGTGACCTGGACAACCCAGGGAGGAGGAGAAAACTTCCTAAGAGAGGGAGGACAATCAGCAGGAAGTCTCCACATCAGGTAGCAGGCTCAAATGCTGCCGCTGAGAGGTCCAGTCGCAAAGGAACAGAAATCAGGAAGCGTCCCTGGCATTCACCAGGGCCCCTTGATAAGTTCCACAGATGGAGCACAAACTCAAATGGCAAGAGAAGCCAGGCTCCACGGGCATCTTCCATACCTGAGCCCTCTCCGGCACCTGCACGGTCCCATTTCTGAGCCATCAGTGGAAGAAGGACTCACGTCCCTCATAACTCCACTTAAGGAAACAACAGTGGAGGTGCTTTGAGATGCAGCCGGCTCTCAGCTTACTGCTGGGGAGCAAACGGGGCTCTGAGGGGCCTGAGCAAACCTGAGAGCGCATGCCCTGTCTCGGGTTGGCGGGGGGGAGGTACTCCTTGCTACTCATCTCCAGACAGCTGTGACCGGCAGGGAATGGAGGCCCAAGATGGCCAGATCTTTTGGCTTTTTTTTTTTTTTTTAAAGATTTTATTTATTTATTTGACAGAGAAAGAGACACAGTGAGAGAGGGAACACAAGCAGGGGGAGTGGGAGAGGGAGAAGCAGGCTTCCCGCGGAGCAGGGAGCCCGATGCGGGGCTCGATCCCAGGACCCTGGGATCACGACCTGAGCCGAAGGCAGGCGCTTAATGACTGAGCCACCCAGGCCCCGATCTTTTGGCTTTTAAGAGAAGCCCAAATCAGGGCGCCTGGGTGGCTCAGTTGGCTGGCCGTCCGACTCTTGGTTTCAGCTCAGGTCATGATCTCCTGCTCCGGAGATGGAGCCCCGTATGTCAGGCTCCCTGCTCAGTGGGGAGTCTGCTTCCCCTGAGCCCCCTCTCCCCACTCGAACACACACGCTCTCTCTCAAATAAATGAATCTTAAAAAGAGAGACAGAGAGAGAGAAGCCCAAATCAAAATTTGAATGTGTAATCTATTTTTGGAAACTTCCGCATGGGCCCGAGGGCAGGAGGAACTCAACTTTGCAAGTTTTGCAACTTCACTTCCGCCTTGGGTACTGCCACCTAAGTATTTCTCAAATTACTCCCCATGCCTATTACCACTCCTCAAATTCCCCTACCCCTGGTCTAAGGCGACAGCCATAACGAAAAAAAATTTTTTCCATCAGAAACTGACTACATACTTGTGGAAAAAAAAACTCCCAATTCTTGTATTCTATATCTAGGCACCTAGATTTCTAGGACAAAAGATGAACACATCCAGATGACCAGATGAAAAGATGTTCCAAAGGTAGAGAAATGCAAATTACAGTCACTCTGAGACACCATTTTACTTCCATTAGACCGACAAAAGTGGAAAATAGAGCATGTATTACTCTTGGGCATATGTGCAGAAGTGGGCTCTTGAACATTGCTGGTAGAAAGGTGAAGTACGACAACCTTTCGGGAAACAATCTGGCCACATCTCCGAACATCTGAAATATAGGTATCCTTTAACTCAGGAATCACATTCCTGGGAAGGTATCCCATAGAAAGAACAGTGCCTAAGGATCTGATCCAATAATATTTAGAATGTAAAACAAATGTAAAGTAATTAATGTAATGTAAAGTGAGGATGCTTACTGCAGATTTCTTCACAGCGGCCGAAAACTGGAAACA
The DNA here is from genome assembly GCF_002201575.2 of Neomonachus schauinslandi. Classification (NCBI taxonomy): domain Eukaryota; kingdom Metazoa; phylum Chordata; class Mammalia; order Carnivora; family Phocidae; genus Neomonachus; species Neomonachus schauinslandi. The sequence goes on along the minus strand of NC_058406.1, from coordinate 93,355,750 downwards.
AAAAAAATGCCCATCAACAGGGAGATGGCTGAATAAATCGCCAATGCCTATACCATGGAATGCTAGGCAGGGGTGAAAAAGAACACATCACACCTACCCAGATGGCTAAAATTTAAAAGCCTGACAACACCAAATGTTGCCGAGGACACGGACACACCAGAACACTCCTGCATTGTCAGAGTATAAACTGGCACAATCCCTTTGGAAAAAGGCGCCGTTTCATGTCAAACTAAACATATGTCCCAATGTTCTGATTTTTAATGAAAAGAACATCACGGGTGCAATAAAAATTCATTAAATAATGCAACCATAACACCTAGTACAGACCTAGCACTGGTATTTATCCAATAAATACTTGCTGGGAGAATGAGTGAAAGGATTATCAAATAATTTCAGACTATGCTTTTATAGACAAAACAGATGACATTGCAAACACTCAACCAGGGGCGCCTGGGTGGCTCAGTCGTTAAGCGTCTGCCTTCAGCTTGGGTCGTGATCCCAGAGTCCTGGGATCGAGCCCCGTATCGGGCTCCCTGCTCAGCGGGAAGCCTGCTTCTCCCTCTCCCATTCCCCCTGCTTGTGTTCCCTCTCTCGCTGTCTCACTCTCTGTCAAATAAATAAATAAAATCTTTAAAAAAAAAAAACATAAAAAAAACCCACTCAACCATTGGCTGGCATAGAGCACTCTGCTGGGCAGGGGCCTGGGGTGTTACATGTCAAGTTATATACATGGTCCAAACTTGGACATATATATAATTATATAATAGTATTACATACCATTATAAATATAATAAATATATAATTTACATAATCCTTTACACATACTGTCCAAACTTGGACGCACATATAATAATATATGAATATACATATGATAACTATACATATAAATAAATATAATATATATATATATAAAGGGAGGCAGGTAGTGGAAAGGAAGTAAAATGAAGACCATGACCCGGTCACACTACTTTTAGATGACTATGTACATTCGGAATTATTAGTTATAAGCAAAAAGAATAAATTAAGGCTGACTTAAGTGATAAGAGCTATTTATCAGTAAGTTGTGGGGCAGTTGAGAAATGGGCTCAGGAAACCGGCAGGAACCAGGGAGGGCTGAGCAGCCTCATCCTAGACAAGGTCACAACAGAGGATGAGTCCAGCTGCCAACCACCAAGAAAGAAGTCAAGCAACTTGCCTAAGATTTAAAAATAAAAATAAACACATATTTACCCTGTGACCCAGCAACTCTCCTCCCAGGTATATCCCCAAGTGAAATGTGCAAGAATGTTCACAGAGATTTTATTCAACATGGCCCTAAACCCAGAGCAATGTTCATGAACAGAAGAACAGATAAACAAACTGTGATTTGTATTCAGATGAAGTATAATAACTCAGTGATAAAAAGAAGCTGCTGCTGAACACAACATGGATGAATCTCAACCAGGCTAGCTCAGTTGATTGAGCAGGCGGACTCTCTACCTTGGGGTCATGAGTTCTCACCCCACGTTTGCGGTAGAGTTTACTTAAAACAAACAAAACATTATGTTGAGTGAAAGGTGGCTTTCACAAGAGTGCATAGGGGGCGCCTGGGTGGCGAAGTCGGTTAAGCGCCCGACACTTGGTTTCAGCTCAGATCATGATCTCAGGGTTGTGAGATCCAATGGTGGGCTCAGTGGGAAGTCTGCTGGGAATTCTCTCTCTCTATCTCTGCCCCCTTCTAAAATAAATAAATAAAATCTTTAAAAAAAACCCCCAAAACCCCAAGAGTGCATACCTCTTGATTCCATTAAATGAAGTTCCACACAAACACAATCTCAAAAAAAAAAAATCAGAGCAGTGGTCTCCTCTGGGTGGGTAAGGGTGAAGACCAACCAGGAAAGATGAGGGAAATTTTGGGGGTGATGTCATGTTCTATGTCTTGATAGGGACTACACAGGATGTATGGATTTGTTAAAACTCATAGAGTGGTACAGTTAAAATGTGTCCATTTCACGGTCTATAAGTTTTACTTAAATTTGGAACTCTTACGGTTAATAATAATCATGCTGAAGTGTTTGGGGAGAGGTGCACTGAAGTCGGTAACTTACTCACAGAAATGCATCGAAAATACTAAGATGGATCGATGGACAGGTGTGCAAAATACTAATTAAGAAATCTAGGTGAGGGTAGATGGGGGTTTGCTGTACAATCATTTCAACTTTTCTTTATGTTTGAAGTTTGTCATAATAAAATGTTGGGGAAAAAAATCCCAACGATGTATTAGAGGTCTACCAGATGATCAGGAATGATTTCTGTGATGTACTGCTGAGTAAGAAAAGCAGGATATGGAAAATGCAGATAGCATGATCCTTTTTATTTTTATTTATTTTTTTTTTAAGATTTTATTTATTTATTTGAGAGAGAGAGAGACAGAGCATTAAGCAGGGGGAGTGGCAGGCAGAGGGAGAGGGAGAAGCAAGCTCCCCACGGAGCAGGGAGCCTGACTTGGGGCTCAATCCATCCCAGGACTCTGGGATCATGACCTGAGCCTGGGCAGACACTTAGCGACTGAGCCACCCAGGTGCCCCAGCATGATCCTTTTTAAGTAAAACAACCCAAAGAACACCCTGGTTGTTATCATGAGTTTTCTGAGCATGGGGCAGAAAGTGGAAATGGAGGTGGGATACTGATATGAGGAGGGACCCACAATAACAAGGATATATTATAATGATCCCAGAGGGATCATATGATGTACATATGGGTGCATAAAGAGATAAATGATGGGGTGGACACCCAAAGGATCAAAAAACTTACTAACACAGAACATTAAGGGCCCTCACTCCCAACTACCAGTTTAACTGTTTGAGGTGTATTTTTCTATATGTACTTTTTTATATAAAGACTTTTTTAAAAAAAAGATTTTATTTATTTATTTGGCAAAGAGAGAGCGCACAAGCTGGGAGAGCAGCAGGCAGAGGGTGAAGCAGGCTCCGCGCTGAGCAGGGAGCCTGACGCAGGACTCAGGCACCCCTAGACTTTTTTTTTTTTAAGTAGGCTCCACAACGAATGCGGGGCTTGAACTCACAACCCTGAGATCAGCACCTGAGAAGAATCTGGGGACTGCTGCTCTAGGCAGAAAAATCTTACCTTTTACGTTTAATTCTGTTCTACTTAATGGTGAAAGGAAGAGAGAATGAAAAATGAACCAAAGTGAAAAGGATACGTTAATATTGTACCTGCATCATGTAAAGCAAAACGTGGTTGGTTGAACATCATAAGTATCAAACAGAGGAGTATATGAGTTTAACATATATGGCTAATAGTGGTGAGGGCGTTGTTTATATCATCTTAAACCAGAGATATTTTCAAGGCATAAAAATTTCAAGACATCTGGGGCACCTGGGTGGCTCAGTGGGTTAAGCATCTGCCTTTGGCTCAGGTCATGATCCCAGGGCCCTGGGATCAAGCCCCGTGTCAGGCTCCTTGCTCAGTGAGGAGGAGCCTGCTTCTCCCTCTCCCAGCACTCTCTGGCTGTCTCTCTCAAATAAATAAATATCTTAAAAAAAAAAAAAAAAAAAAAAAAAAGACCTGAGATCAAGAGTCAGACGCTCCACCGACTAAGCCACCCAAGTGCCCCAAAGACTTTTTTAAGCACACAAATTTTTCCTGTGTGCAGCACACTCTCTCCTGCAACAGACTTCTTTCACCACCATGGACATCCTTCTCGGACATTTTACCAAGCCTCCTTGCTCTTTCCAATGGCTCTAAAGGACAGCACGGTATGAATGCAGGTGGTGTGTTTCACTACTTGTCCAGTGATAGACAGTTAGGCACCTACAATTTTTGGCTATTTCAAATGTTATAATAACCATCCATGCACAAAAACTCTTGTAGGAGATTCATGGGACAAATGCCTTCAAAGCAGAACTTCCGGGTCAAACAGAATGACTCTTCACAACTTTGGAAAGTTCTGCCAAATTGTCCTCTAAACAGGTTGTACAAACTTAACGTTATCACTGACAAGAATTTGAGAATACCCTTTTCCCAGACCCTAACGCCAGAAATCTTCAATCTTTTCAACTTTTGACAATCTGATAAACAAACAAGCAAAAATGGTACCTTGCTTAAATCTGCATGTCCCTGATCACTGACGAAGTCGAGGATCTTTCCTTCTGTTTGTTAGTCATTTGGGCTTCTTCCCCTAAACCAGCAGGAGTTATTACCAAACACAAATTGGATCATGGCCCCCATTCATGACTCCACGGTCTATAAGATGGGAGTCCAACCTTTTAAATATGGCATACTTGGATCCTCTGCATAACAAGGATAATGCTAACACAGACACCATCAACATTTATTGGACACTCCTGAAGTCCCTGCATGCATGATCTCATTTAATCCTCACAACCAGGTAGCAACTATTATTATCCCATTTTAGAGAAGAAGATACTGAGGCACAGGTCCTCACGTCAATCCCTCCTCAACCCTCAACCGTACCTCGGCCATTCCCAACTACTTGGATCACTCTCCAGACTTTCCCGTCCCTGTGGGCATCCTCAGTGTGTAATGCCCTGCCCTTTGCCCCTGTTATTGTATGGTGAACAATAATGAATCTTTTTAGATGCAGTGCAGGAAAAACAGCTAGAGGAATGGCATTTCAGAACAAAATTATCAAATCTGGCAAGGATCTTAAAGGGACATCTAGTTCTGTGTTTTACAAACTGTGAGTTGCAACTCTCATTAGTGGATCAAGACCAGGATTTTTATAAAACTGAAGTAGAACAGAATAAAAAATATCAGAGGGCAGGGAGTGAGACTCCTTACTGTTTCAAGGACACACATTGTTCTGTGAAAGCGGAGCATCCCAGGCCCCGAAGTAAAATGTATTCTTTACTGCCAACAGAGGTCTAACCACCCAGCCATTCTCCACGCCAGAAGCATCTTTCTACAACCCTGAATCCCTCAACTCCTACTATGAACTTTCTGTGCTTTCCTATTTCTGTTAAGATTAAAAGTAAGCAAACAAACAAGGCCTCTTGGCAGCGGGCAAGGTCCTGCCCCATGGGGCCCCTGCCTCCCTCTGGCCTTCCCGTGACGGTCACGGAGTTCACGCTAAGCTCGTGAAGGTGCTACTCCCCCTGGGTCTGGAATGCTGTCCCCTTCCCCCTTATGTCCGTGAACTCCCGTTTATCTTTCCAGATTCTGTTCCAACATCACTTTCTCCCAGAAACCTCAGATTCCTAGACCAGGTCGGGGCTCCGAGTTACACACTCCAATCGCGTCCTGGACCTTTTGTTCCTAGCACTTATCACAACCGTAATTAAATAATGATGTTTCACTGCCGCCTCCTTCCTTAGACAGGTCCCTTCTGTGCATCTACAGCAGCTCGTGCGGTTTTGCTTTGCTCACAGGAAGCATTCGGCCAAGATTCGTTGAAGAAAAGAATGAGTCTCCTGCCCAAGTTCCTGTCATGAAACTTCTCGTGACACCCGTCGTTCCTCCACACGACAGCCCCCCAACCATCACTGTAGTAATGACAGCTACCACTTCCAGAGCCCACGCAACAGGCTTCACAACATAAAGGCTTTGACTTGGGCCATAGCTCATTTTGGCCTCACCCAACCCTCAGAGAAGGGCAGTCTTTTAGGCACGGTAACAGGAACATTTAGATAGTTGTTCAAAATCCAATGCAAAACTCGTAAGTGGCCCAGCCAAGATGTGAACTCCAGCTATCTAAACCCTATCCCCAGCCCATGCAGGACTGTTTCATTTGTCCACACATCTGCCACCGCCCCTCACCCCCACTAGACTACGATGAGAGGCAGGAACCCAGGCACAGACAGGCGCAGAGCCTCATTAAACATTATTTGCTAAATAATGACCAACTTGGCAGCAAGCATCACAACATCCTGAAATAACCTAGCTGGCCCCTCCCGGCATAGGAAATCTCCCTAGAATTCCTGCCAGGGGGCGACTTGCTATAGCTCTCGGGCAGCCCATTCTCTCAGAGATCAACTCTAGATCAACTCGACTTACTAATTCAATTCCATCCTGCCGGTACTTACAGAGCATCTACGACCTACCCGGGGACTGCCGAAAGGTGCAAATGTGACCAAACGCCTGTCCCCACCTTCAGACGATCTGATGGTCCGGTCGGGGAGCCGGCCACATATGAGCTCCAGCACAACACAATTGGGCTATATAACCTGGCTATGGAGAATGAGTGCCGAGGGCCCAGAGGAAGCAGCAGTGAATTCCCACTGGGAGGACGAGGGTTGATGTCACAGCATTCCAGCCTGGGTTTAAAGGATGCGTTAATAAAGTTCTCTCTAATCCTAACAGAAATCTCCAGCCACCAGGCCCGGGGAGGGGGCGGGGGGGCATGTTGAATGAACCTAGTTCTGCCTTCTGGAGTGTGACAGGTATAATCCTCTCCACCATGACAGTCTTCAAAATATTCAAGGATTACTACCTTGTTCTCTCCAATGTCTCTCTTTTCAAGCACACATTTCTCAAGGTTGTTTTTTTTTTTTTTTAAAGTAATCTCTACATCCGACATGAGGCTTAACCTCATGACCCTGAAATCAAGAGTGGCATGCTCTACCAACTGAGCCAGCCAGGTGCCCCCTCTTAGGTTTTTCTGACTGGGTCTCACGACAGAATATCAATCAACATACAAGCTTTTTCTCTTCCTCCTCCCGAGTATTAACACTACCCCTAGCCTTCAAATCCAAGGCCAAGGTCAATGTCACCTTCTCCATCGAATTCCCTAATTACAGAGGAGTGGCATCTATCTGCATAAGAAAACACAAAATTCCCTAATAATCACAGGGGGTGGTATCTTATTTGCATAAAAACAAATGCATATAGTAAAAATTACTTTTGAAACCCCTTAAATTCACCCATGATGTGCATTATATCTGGTTTTCCGTATATGCAGTCTGACAGAGCCTGTTTTTCCCCAGGACTGGAACATACTGCGTAGCTTTGGTTTAGAGCTGATAAAGACTCTCTCCTTGACCCAACTTTAGTCAGGCTCCTCTGAACCCCCTTCTCGATTAGGTCTCAACCTTGCCCCCCACCCCTTAATGTGTCCTCTTAGTAATTTCCCATCCACTGACCCATCTCTCTCCTGTTGGCTATCAATTCCCAGCTGTCTTTGCTGTGTTGGGAGTAAAGCTTGCTTTCCCCTACTACGATAGTCTTAAATAAAGTCTTCTCCACCAGTCTAACAAGTATCCCAAGAATACATTCTGTAACAGAGCCAAAAGAAGTAGTTGACTTGTGTTCAGAACCACGCTGTACTCATATTTTGTGAACATAGGTGAATTCAGGGGTGTGAAGGGCTGATAATGTCTCAGTTGTAACTGCTCTTTCCTTAATTCTCTTCAGCAGAGAGAAGTATATTCCTTATCTCTATTATATTCCTCACGTTATTTGACCATTTATGATAGTATATTTTATGCATGCATACGCCATGCCTTATTATAGCCTCTGGCTCCCCTGGGCTCGCGTATTATTCATCTTTAGATTCCCCACAGTGCCCAGCACAGGGTGAGGGCATAAACAGGTCATAATCGTTGCCCCTTTCTCAGATGTTGCTCGAGCCTGTTAATGTTCCTCTTAGAATGTGACACTCATTACTGGGGGGGGAAAAAAAAATCCAGATATGATCTGGTCACTACGTCCTCCCCCAACCGAAACCACACTTCTATTAACACAGTCTACCACTTCTTTGACTCTTTCAGCGGCCACACCGGCCTTCTGGTCTGTTAAAACCCAGAGCGTTTTTCAGGAGGAAAGACAGGAAGCCGACATCCCCACCACCCCGTATTTATTTGTGTAAGTCTTCACATTTATCCCTGTTAAATCGTGTCGTGGTTTTCGGCCCAAGGCTGCAGCCTGCTGATAGGTGCTTCTGAAGCACAATTCTGTGGTTTGCCAGAGAGAAGTGTCTGGTTTTCACTTCGATGCTAGCCGGAAAAGGGGACCAAACAGCCCGCAGCCACAGGGGGAGAAGGGCCTCCAGGAGGCTGGCCCTGGGTCTCCATGGAGAAGCCACAGGTGCTAATGGAGGTTTGGTACGCACGTAGTTTGCGCCCTTTTCTTCTTTGCCGAGCTGCCCGAGATTCTCCCTCCGACCCCGGCTCTCCTCAGCTCCCCGGGATAGCGGACCCCTCCCTGCAGCAGCGCCTCGGCAGCGGGGCGGGGGGTCCCCGCAGAGCCCGCGCCAGGGCCGGCCGGCAGCCGCAGGCAGCTCCCTCCCGCGGTCCCGCGTTGCTTGGGCCCCCCTCCCGAGTTCCCCTCCCCCCACGCCGAGCGCAACCGCCCCCCCCCCGCTCCCCGCCCTCCCCCCGCGAGGGGCGCGTGAGCGCGGGACCCCGCTCCCCGGCCCCGGCCGCCGGGGGTGGTGGGGGGGGGCGCGCGGGCTGCGCGGGAGGCTCTGCGCGGGGACCGGGCGCAGGGGCCCGGCCGGGCAGAGCGGGCGGGCTCCGGGCGGCGCTGGCGGGGCGTGGGCACGGAGCGGGAGGGGAGGTCTGCGCCGCCCCGGGACCGGCTTGCGCCACTGGGGGAGCTGCGTCCCACCGCGCCCCGGGGCGGGAAGGGTGGCCCCGCGGCGGGGGTCGTGGCGGCGAGCTGGGCCCGCGAATCTGGGCCGGGGAGTGGGCCGGCCCGTACCTGATCTTGAAATCCCAGTTATAAACGGTCCGCAGCCGCTCGCGATCTGTCTCCATGTCCAGTCCCCGATCGACCAGGAAACTCTCGAAGCACTGGCCCGTCTCCCGGAGCTGCCGGCAGCTGAACTTACTGGGCATCGCGGCGGCGGCTGCGGCCCAGGCAGGAGGGTCCGTGGAAATGAAACTGAAAGTCGCCGCCGCGGATGTAAGTTGGCGGCCCTGGGATGCGGGTGCAGCAGGGGGAAGCCCCCTAACTCTGACCCCTGGTCCTACAGGCTCCCTTCTCCCCACCAGGCTTCCCTCCTCTGTTCTTTTCCTACCTGAGCCTTCCCTTCGGTCTCTCCGTCCTATCCCCTCCCCCTCCTCCCATTAACTCTTTCCTAAGGAGTCTGACCCCTCCCTCAGGGCCCTCCCCTTACCCCAAGCTCCCTCCCCTGGCTTCGAGCCAGAATCCGAACGTGGCTACCGCCTGGGGCCCCCCGAGCCGCCCTGGCGGACGTCCGAGCCTCAGCTAGGGCTACTCCCACGCCCACCCCCCAGGGCCTCGGGACTTAGTGAAAAGCGGGAGAGCAAAGGGCAGGGACTGGGACCTGGGTTGGCTGCAGCTGGGCTGGGGCAGCTCATCCAGCACCTCCCCCAGACTGCTAGGGACAGAAACCAGTACGGAAGCGAGCGGCACGCCCCCCTCCCCCATTCTCCCTCCTCGGGCTTTTCAGACGCAGGGAGGAAAGCGTGAGAGCCAAAAGAAGTTCGGGGGAAAGAACCAAGAGTCTCTGAGATAAAGGTGTGTGTACGTGTGGGAGGGAGGGACAAGGGGCTCCGCCAGCACCAACAGTCATTACTTTTCTCAGCCGCACAGGTTTCGTTTTAGTGGAAAGGCTGGTGATCCCTGCCCTTGAGCTACGTATGGCACTTAATTGCATTCCAGTCTGTATTGCTCTTTAATTGTTACGAGTATATAAGCAAGGGTTGCCCCAGTTATCAAAATATCAGCCTGAGAGCAAGAGGCTCTTCTGTGAGGCAATAACTGGTTAATAGCTACAGCATCAGTACCAGGAAGAGAAGTAAAAAAGAGCAGCGCGCTTCAGAAGACAGACTATTAAGACAAACTAAGGGGGGGTGGGGCTCCCACGACAAACATAAAACAAGCCCCTGCATCTGTTTATGCTCCCTAATAACACACACACACACACACTAGAATGGGGCAAAGATAATAAAAGTTATATAAAAAATGTCTTTAAACAAATATACCAGAGTTCCAAATATATCGAAGGTAGTGTTGTTCTCCAAAGTAATTCCCTGTAGGAGGCCACACACTCAATCTAACCTAGTGTGAGGAATGTCCAGCACCCAGGTCACGCTCCAGCTGGGCTACTCTTGTGCCTTTTCCCAGGCCAACAACCAACTAAAGCCAGGAATAACAGATTTTAGCAACAGGAAATGCAAAGTCAGTGGGAACCAAAGCTAATGGGAAGGGGAAAACAGGGCAGGGGAAGTTCTTAGAATTTGTCTTAGAAGTTGATTATGCCAAGTAGAGGAAAACACTAGAAGAGCCGATTTTACCCTTTTTCTCCGCAATTACCTGGTGAGGTCTGAGAGTAGGAAAGAGTGGAACCCCTTAAAATCGCCTTGTTACTTAGCATTTCAAAAATGTACCATCGGCCACACCCACACTGAATGCCTGGCTCTGTTCTGATAAGCAGATCTAAGTCCCCATTTCTTTTGGATACCTAACGCACCCTTCCTCCCTGGTTAGGCCCATCTCCTAGATGTTGTCAGAACATGCAAACAGGGATAGTGCAGTACCAACTTGAGTAAAAATGTGATGTGAGTGGCTGTGGTTATAAGGAAACCTCTCTAAACCAGTTTCATCTAGAAAAATACACTTCACGTGTTGTAATTATTTTCACACGGCTGTCTAGATGTCTAGAATGGTCTTCCTTCCCACCTTTGACATCCAGCTTAGGTCTCACTTCTCGAAACCTTCCCCAAATCCAGCTGCACTTGCAAGAGTCTGACTTTAAAGTGGTTGATTTTAGTATGGGTTCAAGTAACACTGAAGGGAATCTGGAAGTTAACCATGGCCAGCGACACTACTAGGATAAACCCATATAGCCTCCCAAGAGAACTACTTTGGAGAATATTAAAAGCTCTGTGTTTTCTTCATTACTTCTCATTACCTCATAGTTACTTGGGTTCTACAATTCAGCTTTGAATGTTCTCTCGGTTCAGGTATTCCAACTAGACTGTAGTCCTTAAGGCAGCTGTAAGTGGCCCTTCAACTGAATGCTGACATTGGTGAGAGGCTGTGGCAGGTACAGCTGATCCTCATTATTTGCAGGTTGTGTCTTTGCAAGTTCACCTACTCCCTTAAGTTTATTCATCACCCCCAAATCGGTACTTGTGGTACCTTTGTAGTCATTCGTGGACATGTGCAGAGAGCGGCAAAACAAATTCAAGTCGCCCGGTGTACGTGTTCCTAGCTGAAATGGAACAAGGTAATGTTCTGCCTTCTTGTTCCAGCTCCTATTATAAACAGACGTCCTTTTCGTGGTCACGTTTTTTGCATGTTTGTCCTTTTTGTTGGTGATCTCCTTGCTTAAAATGGCCCCCACGCCTGTGTGGTGCTGCAGTGCTGTCTGGGGTTCCTAAGCACAATGCTGTGATAGGCCTTACAGAGAAAATTCCTTTTAGATAAGCTTTGTTCAGGCATGAGTTATATTGCTGTTGACTGGGAGTTCAATGTTAATGAATAAACAATGTGTATTAAATAAGGTGATTTAAATAGAAACACATATAAAACAAGATCATGTATTGATCTGTTGACAATGTTGTGGCCAGAAGTTCCCAGGAACCTAATCCTGTATTCCCCTACGAGCAGTGTTTAGTATTTGCCAACTCAGTGTTTGCTGACTTTACACTTACTATGAATAAGGAGAATCAACAGTATATTCATATGTGTAATAGTGCTCTTTGATACACTGGATTTGAAGAGGTATGAGATTGGTTTCTGCCCTCAGAGAGCTAAGATTTCTGCCCTCAGAGAGCTAAGATCTACTGTCTTTTTATACATACTCTGTTCAAGGGAGAATTTTAGCTAGCTCAACTTGTCTTATGAGACCATCCAGTTTTGTTCTGTATTTACCAATCCTCCTTTCTTTGATTTCCCAAGCAGCAGGCACCTTGGTAGTTTTATATAAGATTGTAAAATTATAAATGGACATTCAGATATGTATCAGTTTTTTGTGAGTTTGGAGAAAATGTGCCAAGGTTTGCCAAGCATCTCCCTAACCCAGATGGGTCCAGCATCAAAGTTCTAGATTATAAAAGAGAATAGGCACTGGAAACTAGGCGACTAACAGCACAACCACCCAGGCTCAAATGAAACAAATAGTTTTCAGCAGTGTAATTTCAAATCCAAATATAGGAGTGAGGCCTCACAGAAAACTGCTTTCCATCTGGCTGAGAAACCTTTGCCCTAGGATCCCACAGGCTGATTGCAGCAGTGCACGATAAAATGAACACAATTCAAGCAAATATTCTGCTGAAGGAGGTTAAGGGAGTCAGGACTCTGCAGGACTTGGCAAGAAGGGCTGACTTCCTCCCAATTATACAAGTAACCAAGGGCTTCAGATGGCCAAGAGATTAAGAGTTTTTACAAAAGTCTGCACGGGCTAGGGAAATGGATGGGATAGGCTGGGGACAGGCCGATGGAGTTATTAAGTTAAAGGCAAGAACATTCGAATGTGTTTGCACTACAAGTACAGAGTGTAGTACAACAAACGTTCCCCGCAAAAGGTGGGAATTTGAACTGGCCTTAGATGGAATCTAAGATGGAATCACTGCAACTCCTCGGGTTCTCTCTTAGGAACCAGGATAAAAACCTTTCATGTCTGTAGCGAAGTCCAATTTGCACGGAAGGGAAGCTGCATTTAGAGTTAAGTCAATGTGAAATATCACCCAAGGTTAGGGATTCTTTCATTTCTACTTCCTGCCTAGTGACTACAACCATACTTGGGCCTTGCTTTCTCAATGACAGAGAAGATAACTAGAAATGGAAAACAAAAAAACTTTGGGGCACCTGGCGGGCTCAGTTGGTAGAGCATGCAACTCCTGATCTTGGGGTTTTGAGTTTGAGCCCATGTTGGGAGTAGAGATTACTTAAAAATAAAATCTTAAAAGAAAAAAACCCAAAAAACCTGTGAACCATCCGTAGCCTCTGGGCGAAGAGCAGTATTATCCATAGAGACAATGCTCAAAAAAAAAAAAAAAACACAACAAAAAACTGTTCTTTCCAAGTCTTTGGATAATCGCTGAATATGTAATAGGTAGGAACCAATTTCGGAAACCCTGAACATTCTCATCAAATAAGACCAAACACAGTTCTATCTTACCTTGAGAACAAAAACTGAAGAGATGGATTGAAAAGGAGAGACTCAGACAATTTAAGAACAAAACAGGTATATTTCTATTGGACTACCTGATACAGAGGATAGTGTGATATGAATGGATAGTATGAATGACACATAATACAAATATATTTTATTTGAAATAAACAAAAATGCTTACACAGCTCAACAGGTCACTTGGAAACAAACTTGCTTGACTGTATTACTGAGCAAAAACAAAGCTGAAGCACAAACACCCTTCTTTTTTGACATTTATTTGGAGATAGGTAGGAAGACACTACTTGGTTTTTTAAAAACTGACCTTCCCTTAAGGCCTGGTCATAGAAGTGTAAACAATGTAAATGAATCCACCATTACCAGTTGTCATATCATATCTATGTCACCTGTGTATTCTGAGATCACACATATACCTGCCAATATACCTGGGAAGGGTTGCTATATCACAGTTACATTTTCTTGGCAGGCAGGACTGAGGAAGAGTAATTTGGAACAAGTTTTACATCCTATTTAGAACAAATCACTAGTATTCCCTTAAATAACAGGTTACAATAGAAAGATACTGCCTGGAATGTATCCTTTTCACTTTGGTTCATTTTTAGTTTTTGTTTGTGATTTACATAGTTGTTTGATTCATCTGCTTATAGTACAATCCTGCCACAGAGTATTAAAGCACAAGATACCTATTATTCCTTCAACATCTGCATTTTTAGAAGGGTTTTACCCATTTATTATTATTTTTTATTATTCAAGAACTGCTGACATACTAGGGATGTAGTAGAGTATAAAACTTGAAAAATGCAGATGTTTGTAACTATAATGGTACTAGATGGGAAGGAGACAATGAGGGAAAAGAAAAAAAGCAAACACGTTCGTGTGCAGGGAATGTGGTTCAAGTCTTTGGATTTAAAAACAACTTCCCCAGAGAAGCTGACTATAATGGAATTTCCAGAAAACTTCCTTTGCCCCCACAAAAGGACCTGAAAAGCCCAATCCAAACTTTTGAAAACTACAGTTATGAGATGCTATAAATGATGATCAAAGCAGTTGGAGGGAGAAGGATGAATGTGTCTTCCACTCAGCTAGTTTGTAGCACAGCCTCTTTAGCTGTTGGTAGATCAGTAAAAACCACTGAAGTACCAGAAGTGCTTTGAAGGACAGGGGTAGAAAAGTACTGAGCATATTACCTGTCTATATCAGTAACAGGGCTTCATGGCTAGGAAAATTTTCTAAACAGTAAAATGACTCCAGGATAGATCTCTCTCTCTCTCCATCATTAAATGTGGCAGAATTAAAAAAAAAAAAAATTTACAAGTAGATATAGTGAAAACAGAAAATTACAAGGCAGAGAACATAAAAGAATCAAGACGATGCTATAGGTTCAACAGTATTCCATGAGGCTAGAAAACCTGTTAGCTCTGAAAGCCCTAGCAAAATATCACTCTCGTTTATAAATCACTTATTTATCATATGACCGCATGTTGAATCCTTTCTTTCCACATACTGAAGAATCCTACATTCAGCCTTTAAGCATTCTGCATTTCTTTGCCAATCTTGTAGCTGAGTATCTTGTTCCAGTCGATTTTGGTGCGGGTAACCGGAAGCTGCCGGCGCAAGGCCTTGAATGTGGTGTCTGACATTGTTTGATAGTTTTCACTAATTGCTGTCTGCAATAGATAATTGAAGATAAGTTGCTTGAACGGAAATGGATGGTTGTGATTAGGAAAGTAACTCTGTAGTCAAAGGACATGCTTGAGTCTTCTATGAAGAACAGACGGTATGTAATATTCCTAGTAAGCTCCTCTCCCATCTCTGAAGCGAGTTAAGAAGCCCACTTACATTATTTCTAAAACTAGGGCTATAATCCCTTCCAATGTTGAAACCTTGACTGTAAGCACAATGCCAGGTTGCAAGGTCTGTAGTCTCCATACTTACACTGAACAACACCGATATTTATGTTAAAAGGAGAAGTCTAACAAAATGTGTTAGCAGCAAAATAATAAGGTACTAAAGATCTAGAAAAATTAGTTCCAAGTCTTCTTACCTGATACTCATTTTCTGCATGCTCTATGATTTTAATAAACTCCTTGGCAGTTTGGACTTCATTCTAATGGAGGAAGAGGGGAAATAGGAATTTTTTTTAAGTATAAGCAGTCAATAAAAAGATATTGAAAAGACCATCTTAAAGAAATCTTAAGATTTGAAGAACAATTTATAGTTTGTCAAGTGCTCCCATGCACGTTACCTTCTTTGATTCTCACCACTACCCTGTGAAGTAGATGTTATTAGCATCACCTTCATTTTGCAGATGAGAAAACAGAATCCTTGTAAGTGACTAGACCAAAATTATACAGCTCTTGAAAGATAAAGACAGGGTCTGAAAAAAGACCCCATGCTCTTTCCAATCTACCACAGTATGCCCAAATGTCTTGAAATTTTTTTTAATTTTTTTTTTTTAAAGATTTTATTTATTTATCAGAGAGCGAGAGAGAGCACACACAAGCAGGGGGAGTGGCAGAGGCAGAGGGAGAAGCAGGCTTCCCGCAGAGCAGGGAGCCCAATGTGGGGCTCGATCCCTGGACCCTGGGATCATGACCTGAGCCGAAGACAGCCGCTTAACCGACTGAGCCACCCAGGCGCCCCAAATGTCTTGAAATTTTTATGCCTTGTAAATATCTCTGGTTTAAGATGATATAAACAACGCCCTCACCAATATTAGCCATATATGTTAAACTCATATACTCCTCTATTTGCTACTTATGATGTTCAACCAACCACATTTTGCTTTACATGATGCGGGTACAATATTAACGTATCCTTTTCACTTTGGTTCATTTTTCATTCTCTCTTCCTTTCATCATTAAGTAGAACAGAATTAAAGGTAAAAGGTAAGATTTTTCTGCCTAGAGCAGCAGTCCCCAAATTCTTTCAGTCAAAACCATCTTTTGTTTTCACAGCAACACTAAGACAAATCACTTGCTTTTCCACTTCCCCTCTCAAGTGTGCATAATGCAGGTCCCAGAAGCTACATGATGTGTGATGGCTTTATCACTCTGATGGCTAATGGAATGTGTGGGCACATATGAGAATCCAGTTGTCTTTTATTAAGTCAGACACTATGCCATTCGTAAAAATGTAAATCAATGCCATTCTTTGCACTATTTTTCTTTTTTTTGTTGGTTTGGAAAATATAGTTGTTTTTCATGAAAATGTTATTTAGGTTAACAAGTAATGGATTTCTTATTGTAATTTTTTTTTAAGATTTTATTTATTTGTCAGAGAGAGCACAAGCAGGGGGAGCAGCAGTGGGAGAGGGAGAAGCAGGCTCCCTGCTGAGAAAGGAGCCCGATGTGGGACTTGATCCCAGGACCCTGGGATCATGACCTGAGCTGAAGGCAGACGCTTAACTGACTGAGCCACCCAGGTGTCCCTGTTATTATATTTTTAGATTAATAAATATTTAACATTTCTCAGTTTTAATTTCTAATAAGGTATATATTGACAGATAAAAGCTATTTGTTTTTTTTTGTTTTTATTTTTAAAATTATTTTTTATTTTATTTTTTAAAGATTTATTTATTTATTTAGAGAGAGAGTGCATGCGCCTCAAGCAGACTCTTTGCGGAGTGCAGAACCTAATGTGAGGCTTGATCCCACAACCCCGAGTTCACGACCTGAGCCGAAATAAGGAGTTGGATGCTTAACCAACTGAGCCACCCAAGTATCCCTTTAATTTTTTAAAAAGTTTTATTTATTTATTTTTTAAAGATTTTATTTATTTATTTGGGAGAGAGAGAGAGAAAGCACAAGCAGAGGGAGCAGCAGAGGGAGAGGGAGAAGCAGGCTCTGCAAGGAGCCCGATGCAGGGAGCCCAATGCAGGGCTTGATCCCAGGACCAATTTTTTTTTTAAGATTTTTAAGATTTTTTTTTTTAATGTAAGATCTACACTCAATATGGGGCTCGAACTCACAACCCTGAGATCAAGAGTCACATGCTCCACCGACCAAGCCAGCCAGGTGCCCCAAACAAAAGCTATTTGAAGGTGCTCAATAACTTCTAGGATACAAAGAAGTACTGAGAATGCAAAAAAAAATTATGTCCCTTCTTTCCAGGTATAGAACACAATACTTTTTAATTGAATATTTCTAAAAATGTTCAGCTTCTCTAGTGATACGAATGTAGCCCTACAGGATTTGCTGGCAAACTTTCCTTCTTCCTGGTATTTATTGACTAAAGATATTGCTATCCTTGAGCAAATCTCACAACTGAGAAAGAGAAAGAAGTGTGGATTCTCTAAAGCCATTATCAATATTTGTCATTATATTGTTATGTTACATTATGTTATATTTCATAATTACTTCTTATATTTGGGCGCCTGGGTGGCTCAGTTGGTTGGGCGACTGCCTTCGGCTCAGGTCATGATCCTGGAGTCTCAGGATCGAGTCCCGCATCGGGCTCCCTGCTCGGCGGGGGTCTGCTTCTCCCTCTGACCCTCCCCCCTCTCATGCTCTCTCTCTCTCTCATTCTCTCTCTCTCAAATAAATAAATAAAATCTTTAAAAAAAAAATTACTTCTTATATTTAGTCAAAGACTGTGAACTAATATAGTGGGTTGATTGCATACTTTTATAAGCTGCCAAAAACAAAGCACTGAAAACAAACTGAATTTCTAGTGGCAGAATCAGTACTCAGGATCAAAATCAACTTTTTAAAGAAAACTGAGGCACAAGTGAGACAGATATTAAGTATTCCACACTCACCGAAACAGTTACTGAATCCTGTACATCTTTATGACTAACCAACTGAACATTGCCATCTTCATAATAGTGAACCTGTGTGAGACAATGGTTGAGCAAGTTTATGTGTAGTTCATACAGAAACCTATTGCTAAGGTACAAATCCATGCCTAAAGCCATGCCCAATCTTTTTTTTTTTAAAGCCATCTCCAATCTTTACCAACTCTGAACAAAATATTAATATGACCAACTGTAACTTACAATGGTGGTTAAAATTCACAGAATACTTTAAATTTTTAAGAATTCTCACTTTTCTTAGCAGGGGAAACTGATTATTAATTAAGTTCAACAAATATTTATTATGTGTTATTGCATTCCAGGCACTGTGCTAGTATTGTGAATACAAAGACCTTAAATAAGATTCCACTCTTAAGAGTATTAAAATAATTAAAATAAAATCTAACATTAGTTTTTCTCTGTGAAAACCAAGGAATTTTAATGGATCCTAATCCCTTACACATCTCTCCACATATACAATCATCAATATTGGTAAGTAGATCTGACCGAGTGCAGGAAAAACTTAATTGACAGTTAAAGACAAATTGAAAAAAATATGCTACTGGTAAATCAGACTACAAAAAAGCAAGACAAAAGCAGTTCTGAGGATGTATGGTAAAGTGGGGTGCTACAATTATGAGACCAATTAGCAAGGAGGCATACACAAGAGACAGACTAACCAACGACATATCAGAAAGTTTTGGCAACTTACAAGATAGGTTCAGTCACCTTAACATGGCTACAAACTGGCCATATAAAATAGGATGAGTATCCTTTTGTTATGTGCATTTGAACAGGGTCTTGCAAATAGGAGTTGTCACCTAAATGGACAAGTAGAGAAGGACATCTAGCAAGGGGATAAAAAAAGTACAAGAGAATGGTTTAGTTTAGGGAAGAATAAAGAACTCACTGCAGATGAGTATGTGTGGAGGGTAGTGTGGCAGGAGACAGTGCTCTGATGTAAGCTGGAGACAGACTGTGAAAAGCAAACTGCCTTATAAACCACGTTAAGAATTCAGACTCTATCCTATTAAAGGTGATGGGACTCAGGGAAAGGGAATGTTTTAGAAAGATTAGACTTGTGTTATGAAGAAAATCACGTGGAAGGAGTGAAACTGGGGCATAATGCTAGAATAGTAGTCTAGGTACTGCCCGTTTCCTTCATCTAGTCCAGGCTACCAGGAGACATTTGGACAAAAAGGAATGTTTGTAGAGATAAAGCAGAAAAAAAGAACTATACCTGCACTACTACAGCTATTGAGTCCTTACTATATGTTAAACACTATGCCAAACATTTTAGTTGTTACTTATATTATCTCATTCAATCTTTACAAAAACTCTGAAACAGGGACCATTGTTATTCCTATTTTTATTTTTTTTTAAAGATTTTATTTATTTGACAGAGAGAGCACAAGCGGGAGATGGGGGGGTTGGCAGGCAGAGGGAAAGGGAGAAGCAGGCTCCCTGCTGAGCAAGGAGCCTGACACCAGGTTTGATCCCAGGACCGTGAGATCATGACCTGGGCTGAAGGCAGATGCTTAACTGACTGAGCCACCCAGGCATCCCTGTTATTCCTATTTTACAGATAAGGAAACTGAGGCTTGAGGCAGTTTAATAACTTATCCATGTTCACATACCGAGTAGGAAGAGGAGCTAGAACATGAATTAGGTCAAATTCCAGAACTAAAACCATGTCCAACATGCATAATACCTCCCACTGTTAAGTTCTGTCACAAAATTAGAAATTCCCTGATCCAGGTAGAAGTAACGTGTCTCATTAGGGACAGTCTTCTAAGATATCATTAGAAGGGGATTAAAACAGCCAAGCCTTCATCTAGGCAGAAACCACTATCCTATTAGCAAGAAAAGCACTTCCCTGGGCAATATGAATCCACTACAGAGCCTTGTTTAAGGGGACAAAAATAGCTGGCTCTGTCCAGATGCGCAACACAAACTAGACTTTCCATACCTTCTCCAAACACTTAAATTTCATCTTTTGGCTTTCTAAAGGAGTTTAAAGAGAAAAAGACAATTTAAGAATACACTGGAAAAGCAGGGAGTTGATAAATGCCTAATACCTACATGCAAGATATCAGAACAGAAAAGATCTGGGCAAAAAAGCCTGGGCTAAGTAATGATGACATATAAAGGTTAAAATTCCAACAGACAAGTGAGATAGGGAAGCCGAATGGACTCCATTCTAGAAAGGCCCTTTTTCTGCTGTTTCTCTGCTAAGTCCTATTTACTCATGTTTTCATACTTTGCATCTGAGTAAACCAAAGAAGTTATGTTCCCACTCCAAGGGGACACAAGAAAGTTAATCATTTTCTAAGTTTCATCCTAGGCTCCCAAACACCTGATAACATCTAAGAAGAAATGGATCCCAAGCACATTCTAGGACATTAGCTTTGAACAAACCTTGGTTGACACTGGCATTAATACACCCTACCTTCGGTGATTTATGGAATACACCTATTGTTCACCTGGCACTCACCTTTAATTGGAACCTATCCTGAATTCCTGAAGGAACATGTACCCTGGATCCCTTTCCAGTATAAATCCCTAACACCAAGTGATGGGGAGACTCACTTTTCCTTTTCTGAGTCTCCCAGACACTCCATCTGCTATCCTCTATCACTTACACTATTCAATAAACTCTGCTCTCACTTCCTCTTGGCTTGAGTTTCATTCCTATGCTATGCAAAACCAAGGACCTTCCTGGCTGGTCCTATGGGGCCCCCTCTGAGTCTTCAGATCTGGCCTGCCTATGTTACAAGGACAAGGATGTTCAAAATACAGGTGGGTCACACCCAGACACTAGTTTTGTTTGATCATTTTTTAACTAAGAAACTGAAAGTCCAGAGGCTGAAAAGAACACTAGGAAGAGGACTGAGTACAAACAGGACAAGGGATATTTAAAAAAATGGAGCTCTGTCCAGAGAAGAAACAAGGACTTACATATTTGAGACAGGTGTCTCAGAACCCATCTGAAAGCAGGGCACATCTTTTTTTGTCCAAGAATAAGGACTATGCAACTGGTTTGAACTTCTATCATGTGTCTTAAGAACTAGAACATGAACAGGAATATAGAATAAGGCCGCTAAGGCTTGCTGTTTATAAACTCAGTTGAAAATCTAAAAATATTGACTTCATTATCTAATACACCAATGACAAATTAAGCTTAAACTCTGAGGGTTTCTTTTTTTTTAATTTTTAAAAATTTTTTAAAGATTTTATTTTTAAGTAATCTCTATACCCAGCACAGTGCTTGAACTTACAACTCCGAGATCAAGAACCAGCCGGGTGCTGCAAACCCTGTTGTAAAACGAAACTTTTTCTTTTTTGGGCAGGGAAGGGAACAAACCATTTTACTGAGGTGCTTAGGGGGAGGAGTCCAAGGGCTGGGAGGACAATGACATCAGATATCCTCAATGAGATCCTTGGCCAGGATCTCCCCAGCTTCAAAGTTGCCAAAAGCAATAAAACCTTTCTAGGTCTCATCTGCTAATAAAAATTTCAACATGACTATCATCAACATAAATCCTCAGAAACTGTTGACTTCCCAGAACTACCCTTTTGCCTATAGAATAACCAAAGGGCTAAATATCTTAGTGACTTTTCCAAGTAATTCTCACTCTGATTTTTAAGATATGTATATGAAGCAAGCTTTTCCCCAAGGTGTGGTGAGCCAATCTGGTTAGAAGGTGTAAATAAGGTCTGGGTACTGACCCCTATTTGAAGTCTTACCAGAAACTATCACCCTTTATGATATGTACACTTAATTTATAGGTTTGCATTCGCAAAGTTGAAACACAAGCCAACTATTTCCTTCTAGAAGAAAATAAAGTTACATAAATTTATAGTAAGCTGCTCAGTTAATGCTAATGTCACAGTTACGAGAGATCTAAAGCATTAGGCTACTCATATATACGGTTAAACAGAAATAGAATAATACATATGTTGTCTTAGGTTGGGCTCCCCTAGAAGCATACCCCTAGACAAAGATTTGAGAGGAAGTAATTTGGGAGGTAATCTCAGGAAGGACTAGTAAGGACTGTGTTACTGAGACACAGAAGGGAAGGAAGTGTTATAGGTGCATTAATGAACAGGTTATAGCTGGGCCCTGGACTCTGGAAGACTTAGCAGAACATGCTTCAGAGTTGTCCGACCTAACAGGTGAGGAAGCTGACATATTTATCTACCAACTCTTGTATGTCACTACAGATTGCTCCAGAGCTGTGAACTTAACATTTCTAGCTTGCCTCATCTGAGTTGGGCATGCTCCTGTGGCTAGGAAAAGCTCCCAGGAAGAAAGCTGCTGTTACTTGTAGCAGGGAGCTATCCTGAAAAGAGTGGGTACAGATGATATCTACCACATAGGCTCTGATTAAATTATACCGTTTTAAAAGGCAGCTCTTGCTAATTGTTATAAAAGCAAGACTTAACGCAATATAATAGAGGTACGATTAAATACTGATTTTCTCAGTTATCATTAACTTTTAATATGACCTGAGAGTTAGCTGGGCTTAAGAATTAAATCACCCTCAATTTGAAAGTCAAATCTCTGCTAGGATATCAGAAGACTTTGAACCAGATAGGCATCCAATGAATTAACAAGCTCCTTATTCACCTGCTTATCTGTTCTGAAACAAGCATTAGAACTCTGCTCAGCTTGGTTACTTATATTCCATACATGATGACACTTGGCAATTCTCTCTAGTTCCTCTGTGTTATTTACTTGATTTTAAAACCTTCTGTTATTACTGTAAAAAACAAAACAATAATCCCATTCATGTAGCTGTTTTCAGAGCAAAGAGTTAAGTTTTATGTCTATGTACACACTTAAATGAGGTAATATACAAGAGACCCTAAGTAAGTTACAGCAGCTGCTACTTAGTCACTTAATAATTGTTTTCTTCTTTCTTAGAACTGCTATTTTAAAAAATTATTGTTATTATTATTATTATTTAAGTAGGCTCCATGCCCAGTGTGGAGCCCAACGCAGGGCTTGAACGAACTCACAACCCTGAGATCAAGACCTGAGCTGAGATCAGGAGCAGATGCTTAACAGACTGAACCACCCAGGTGCCCCCAGAACTGCTATTTGATAATTCCTGGAAAAACCTTAGGTTATCTTTGGAAGAGAAAAATAATAAGCAAGCAGTACATACCACATGACTATCCTTTATCAATCCAGAATAGCTCTTTTTAACTACTTCCCCACAAAGGAGGCTCCTATTTCTATTTACTACCGTCCATCTTCCTTTGCATCTATCTACATATAGTTGTTCCTTACTTCAAATACCAACTTCCATGTTTGTTTTCAAGATGTGACATTTTAACATGGCCTATTAACATGTGGGGTCTCACCTGAATCTTAAGTACTCCAACCACCTGGGCTGTAGGTGGTGTGATGGTGAACTTCCACTCTGATCTCCAACGACCATTCCTATTAAAACACATACAAGACTGCATAGTTAGCTATTAGCCCAAGAAAGAGGTGATTTGCCACTAAGGCAGAGAATTTGGGAAGCGGGGGTAAAAGTCATTTCCAGTTTGACATATCTAAGGCTCTGTCTACTCAAATATAAGTCTATATCCAAGTGCCTAAACATAAGCCTTTTCTAAGTTATTCTGACTTTCATTTTTCAATCTTGGAATAGAAAACCATGCCTATACTGTTCATGGGAGGCTCTTCCACACACAGATGGATGGGCTGCTGAGTTTTGCAATTAAATCACATATTATTAGCCAAACCCAAGTAAAACTCAGATTTTCAACTAGGCACTTTATTAATCAATCACTTATTCTCACTCGATATTAAGAGCACTTTTTAAAAAGATAGATTATAAAATCTCAGAATTGAAAGGAATCTAAATGTTCATATCTAAATCCCTCATTTTACAGATGGGGAACTGAAGTCTCTCAAATAAGTTATCCCAAACTAGTTAGATTAAAAACCAAGTTTCAACTGCTGGTTTGGTTTCTTTCCAATATAAATTAGATACAAATAGAAGAGAACATCTGCTTTCTTACCAGAAGTTTTTAGGCTGAAACTGGTGGCTTTCAATACATGCAATAATGGTCTGTTGCCCATCTATAGTTTTAGCATAAACCTATTGTTAAAAAAAAAAAAAGTTAGACTCTGAAAACATATTTAATCTAAGTGACAAACACTATACAAAAGCAGCATACTAAATTCTTGGGGGAGACAAAGAATCAGGCAGGATGAACTTATAACTCACAAGACTTCATGGGATGTGAACACAGAGCAGAACATGTTTAGTTCCACAAGAGACCATGGTACAATGAACGCAGAAGGAAATACTACTCCTGACTAGGGGTACAAGGGAGATGCCGGTTAGGCTGGGCCTTACAAGACAGGTGAGATACTCATAAACAGAGACTGAGAGGGAAGATGAGTAAACTGTTCAGACAGGAAACTGGGGGCTTGTTCAGTGAAATGGTGATGATCCAGGATAGTAGATTTAAGTCCCGTAGTTGTAGATGTAAGGTAAAAAGTCTGGACATTATTCTACAGGCAACGGACAGAACCAAAACAATATAACCAGAACTATTGTTTTGGAAGAATAATATTGGTATACAGGATACAATGGAGGAAAAGCTGAAGTTGGTTAGGAGGCCAGAGCATTAATCTAGGCAATATGTCAGGGTAGTATCAGTGGGTATCAGGATGCAGAAGCATAACCAAGTCTAGCAATATACTGCAAGTGAAGGGCAAAAAAGGGGAAAGAGCCATAGTACTTGCATGCTGAGATGACCAGAAAGATGGTAGTGTCATTAACAAATTGGGAAATTCAGCTAGTAGTTAGAAACCCCAACTGTTCCTTAATGTGGAAGAGGTGAACAGAAATGCAATACGAAGGAAAAGCAAAAAAAACCAAATAGTGCTTTACAGTCCACAAAATGTTTTCATGTTTACTTTCCCTATATTGAATAACTATGAGCTTTCAAGAGAGAGAAATACAGCAATGGGGAATGCATACATTTACAAAGGTAGGGGAGAAGAAAAGAAGTAGAAACAGACTTAGAATGAGTAAAGGGTGCTGACAGAGCAGTCTAAGCAAAAGAGAATCTCTAGAAGTAGCTGGTTGGTCTCAGTGTGAAATAGCATATGGAAGTCAAGGATGAAGAAAAGGATACTGAGTCAGGCAATTCAGGAACCATCAATAACCTCAGCGAGAAATTCTGTAAAGACTGAAGCCAAAATTCACAGGGTTAAGAAGTAGATAGGGAATGAAGAAGTGGCACTAGTAGGAGCGGAATGCTCCCAGGTGTGGTTATGTAGCAGAGAGAGATAAGGGAAGCAAAGAAGTGAAGGAGAGTGAGGAGGAGCAAGAGAGAAAAAGAGAAGAGAAGTGACTTAGAGAAATTATTATGACTGAGGGAGTTTGTTCTCCTTAAGGACAGGAGAAATAAAAATATTTCTAGGTAAAGAGAAATGTATCAGATAGGATAATATAAAATCAAGAATAAGGATCCTTCTTCCTAAG
Organism: Neomonachus schauinslandi; assembly: GCF_002201575.2. Lineage (NCBI taxonomy): Eukaryota > Metazoa > Chordata > Mammalia > Carnivora > Phocidae > Neomonachus > Neomonachus schauinslandi. Next base: position 93,330,381 of record NC_058406.1, on the reverse strand, counting down.
ATTAAGTACAGTGGAAGAGGGAAGACTGCTGAGTGTGGAAAGAAGAGAAAAAGATTTCATGTCAGTCTTATAAAATGTGGGGGATCAGAAAGATGCCTAAGGACAATGGGAATGGTTTGGAACACGCTATACAGAAAACATCATCGGGAATATTGAGGTGACATTAAGAATTACTAAGCAGGACAGCTCTGAAGATATAAAACACTTGGGTACAGTAGACACTGTTAGAACAATTCCATGGCTTTCTGTAGCTCATCTGTTAGCTAAGACAAGTGAGAAAAGGACAAAGTAGGGTTACTTGGTGTAGAAGCTCTCCAAATTAAGAACAGGTAGTGCCAAATTTTAAATAGGTAACAAATGTTAAGTAGAAAATAGATTTAGGATTGCAAAGTCAATTTCTAAAAGAGTGTGTGTCATGTCTTCCTTTGCAATACTGGGTTGCAAAATGGAACTGTACTTACCCACCATAATGGGTTTTCTCCGTTATTTAAAAAATAAAAAACAAAAAACATGTAATAATAATAATATCCAACATTTAGGCAGAGCTTTCTTTGTGCCACTTTCCAAGCATTTTATATGCATTATTAGCTCATTTAATCTTCACAACAATCCTATGATGTAAGAACTATTATTTCCATTTTGTAAGTGAAAACAGGCACTGAGATGTTAACTCATTTGCCCAAGATCACATAGCTAATTAAGTGGCAAGACAAGGATTCAAACCAGTTAGTATGGCTTCAAGTAAGGGCTCTTAACCGATATTCTATCATTGCCATTTAACTCATCATCATTACATACTGAAAATATTCTAATAGACATTTTAAAATCATATCTGCAATTTTACAGAGGAAAAATCATGATAGTCAAATTTAGCATTTTTTAACATCAAGAGGTAGGAAAAAAAAAAGTCAAATTACCTGATTAAAAAAAAATAGTTCAAATAGTTTTGACGATCCAATGAAAACATGTAAACTATGTAAAAAGTAGCTTTCTATAAAAATGCCTATACCAAAAAGTCATAAATGTGGCAATAGCTGTCTTGACAATCTTAATTTACTTTTTCCCCATGTCTAAAGATGTTTTAAAACTTTTCTTGATGGGTATAAGGCAATTTCTGATGAATAAATAAGACAAAGGTGAAATAGGATGCAATGAAATTTAAAATTTTTATGCACTGGGATTTTTAAAAAGAATTTTCCATATAAAATTTTCCATTCATACAAACTCTTTCAAAAATGAGTTAGGGAATAAAATACAGAGGAGACTCTAAGAAGAAAGAAGTGATGTTTGTCTGGCCAAAGCCCCCAAAGGATAAGGTAAATGTAAGAAATAAAACATTCTTTAATAATGAAGCAGGCAGATACTTAACAGTACAGAAGCCATTGGAATAATGATCTTTCACATAGGTCCTTAGAGCACTGTCACAGGATTCTCTCCAAGACTTCAGACCTCCATCTACGTCCTCTGGCTGGGGGTCACTTGCTTCTTTCCGTAAGTGATCAAACTTAAAGGAAATTTTGTTTCTTGGATCTAAAAATCTGCTATTCCCCAGGTCACCATGTTCTGTAATTAAGACCTTCCAAAGAATAATTACAAATATGAGTAATTGTAAAAAGACAGTTCTTGTCAAATTTTACAAAACAAATAACAATTCTGAAGACAGTTAACTTTTCATTCAGACTTGAGTTTCTCTTCCATATTGATTTTTTAACAAAGTCACATTTTTTTTTTTAATTTAATTTTTTAAGTAAACTCTACCCCCAACGTGGGGCTTGAACCCATGACCCCAAGATCAAGAGTAGCATGCTCTATTGACTGAGCCAGCCAGGTGCTCCTCAAGTCACATTTTTATTCTTTTTTCTTAAGATTTATTTATTTGAGAAAGAGAGAGAGAGGTTGGGGGGGGAGAGGGAGACACTCAAGCAGACTCTGCGTGGAGCCTAACTAGGGGCTTATCTCACAACCCTGAGATCACGACCTGAGCTGAAATAGAGGTGGACGTTCAACCAACTGCACCACCCAGGCGCTCCTCACATTTTTATTCTTATAAAAATATTACATTTATGGTTAAGCCACCTCTAAACCACAATATTTCCCCATCCTACCATTCATTTCTTGGTTTCTGTCTAATGTATTGCCAATGTATATACCTTATACATAGCTATAACAATAACTTATCTGTACACTTTTATATTCTTTTTTTTACATATTTCATAAAACTTTCCCAGTCATTATACTTAGCATTTAAAATAGGTAATACCTTCACATGGTTCAATAATGAAAAAATATATATAAAGTGAGATCTTTTTCTCACCTTTAACTCCTATTCACTAAATTCCTAATAAATTTCCTCTTCTCCACAAGGCAATTGATTTTATTAATTTAAAGCAAGGGTCAGCATGGCAGGTGCCACTTGTTTTTGTAAAGTTTTATTGAACACAGCCCTGCTTGTTTGTTTTTGTACTGTCTATGGCTGCTTTCCTGCAAGAGCAGGGTGGAGTAGTCACAACTAACCCCGTCCAGCAAAGCTGAAAATATTTACTCTCTGGCTCTTTAAAAAAAAATTGCCAATCCCTGATATATTCTTTCAGAGTTTCTTTTTTACAAATACAAGTATGAATATGTATTCTAACTCCCCACCCTTTCTTTAACTCAAAAACTAGCATACTATACTATACTTAGTGTTACGGTTTTTTTTTTTTTTTAAACTTAATATATCTAGAAGAACTTTCCCGATAAGTACTCTGAGAACTTCTTTGTTTTTGTTACAGTTGGATACTACACCATTGTATGGATATACAAAAATTTATTCAACCAGTCCTCTATTAATGGATAGTTGGGTTGTTTCCAATCTTTTGCTATTATGAACAATACTGCAACAAATGTCCTTGTATGTTCATTATGTACAAATTATGTATGTGTGTCAAGCACTCATGTGAGATAAATTCTCTGAAGGGGGACAACTATGTCAAAGGGAAAAATGTATTCATAATATGGACATGCATAATATAGGGTGTCATACCAAGTTACAAGCACATCATCAATAGAAATTTTAATTGGCATTTCTTTTCATTTTTTAAAGTCATTTTCTAGTTGAACTCTTTATTAATTAGGCAGATAAAATTTTGCATGTGTCAAGTTTCACTTATTTTTTCCTAATTTCCCATTTGTCTTTTGACACATTTACCATTTTTAATAATTACATATAATTTCACAATAGTGACATACCATAATATACTCAATCATTTCTGAATTGAAGGAGGTTTAAGCTACTTACAGTTTCCATTACTGAGAGTCACTATAAATTCTACCATAAATAAAATCTTCTGCTTAAAAAAAATTCTTTGGAAAGAATTCCTAGTTTTGAGATTCCTGTTCTTATTACTAGACTAACCTTTAAAAAACTTGCTTATAATGATGGTGGGAACCATGAATGTAACGGTTTCCTTAGTCTTACCCTCATAAAGCTTTAAAAAATCTTCACAATTCTGTAACTTTCATAACTAAAAGGTAAATATATTCACATTAAATTTTAATCTGCATTTCCTTAATTACTACTTCTGGGCGATCTAACACTTGTCTTTCTTTTCTCTTTTTTCTTTTTCTTTTTTTTTTTTTGATCTAACACTTTTCTAAGTATGCTTTGTTATTTCCCACTTGGGTGCAAGTGGTTCATGTCTGTTGCTTGTTTATTCACTGAACTCTTGGCATCACCCTTAGGTATCTGAATAACCTCTTTATCTATTATGCTTGAGAAACAGATTTACTCCTTTTAAAATCTTATTTTTAAGCCTTTTTATTATGCAACGGTCACTTTCTTTTATAAACTTCTTTAAGTTTTTATTTATTTCAGTGCTCTCTACATCCAATGTGGGGCTGAAAATCAAAATCCTGAGATCAAGAGTTGTGTGCTCCACTGACTGAGCCAGTCAGGCGCCTGCCTCCTTTTATGAACTTTCTAATGTTTCATCATTACTTAAGTTATGATTTCCTTTCCATTTCCTACTAAATTTTTATGTTTTAAAAAATTATTTTACATTTAAACTCCACCTGGAATTAAGCAAAATGTACAGTTGGCACTGGAAATCAAAGTTAGATTAATCTCATAAATTTTATCAATTGTTTCCTTTTCCCTTCTGTTTTATGATACTTAGGGGCTTTCTGATTGTTGCCTTGTGTCTTTCATTAGTCTTCTTTCATTTGTTTATCTTGATCAGAATAATCTTGTATGGTCTATTTTTCATAGGAATTGTATGAAATCTATTTGAAAAACAAAGTTTTCATATCATTTTTCTTATTCAGATAAGCTTTCCATATTATTTATACTTCTTATTCAGAAACATGGCATTTAAATCTATTTCATTTTCTATTTATTTCCTTGATTAAAGTGTGTGTGTGTGAACTGTACTGCAGACTTTTGCTAGTTTCCAATCCAAATCTATTCTCTCCTTTCCCGTACTAACAAAACTGCAAAGATTTTCAAAAAGACAATGTTAAAAAAATGACACTTTCCAGCTAGGAATGACAGAGTTAAAGGAGTTCTGTCAATAACTTATCAGTGGAAGTTGCTTCTGGAAAGGCCAGTAGCACTTTTTCCAACTTCCTCTTTTTCCCTTCCTGGAACATGGATTCAATGCCCTGAAATGGGGCAGCTCTCTTAAAGAGCGTGATAATGAGGGGTGCTTGGGTGGCTCAGTCGGTTGGGCGTCTGCCTTCAGCTCAGGTCATGATCCCAGGGACCTGGGATGGAGCCCCGTGTCGGGCTCCCTGCTCAGCGAGGAGCCTGCTTCTCCCTCTCCCCTCCTGCTTGCGAGTTCTCTCTCTCGCTATCTCTCTCTCTCAAATCAATCAAGCTTAAAAAAAAAAAGAGCACAATAATGAAAACGACACCTATGGAAGGCAGAATAGAGAGCTGGAAGCAACTAGGATCTCTGATGATATGGTGGAGCTACTGTAACAGCTCTAATATTATCTCTGGACTTCTTATATGACAAAAATCTCTACTTAGTTAACCTACTGTAGTCAATTTTTATTATAAGCAGGAGTGGCATCTATTTTATTTTTGTCTTATTTTTTCCTTTGTGAGTATGTGTGTTTTATGGCAGCTACTTTATTTTTTTTAAAGATTTTATTTTTAAGTAATCTCTGTACCCAACATGGTGCTCAAACTTAAAACCCTGAGATCAAGCACTGCATGCTCTACTCACTGAGACACCCAGGCGCGCCCCTATGGCATCTTTAATAATTTATACATCTTTCCTTGTTTTAGTGTCCAGTAATGGGTTTTTGTTGTTGCTGTTGTTATGGCTAAGAATGCAATCTCCTTTTGACTATATTTTAAGCTGGCTACTACTGGTACATGGGAATGTTCTTATAACATGTATCTGGACACATCTTATTTCAATAATTCCTCTCTATCTGCAAGCAATTTTTATTTTTTCAGTATTTATCTTTTATACTTGTAATTAATCTATTTTCATTAAAATTCAGATAAGCAAAAATATAAACCAAAACAAAAAAATATATATATAAACCAAAACAAACAATAAGCAAAACAAAATTTAGTAATCCTGTAATTCCAACACACAGAGTTAACATTTTGGTGTATATTTTCCCACATTTCTTTTTCTATGCACATGTATGTATCTTATAGTTTTGATTCTTAAGATGCATATGTCCTCCCATGACTTAACATTTCATAAAATGGGATTCATCTTATACCTGATGGCATCTTAGGACTGTGTCATAGTTTAATTGGCAGTGTTTTTTCTTAGTGATACATAAAATAATGGTGCACTTTTCACAAAATTTAATATACAATGATTCTGGAGTGCTTCGGTGGCTCAGTTCATTAAGTGTCTGCCTTCGGCTCAGGTCATGATCCCAGGGTCCTGGGATCGAGCTCCGCATTGGGCTCTCTGCTTAGTGTAGAGCCTGCTTCTCCCTCTCCTTCTGCCCCTCCTCCCCACTTGTGCTTTCTCTTTCTCTCAAATAAATAAATAAAATCTTAAAAAAAAAAAAAAGATGCACTGATATATTAAGTTCACTTAAATATCTATTTAAAAAATAAACTAGCACAATTCTACATATGCTCCTTTATGTTCTAGCTTAATATATCACAAACATCTTCTCAGGTCAGCATTCCCAGATCAGTATTTATACTGGTTTTCAATGACTACATGGTATTTTGGTCTACAGATAATTAATTTAATGTTGGGCATTTAGATTGTTCCCAACTTTTCACTATTATAAACCTTGCTTCAAATAATCTTTTTAATACATTTACATACTTATTTTCCTAGGAGAAATTCTGCAGGTTTATGGGTTCAAAGAAGATTGAGACTTTTAAAAAGCATTTGGTATTTAGTGACATACTGCCTTTGAAGTGTACATTAATGAATTTGCAAAGTCCTGTCATACAATGTTAATAACTATGATAATAATGGAAATATTTGCTTTGTTCCTCTATTTAAATAGGGATGCCTATTTTCCTATACAATGTCAAATTTGATGTATCATGTTATTCTCACCAAGGAGAATTACATATAGCTATAAAATCTGTGTAAAACTCAACCCTTATTTTCACTATTTTATTAGGGGCAGCTCTCTTTTCCAGTCAAAGAAACTCCAAGTATTATGAGAGAGAGGAAGAATTTCCTAATATGTAGAACATTTACAAAAGCTATGAAAACTAAGACATGAATTTATTCAGCATCTTATCTTCAGACATCTGCTTTGGGTTCTAAGATTTCTACTACCACCCAGGCACAGCCTACCAAAATGAACAGTCATTACCTGATCTTCATATCCTTCTATCTTCACAGGTGTGAACTGATCCATGTTATACTGGGCAAATGCACTGTTTTTTAAAAAGTAAAAAAAGGAGGGGGGGAAGAATTATATATAAATACAAAGGTAATTCACATAATAGTGAAAGAGAATGTAAAAACACTCTATGGTGCTCTTTCCCTTTCTCTCTAGGCGACTGTGTTTTCCTAATGCCTTCCAGCTTTCTGAAGGAACTCTTCTCCACAAAGATCTCAGATGTGCCCTAAACTCTGAAATTACCTTTTCCTCTCCACCCCTAGGCTCCAATATAACTCCCCCTTAGACTATTCCTAAGTTTTAAGAAATCCAGTTTTCATGAATTACCAACAGTTTTCATCATTTAGACAGAAGCTTTCAGTAATTCAAAAAAATCTTCAATTGATGCACATTTTAGCAATGCTGTCTTCTTTATTCTGGGCTCTCTAAGGTAGGGCAGGTAGGAGAGACCACAACTAAATGTACTGGAAGACATCTGACATGAGGAGAGGGTGAAGTAAGAGTTGAGCATGAGTCAAGTCTCCGATGAGAGTTTAAGGCAGAAGAGATTATCTGAAAAGGGGGATATGAATAATCAAAGTGCATGCCTAATATTATTGCTTACTTGTCCAGTGCTACATTTATAAAACTGCATTTTCAATGGCTCCCTAGTACATCTTACAAAGTAAGCAAAAAGGTAAAGTGAAAATAAATGGAAATAAGCTGCAGTGTAAAAAAGCATAATACACTTACAAAGTATCAGTCTTCTCAGAGAATTCTCTTGCCAACGGAAGAGTTAAACACCTCTCCAGCCCAATTTTAACTTAGTAAAACACCTACTAGACCACTATTTTTAAGCAGACTATTAAATTCTTCCTAGACTTTTCAAGAGAAACCAAAGAAACAGATATTTAAAGCTAATCTTCAATCTTTTCATTTTAAGTTATTGTTGTGCTTTTTAATTAATCATTTCCTCAGAACACCACAACCCAATTAACAAAATGAGTCCTCAACACAGTAGTTCTTCAGAAAGGAATATAAATTAAGCGTTCATGGAAGTGGATTTTTTTTTTTTTAGAAAGCTTAAGGAGTAGGGAATAAATAAGTATTCCATTCTAAAATACATCCTAAGATTATAGATTACAAATACCAACATCAAAATTTGTTAACATTTAATCCCATCTCAAGAAAATGGTATTTCCATTCTACCATTTGTGTGGGCCCAAAACTTGAGATCATCTTTGATTCTTCTTTCTCTCAAATTTCACATGCAATCCCATCAGCAAATCTTATAGGTTCTACCTTGAATACATATTCAGAATCTAATTCCTTCCCATCACCCTTACTACTACCACTCTAGTCCAAACCACCGCCATTTATCTCTGAACTACTGCAGTAAGTCTTCTAACTACGCATCTTCCTTCAATCTTTGCCCCCTGCATAGCAACCAGTGATTATTCTAAAATATAATCTCATCGAGTCATTCTCTGCTCAGAACACTAATAATCTGCCCTCTCTTTCACAATAAAATCCTCTCTTTAAAATGGCCTACAACACCCTAGTTAGTCCAGAAGGGCTGGGAATTATCAGAGAATGGTTCTAGGGATCAGAAGCAAAGGCAGAAATCCAGGAAAGAGTAAATCCGAAGTTGTTCAGGCCTCCTTTATTTTATATAGAAGGCAATAATGTGAGGATGATGATTACTGAAACAACACTTACTGAACACTTACTATGAGGACTATGGCCAAGGGACTGAAGCACCTCATTACAGAAAAAAAAAACCTGAATTTTTCATCCCTGTGGAAAATCAAATATTTGGGCATAAGACAGTTCTCCTTTAGTAAGAATGTTCTCTGAAAATCTAGAATCTATAAGAAACAGAGTATTTATGAAAACAAAGCTTTATTGTCAGGGCAATTAAAGCATCTGAACTAAATACCAAGTTCTACTGTTACTCCTAATTGGAAATGGGACAACAGGCTTAAGATACAATCAGTCTTGGGTCTTGGCATTCCTCCCCCATCTCCTCTTCAGCAGTACCTTATCACGTGAAGGACAGAGTAGATTTATTTTGGGTAGCAGGATATACTAAGACCAATATATGGCAGGCAAGGAACTTGCCCTGTGAAATAGTGAATTCCTTATTATTAGAAGCATTCAGATTGGATAATCATCTTTTGACAAAATGTAGAGAGGTTCTCTCAATGATAGAGCAGAGATAGACGGGTTGAACTAGCAAATCATGAATGCCTTTTTCTATGGCATTCTGTGCATCTAAGAGAAACCAGCATTAGAATGTATCTTTGGTGTGTGCCTAAATCAATGTATAATTAGAGTATCATTCATGATGACAATTATAGTGATGCTGTACAAATGTTAGGGTTTGCGGAATCTGGTCCCAAAATGAGGTTCAAAAGAGCAGCACGGACAGGGCAGAAGATGACTGTTTCCCAGGTAGCAGCTCTTAAGATAGTTTTCTATAGCTAAAATCTAAACCAACTGATTATCACACCAAATGCTTTTATGATAATTATTTGTTGCTCTACATCAAAATCTTTGTCCCATCCTCTTTACCCCACCCTTTCCCAGTCATTATCCTTTTCTGGTTTCCTCTTTACAAAGGAACTCTGGGCCAATTACATAGACAGTAACTGAAAGAGAATTTTGTATGTAAAGGAAAGTAGTGATAAAGCCAGATAACAGGGGGCCTTGAAAGCTAGACAGTGTTTAGATTTGAAGAAAACAAAAACACACATCACTGTAATGTTTTTGAGGACAAAGATAAAATGAAAATGGTATTTTCATTTAATTAGCCTGATAGTGATAAGGAATCAATGACTAGGTTGAATAACCATGCTATTATTCTACAGTTAATTCTATTAAGGCACTTTATGAATATCTACTATTTTGTGGCAATTTGAGAACATTATTCCTCAATAGCAGCCTAATTTTTCTATAGCTAGCGTTTAAAAAAAATTCAACATGAACTAAAAGGAGTATAGAGGAAACCCTAACAGCTCATATTAAGCTCTGCTTTAATAGGGAAGATCTGGGCAAAAAGAAAAATAAAAAAAATAAGATCACATATAATAAGTTTAAAGGAAGTAAACAACATGGCATGTTTTCTCCAAGTAAAAAAATACAACTAAAACTGCTAAAACCAACTGCTTTATACTGAAGTATTCTATTTTAAACTTAGTTTTCAGGGTACAAATTTATTATCAACATAGTTTATCCAAAATTAAAATAAATATATAAGTGGATCTTGAATGATACTTACTGTGCTGCCCCTTCCCTGAGGAGATTGTCATTATTAAGCAGTAGCCGGACATCTGAGGAAAAAACATTAAAAGATGCTAAAATATTCAATAGAGGACAAACTTCAGAAATTTTTTAGTGTATGTGCTGCCGAAGCGAGCACAAACTTCAGAAATTATTTATTTATTTATTTATTTTTATTTTTTTATTTTTTTAAGATTATTTATTTATTTATTTCACAGAGAGAGACACAGCGAGAGAGGGAACACAAGCAGGGGGAGTGGGAGAGAGAGAAGCGGGCTTCCCGCAGAGCAGGGAGCCGGATGCGGGGCTCGATCCCAGGACCCTGAGATCAGGACCTGAGCCGAAGGCAGACGCTTAATGACTGAGCCACCCAGGCGCCCCGAAACTTCAGAAATTTTTTAAAAATTAGGCTTTGCAAAGTTAGTTTTCAGATATATGTACACATAGAAATTCTTTTTATTTTTTAAATATTTTTGACAGAGAGAGAGAGAGAGAACACACAAGCAGGGGGAGCAGCAGGCAGAGGGAGAAGCAGGCCTCCTGTGGAGCAGGGAGCCCAATGCGGGGCTCCATCCCAGGACTCTGGGATCATGACCTGAGCCGAAGGCAGATGCTTAACCGACTGAACCACCCAGGTGCCCCTACATAGAAATTCTAAAAAACACAAATGAACAGATGCTAATGTTCATAAATTTGCATGTAATTATTTGTGGTACAATAATCCAACAATAACTTCTCAAAGAATTATTCATAGCAAATGAAAAACATGGTTTAAAGAAAGTTATAGTTAGGACTGTTAATTTTGTATCTAAAGAATCCTTTAAAATGAGATTAAGAATTGGAGGCTTTTCTATCAACATCACACCAAGAAAGCTGGGCAAAATTCAGTCAGTGGCAGTGCAAGTGGCAAATATATTTTTCTATGAAGCATCTAATGTAGGGGACTATATCCTTTTAAAAAGCTGTGTGTCAAGAGTCTAGTCACTCTTCTTTTGGAAGAGAAGGGTCCTTGTCACATAAGAAACTACCAAGCATTAACTCCAACAGGGAAGACTAATCATAAGCCAAAGGCCACTGACTCTTAGGGCTTCTGAAAGAAGCGGCTGGCGGAGGCCAGTGTGTAGCATGCCAGTAAAAACCAGCCCTCATGCCATAAGTAGCTTGCCAATTTTTTTTTTTTTAGTTGCTTGCCAATTCTTAATCTAATGCTTTCATATCAATTATTCTCATGATATTCCTGTAAAGTACATTCAGTTGTCAGAAATAAAACAAGGGACTTCTAACTACAAAGGCTATTAATTTTGTTAAGACAAGAATTTATTTGAGCTAATCAGCTGGATAAAGTTCAAGTCGTGGGAAAATTTCCTAAAAGCTCAGTTGTTGAAAATTTGTATTTGGTTGATATGGAAAAAAGACCAGAGAAAACAAGGCTGCATTTGTTTCTCTTGCTATTAGTGTTCAAAATCTACAAATAAGTCTATAAGGAACAATGTCTGGATTTATTTCTATTGTATTATTTACTCCTTATAGTAAATGTTTATATGTTCTCCTGGTTATTCTTTCTCTACATCATTAATTTTTATCGGTGGAGATTGCTGATTGTTCTATGATGTATGGGGCTCTGGACCAAGTACAGATGAATATCACATAGTTCCTCTTAAGTAGGTAGCCATCTAATGTAAAACTAGAATTTCAAAATACATGTTTGCTCAAATGAGCCAAGATGCACAAAGAACTTTACAATGAATTTAACAACTTAAAATGGGATTGTAGGGGTGCCTGGGTGGCTCAGTCGTTAAGCGTCTGCCTTTGGCTCAGGTCATGATCCCAGGGTCCCGGGATCGAGCCCAGCATCGGGCTCCCTGCTCAGCGGGAAGCCTGCTTCTCCCTCTCCCGCTCCCCCTGCTTGTGTTCCCTTTCTCGCTGTGTCTCTCTCTGTCAAATAAATAAAATCTTAAAAAAAAAAAAATTAAAAAAATGGGATTGTAATGATTGATTTTTTTTTTTTTTAAAGATTTTATTTATTTATTTGACAGAGAGAGACGTAGCAAGAGAGGGAACACAAGCAGGAGGGAGAAGCAGGCTTCCGGCTGAGCAGGAAGCCCGATGCGGGGCTCGATCCCAGAACTCTGGGATCGTGACCTGAGCCGAAGGCAGACACCAAACAACTGAGCCACTCAGGTGCCCCGTAATGATTGATTTTATCATGGAGTTCAAGATGCCTCATCTACATTTTTCATTCTATATTACATTAAGCCAGTGATTAGCACAGAAGGTTATAAATGTATTGGAACAGTGGTTCCCAAACTGGCTGTGACTCAGAATCACCCAGGAGAACTTGATAAAACAGATTACCCAATTCCACCTCAGATCTAATGAATGAGAAATCTTAAGAGGATGGTAATGCTGGAAGCTGTATATGTAACAAGCTTCCCAGATACAGTAAGTTCAGCCCCAATGGATTTAGAAAGTGTCCTATATGTATTATGGGCACATCTTGAATGAAAGCACTGCAGAAGCTTAAGCTATGACTTATAATGATAGATATAAAATTATGAAAACAATTTAATATTGTGTCTCTATTTAATCATATTAAACTACTTTAAATCATTTCTCACATAAGATAGGTATCCTAATTTATTGGTTAAGAATTTGCTTTTGAGGGCGCCTGGGTGGCTCAGTCGGTTGAGTGACTGCCTTCGGCTCAGGTCATGATCCCAGGGTCCTGGGATCGAGTCCCACATCGGGCTCCCTGCTCTGCGGGGAGCCTGCTTCTCCCTCTCCCACTCCCCCTGCTTGTGTTCCCTCTCTCGCTGTGTCTCTCTCTGTCAAATAAATAAATAAAATCTTAAAAAAAAAAAGAATTTGCTTTTGACTCAGACCTAGGTTTGAATTCTTGCTCTGACACTTCACTAGCTAGGTGGCATTGGATAAGTTATTTTCACCTGTTTGAATCTTGATTTCCTTAGCTATAGCTATAATGTGCTGTAAGGATTAAAAGAGATAGCTTATATGTAATTAAGGAGAGCTTAAAATACTAATGTTTACTCACCATTGAACACTTCATTAAATTCCCCTGGGGGCGCATGAGTGATGAATTTAGCAGCTATGCGTACCTAAAGAGAAATAAGTAAAATAAGAGTAATATATAAAAGAAGGAATTAACAGATGACAAAAATGTCTTCACATTCCTTGAAATAACACTTTCTGTTTAAACCTTTACTGTTTAATAGCAAAATTTTTTTTCACAAAATATCCCAAAACTTTTATCATCAATATAGGTTGTCCTGATTTGGGGATATCCATGCTGCTTTGATTTTTAATTTTTCTTTAAAAAGTTGAATAATCCGTTTTGGGTCAAAATACACTACAGTCATAGCTTTGCCCAGTCCAGTGGCAGTATCATAGCCAATGAGGTTTATCCGAGGCACAATTATTGCTAATTTAAAACTTTTCCCAAAATATACCAGAGTCACAAAAAGAGAAAGCTATGATCCTAATCTCTTATAAACATTTAAGCAAAACTAAATAAAATATGAGTAAACTGGTAGGATACCAAATTGTGTTTATAGTGTTTATCCCAATGCAAGGATGGGTTCAATACTAATAAATCATATAAAGGAGCAAACCCTTGCGATTCTCTTAACTCATACTGGGAAAAAAAGACAAAATTCAACACTCAAATATCATAAAACAACAACAAAAGTACTAATTCTGGGTAGGAATAAATTTCTTTAACTTGAAAAAGGATTATCTACCAAAATTCTACAGCGTACCTAATAATGATGCAACAATGCAAGCAGTGTCCCTAATTTTAAAAACAAGACAAAGATGACTTCTATCACCTGAACTATTAAATGCTGTACTAAAGGTTCTAAAGAATACTATTCGACAATATTTCTTCTAAATCCCTCTCCTGCCCCCATTGCCATTCTACTTTTCTGGATCTCCTATTTGAGATGGATGCTGAAATCTTTGGATCTAACTTGCATATCTCATTTTTTTCTCGTATATTTTTATCTTCTTTTGTCCTTTTATACTTTATTTGGCGAGAAGGCCTCAGAGCTCCATTTTTCAATTCACGAAAATGCTCTTCAGTTACGTCTATTTTGCTATTCAGATAATTATTTTAACTATTCTACTTTTAATTTCCATGACTTTTATTTTTGTGTGTATAATAATCTCTTGAGTCTCCCTGAGGGTATTAACTGCACTGACTTTAAAGTCTTGCTCTATGGACTGTTTCCTAAGAATTTAGATCTACTTTTTGTTTGAGTTTGGTGCTTTTCTTTCGTAGCACTGGTTTTCCACAAATGTTTGGTGTTCCTCCTTGAATTTAATTTAGCTTATCTGTTCTGTTTACCTGCAATTTGTCTCTAGTGATTACAGGGGAGGGAAGGAGTAGACTCGCTGTTGGGTATGAGCAGATTAATTTCTGAGTGAGCTTCATAAGGGCCAGAGGCTACCTGAGGTATTGCCCTGCCTCTCTGCTCTCAGTGCTCATTCTCAACGCTATAGATATGTATTTTTTAAAAAGATTTATTTATTTATTTATTTATTTATTTGAGAGAGAGAAAGCACAAGTAGGGGGAGCGGCAGAGGGAGAGGGAGAAACAGGCTCCCCAAGCAGGGAGCCAGATGTGGGGCTCGATCCCAGGACCCTGAGATCATGACCAAAGTCTAAGGCAGATGCTCAACCAACTGAGCCACCCAGGTGCCCCTCAATGCTATATTCTGAGGACAAATGCATTTCTGTCTGTAGTTTAGGCCAAATGGGAGAGAAAAGAGGAGCCAAGTGGTACAGTTAGCTTACAGAACAGTTCCCCAATTAATCTACACCAAGACTCAGAAGAGTCCTTTCTTTTTTGCTTCTTAAATAAAGTTCTTCCAAATGGCTCCCACTTCCATAACAGTTTTCTTTAATGTGTTTTGGGTTATGATTTCTTCTGATCTTACATTTGCCCCCTATGTATTTACCATTCTGTTTTCTTTCTATGAAGAACTGCTAAAAAATTTTGGTCCAATGATGGCACTCTCACTTTTCAAACAGTTACTAGTTCATTTCTCCTCTCATTCTATTTTTCCCTACTCTTTTCAAAATTCTAGTAAGGTTTGGCATAAAAGGTGAGGTGAAACCATGTGCTCAGTCTGCCATATAATTTAATCTCTTAGCTCTCATCAAGTCAAATGTGACATACAAAGAATGTACAAACCCATTTAAAAGAAAAATTAATTTGGAGTATCATTTTGCATTATACATATGTAATTATGATGTTAGCAATAATAGGACTGACCTCAAATGAGTCTCGCAGTATAATTCTAACACACTATGACAGAAAGAATGTTGAAAACTCCCTAATTTTTGATGTGATAATGAGTATGAAGATGATTCAATTCACTGATGAGGGGCAAAGAGGAACATGATATATCTATCTACCAATAAACTGAGCCCTGCTTTCCAATAAGGCATCCTCTGTTCACTTCTTAATTTCCTTCAAACAATTTTAAATTCTTGCTGACCCAATCAAATTAAGGCTACCATCAAAGTCAAACCATTCTTAAGCAGAAAAAAAAAGACTTTCAAGAGTCTTGAAAATAAGGCTGGGAACTGAGAAGAAAATAAGAAAAAGACAAAAAACACTTTACAACTTTAGGTTTATATGGAAAAGAAAAGCTAAAGCTGTCCCATGGACAAATTTATTTCTTTGTCAAGATAGACCTACTGACTGGGGCATCTGGGTGGCTCAGTCGTTAAGCGTCTGCCTTCGGCTCAGGTCATGATCCCAGGGTCCTGGGATCGAGCCCCACATCAGACTCCCTGCTCAGCGGGAAGCTGCTTCTCCCTCTCCCACTCCCGCTGCTTCTGTTCCCTCTCTGGCTGTCTCTCTGTCAAATAAATAAATAAAATCTAAAAAAAAAAAAAAAAAAGATAGACCTACTGACTGACGGAGCAAGGTACATCGGAAACCTGGATTCTAATTACTGGCTGTGTTGGTCCATTAACTAACTAGATTTGTGATTCTAGAAACACTACTAAACCTTTTTTGGTCCTGAATTTCCTCATTATAATCCAATTCCTAAAAGAGATGAGAAGATCTGCAAAATTTCTTTGAGCTATAACTCTACCTGATTCTTTAAGACTTAGAAAACAAAACCTATATGTGTGTGGAAGCAGAGGGGAGGAATCCACACCACAAACACTTTAAAATATTCTTATGTACATAAAGTTTGAGAACCCTGCCATGACAGGGTAATTACAGATAATGTATTAGTTTTCTGGGATGAAAACTGGTGGAGATTAAGAGGAATACTCCATAAAGCTCTTATATTAACTAACAATAAAAAGAGCGGTTCTAATTAGGAAATAAGAAATGCTGCTCGACTCATGAAAATTATACTACACAGGACTAACAGTTCCCATATGGATTGCCAACTGTGTATATTTGCGTTGGCATGTGCAGTTAATCATATTTCTGTCCTCGTCAACTGTTGCTGTCAATCACTCATTTAAGAATGAGTCAATCTGGGGCGCCTGGGTGGCTCAGTTGGTTAAGCGACTGCCTTCGGCTCAGGTCATGATCCTGGAGTCCCGGGATCGAGTCCCGCATCGGGCTCCCTGCTCGGCGAGGAGCCTGCTTCTCTCTCTGACCCTCCCCCCTCTCATGTACTCTCTCTCATTCTCGCTCTCTCAAATAAATAAATAAAATCTTTAAAAAAAAAAAAAAAAAAGAATGAGTCAATCACTCATTTAAGAAATTAGTAAACCTACTTTGACAGCAAACCTATAGTCTATTTGTGGCAGTATTGCGGCTATGGTCTATCCCACTTCTGTCCAGGTGCTTTTCCCATAACCCTTACATAATTGTGAAACTCCCTTCAGTCAAGAAAATTTAAGTGTTTGTAGTTCAAGGACCTACATAGGTCATATGTAGTAATACAGCAAGCAAGAATTAAAGGCCACAGTGAGGCACCAAGAAGATGTAATCAACTCTACATACGTATATAAGGAGGGGTGGGGTGGCCTTTAAATACACTGATGTATGAGCTGGATTGAAGGATGAATAATACCAATGAGGGCATTCCAGTCAGAGGAAACAGTATGTACAAACTAAGACAACACAGTACAACAAACTGAATGTAGATATTTAAAAGATTTGCAAAATGTAAAATAGTCCTACTTTTCCCACTAATTCTTTTTTTGTTTTGGAAAATAAAGCTTTTTTTCCCCCCAAAACAAAATACCAATCATTTATATTAACAGGTAATAATTATGTTTTTAAATGAACTAATGCTTTAAAAATCTCTTAAATTTTAATATTTAGTAAATAGATATAAGCTACACAAATAAAAACTTGATTCCTAAGAGTGTAAAGGAGTCCTGAGAGCAAAAACATCTGAGAAGGGGCACCTGGGTGGCTCAGTCGTTAAGCATCTGCCTTCGGCTCATGGGATTGAGCCCCACATCAGGCTCCCTGCTCTGCAAGAAGCCTGCTTCTCCCTCTCCCATTCCCCCTGCTTGTGTTCCCTCTGTCGCTGTCTCTCTCTCTGTCAAATAAATTTTAAAAATCTTAAAAAAAAAAAAAGTCTGAGAAGTGTTCTGTTGACATAGGTTGATGTTTATCACATGCTGTTGAGTGAAAAAAGTTCACACGATGTATTCCCGTTTTATTAAGAGTAAATATATTTACAAAGAAGTATAGCTACTAATTTTAATTAGGACTTCCTCTGGTATTACAAGATATTTTTCTTTCCTTTTTTGGCTTATCTCCATGTTCAAAAAGCTGTACAAGGAACATAAATTACTTGTATGATAAAGAGAATTTTTTTTCCCTGGAAGTTAGTACTTCTTAATCCCCTTTATCTATTTCACCCATTACTTCATTACTTGTACGTTAAAGATAATTTTTAAATTTTTAAAAATCAAAAGAGGAGCATGTGAACATCTCCCATCCAATAAATTAATTTTTTTAAAGATGAAAGAGGACAGGGGCGCCTGGCTGGCTCAGTCAGTAGAGCTACTAGACTCTTGATCTTGGGGTTGTGAATTTGGTTGTGAATTTGAGCCCCACGCTGGGTATAGAGATTACTTAAAAATAAAGTCTTAAAAAAAATAAAGATGAAAGAGGACATAAACAAGATAAAGGCTTTGGAGTGACATCAAAACTGAAAGCATGGGTCAAGGAAGCTATAGGTCGAGGAAGCTAAAGGACAGGATAAAGTGAAGTTGGTAAAATGCTAAAAGCAACAAGGAAGGCTTTTCAAAGTTATACTCTGCATATGCTTTTTGACCAGGAGCTTAACCTTATTCACTTCCTAGCTGCATAATACCTTATGCTAGAAAATTTAGGATAGTTAATTGGTTAAATGAAGGGATTATATTGAAAAAGAAAAGTAAACTAGGGCGCCTGGGTGGCTCAGTTGGTTAAGCGACTGCCTTCAGCTCAGGTCATGATCCTGGAGTCCGGGGATCGAGTCCCGCATCGGGCTACCTGCTCAGCAGGGAGTCTGCTTCTCCCTCTCCCGCTCCCCCCTCTTGTGCTCTTTCTCTCTCTCACTCTAATAAATAAATAAAATCTTCAAAAAAAAAAAAGAAAAAGAAAAGTAAACTAAAACCTTGCTTCCATTTTCTAAAGGGAAAAAAACCACTAAGTGCACAAAAGTCAGAGAAGGAGGAATATCAAGTAGTAGTATTTGAATTCAGGCTTAAGTGCTGAAGAATTATAATTAAAGTGCTGGAAAAAAAAGTAAGTGATCTCCATAAATCTGAGAATATCAAGAATAGGAAAAATGGGGGCGTCTGGGTGGCTCAGATGGTTAAGTGTCGGCCTTCGGCTCAGGTCACGATCTCCAGCCCCATGTCCAGCTCCCAGCTCAGCAGGGGGTCTGCTTCCCCCTCTCCCTCTGCCTCTCCCCCTGCTTGTGCTCTCTCTGTCTCTCAAATGAATAGGTAAAATCTTTAAAAAAAAAAAAGGAAAAATGTCCAATTAAAGAAATTAAAACATCCCCTAATTTTTTTTTTTTTAAGATTTTATTTACTTATTTGACAGAGAGAGACAGCGAGAGAGGGAACACAAGCAGGGGGAGTGGGAGAGGGAGAAGCAGGCTTCCCTTTGAGCAGGGAGCCTGATTCGGGGCTCGATCCCAGGACCCTGGATCATGACCGGCGCTGAAGGCAGACACTTAACGACTGAGCCACCCAGACGCCCCAACATCCCCCAATTTTTAAATGAAAGCTGGTGACAGGTGAAGACATATATGCAACAGCAAGGGTGAAATTCTAAATGAATGGCTAAAAAGAATGTAGTCATCATTAAATGCCAAAGTTGGATCCCAAAAACACTATCATGGTCAATAATCCCAGTGTTATTTTCTGAGAGTTACTAAAAAAGGTGGACTACTTAGTATCAGATAAATCTCAGTATTTGTCAGTCTTTGACAACAGACTTTGAAGTGGCACGGTGATTTGTCACTATAACAATACCATAAAAATACCCTGAAACAGTAGTTGAAATCTTTTTTATTATTATTATTTTTTTTTTAATAAAGATTTTATTTATTATTTGACAGAGAGAGAATGAGAGAGAGCACATGAGAGGGGGGAGGGTCAGAGGGAGAAGCAGACTCCCTGCCGAGCAGGGAGCCCGATGCGGGACTTGATCCAGGGACTCCAGGATCATGACCCAAGCCGAAGGCAGTCGCTTAACCGACTGAGCCACCCAGGCGCCCAGTAGTTGAAATCTTAATGCTACATTTACATATTCTCTATAAAAATCTAAGGTCTGCTCCATGGTCTCCAAGGCCCTTCAAAATTTGATTCCCTCACCCCCATGTCCTACTGTTTAGCTACTAGACCTTACAGCTATACTACTGCCTCGGGGCGATCACATTTCTTGTTCCTTTTGCCAGAAATGCTCTTCTGTCAGAGCACCTCTTTTCAGTCAAGTCTCTGTTCAAATGTCACCTTCTGACGTCCTGACTCCTACATACAAATTAGCCTTGATACTTTCTGTACCCTTCACAATTCTAGCCCATTTACTTTTTTTCTTCAGGGAACTTGTCAACACTGAACTACAGGGATGCCTGGTGGGCTCAGCTGGTGAAGCGTCTGACTATGGATCTCAGCTCAGGTCATGATCTAGGGGCTGAGAGGTCAAGCCCCATGTAGGGCTCTGTGCTGGGCGTGGAACCTGCTTAAGAATCTCTCTTTTCCCTCTGCCCCCCTTCCCCCTCCCTCTCTCTAAAGGGGAAAAAAAAAAAGAACTATACTTATGTTTCTTGCTCAACACCCCCAAAAGAATTCCAAGAACACAGAGCATGGATCAGCAAACTGCTAATGTAAAAGGCCAGACAGTGAACATTTTAGGGCTATGTGGGCCACATGGTCTTGGTCCCAACTGTAAACAAATGAGCACAGTTGTGTTCCAATAAGTTTTATTTATTTTTAATTGAGGTACTATTGGGAAATAAAGTTGTAAGATATTTAAAGTGTATGATGTGATTTGATAAACATATACATTGTAAAGGATTGCCCCCACTGGGCTAATTTTTAAAAAATTTTTATTTATTCATTTGACAGAGAGAGAGAGCGAGCCCAAGGAAGGGGAGCAGCAGGCAGAGGGTGAGGGAGAAGCAGGCTCCCCACTGAGCAGAGAGCCAGGCCTGCCAATCCCAGGACTCAGAGATCTGAGCCGAAGGCAGATGCCCAACCGACCGAGACACCCAGATGACCTAACTATTTTTTAAAAAGATTTTTTTATTTGACAGAGAGAAAGAGAGTGAGAGAACACAAGCAGGGGGAGTGGCAGAGGGAGAGGGAGAAGCAGATCCCCGCCGAGCAGAAAACCAGACCCAGGGCTCCATACAGTACCCCAGGATCA
Organism: Neomonachus schauinslandi; assembly: GCF_002201575.2. Lineage (NCBI taxonomy): Eukaryota > Metazoa > Chordata > Mammalia > Carnivora > Phocidae > Neomonachus > Neomonachus schauinslandi. The sequence continues at coordinate 93,309,418 of NC_058406.1, read as the reverse complement.
TGATCAGATGCTTAACAGACTGAACCACCCAGGCACTCCCCCCCCCAAACATTATTTTGGATACTCTTATTTGTATTTCATGTAATTTTCCCATGTCATGAAATATTCTTCTTCTGATTTTCCCCCCTAACCATTCAAAAAACATGAGCGTGTAGTCTATATAAAAACATGCAGCAGATCAGATTTGCCAAGCCCTGGCACAGAACATAAGAACTCATTATGCTTGTTCCTTGCTGTATATCCAGAACTGAGATCTGGCACATGCTAGGAATGTAAATTAATGACTATTTTATTGTTTACAAAACTCTTTCATAACCAGTTTCTCTTTTGATCTTAAAACAGCTTAAGTAGTAAGACAAGAGACACTTACCCCATTATAAAAGGAATAGATTCAGATAGTTTAAGTGCCTATCCAAGGTCATATACCTATACAGAGGTGGACCTGGAACTGGATAATCAACTATACTATGCAGTAGTAACAGGTATTAAAATTCAGGAGGATTATCTTTAGCATGGTATCACATGGATTTAGCCTAGTCCTTCTAGAATTTTTTTTTTTTTAAATCAGGAATTGAGTAGAGCCTTGCTTATGAAAGCTGCAGTTGAAACAAAGTTAGGAGGGATAAATACAATGATAAAAAATAACTTTAAAAGTCAGTATTATCTAGCTTCAAAACTGGGTCAAAACTGACAAGATGAAGGGCACCTGGGTGGCTTACCCGGCTAAGCATCTGCCTTCAGCTCAGGTCATGATCCCAGGGTCCTGAGATGGAGTCCCACTTTGGGCTCCCTGCTCAGCAGGGAGTCTGCTTCTCCCTCTACCCCTCCCCCTTGCTCATGATCTCTCACTCTCTCTCTAATAAATAGATTTAAAAAAAAATCTAACAAGATGAAATTTGGTAGAGGTAAAACACATCAGTGGCAGAAGTAAAAAGGGAAAGAGAAATGGCTTAGTAGTTAGTGATTGCAAAAATATTTTTCAGGCAATACAAATGATGGATGACACTTTTAAAAACAGTGATTTAATCAATCATTCTTAAGACTGGGGTGGGGAAAGAAAGTTGAAAGCAGGTATATCGGGGTGCTTGGGTGGCTCAGCCAGTTACGCGTCTGCCTTCGGCTCAGATCATGATCCCAGGGACCGAGCCCCGCATCAGGCTCCCTGTTTATGGGGAGCCTGCTTCTCCCTCTCTCTCTGCTTGTGCTCTCTCACTCACTCACTCGCTCTCAAATAAATAAAATTAATAATAATAAAAAAAAGAAAGCATATATCCCATAGAAGGGAGGCATGTCATCCCCAGCCTAATAGAGAATCACTGATACGGAGGTTCTGGTTGAACAAAAACTGCTTTAAAAAAAAACAAAAACAAGGCTTTTAAAATAAATCCCGATTCCATAAAGTAGTAGTTTTACTGCACGTAGCATTTATCTGCAGTGAAGGATATAACTCCATGTATATCTATTTTATTTGATTTATTTTGTAAGAGATTTTAACTAACCTCTACACCCAATGGGGGGTTCAAACCTATACAACCTGGAGATCAATAGTCACACACTCCACCAACTGAGCCAACTAGGCGCCCCTCCACGTATATATTTTTTAAGTTTAAAAAAATTTTTATTTATTTTTTAGAGTGGGGGAGGGGCAGAGGGAAAAGGAGAGAGAGAGATTCTTAAGCAGGCTCAGTCTCACAACCCCAAGATCATGATCTGAGCTAAAGTCAAGAGTCACATGCTCCACCGACTGAGCCAGCCAGGCGCCTGCACATACACATATTTTGAAAGGAGAGTAACTCAAGTCTTATACACAATTCTAATCCTTCATATACTTAAATACTCCAATAATGTTGGTTTCACAGAATCCACTGTATTATGTTTCTAACCTAAAAAGGGAGAATTAATTTATTTTTTTAAAAGATTTTATTTATTTGTCATAGAGAGAGGCACAGAGAGAGAGAGCGTGGCAGGGAGAGGGAGAAGCAGGCTTCCCGCTGAGCAAGGAGCCCCATGCGATGCGAGGGGTGCCTGAGTGGCTCAATTGTTAAGCATCTGCCTTCAGCTCAGGTCATGATCCCAGCGTCCTGGGATCGAGCCCGCATCAGGCTCCCTGCTCCGCGGGAAGCCTGCTTCTCCCTTTCCCACTCCCCCTGCTTGTGTTCCCTCTCTCGCTGCCTCTTTCTCTGCCAAAAAATAAATTAAAAAACCTAAAAAAAAAAAAGAGGAGCCCGATGTGGCACTCGATCCCAGAACGCTGGGATCATGACCTGAGCCAAAGGCAGACCTTACTTAACCAACTGAGCTACCTAGGCATCCAAAAGGGAGAATTTTGAATCTATAAGTATCAGTAAGAGATAAGTTCTCCTAGATTTCAGTTTCCTCCCATTCTCCTTATCTTTCCACCTCTCCCTAAAAGGGGGAAATAAAGAAAAATACCTAATCTTTGCAAGATTCAAAATTTCATTATTACATTACTAATACCTGTACTGAAAGTTTAAACATCAAACTGAGAAAGTAATATACCTTTATTGTTCCCCAGAAACTGCTAATTCTGTTAATTTTCAACTACTATAGTAAGAAACTTTAGAAAATATATTAAAAGACACTTAGAAAATTTATAAAACTTGGGTTTTTAGCTTATTAAATAATAATCTTTTAATAAGAGACCCCACATATTTCAACATTACATCTATTCATAACTAGCTTTTAAAATTATTTTCTTGACAATCACATACAACAGGACTCGAGTACTTAACAACTACAGCTCTGTTTGAATGTCAGTGGATAACTCTGTACAGGCAAGGAAGAAATTTTTCCCTAGATAATAGCCCCATTCTACTTATCAGGAAGGCCCAGGCCAGTTTATACTGCCTAATATACTTGTATATATTGCATACTTCAGGAGCCAGATCTCTGCCAGCTTGTTTCTCTGGTGTCTACCAAAATCTTTACCTCCCTCATTGGACTACTGTGTGTATTAAAGACTTTGCTTCTGGGATTGACTTACACTGTCTTGAAAGTTTTGCCTCTCTTCTTATCTTTGCTGGTCTAAACCCTTCCCATCTTTTAAGGTTGAGTTCTTCTGTTTCTTTCCAAGAAGTACTCCCAGTTCTTATAATTTCAAGAATCATCTACCATATTATAACATACTTTACCATACTTTGTTTGAACATTTATTATAGCACCTAAAATATAATCGCTATTGATAATTAGTTCTATAGATACTATCCTGTCCCCCAAAACTGAAGTTTTCTTTGCAAACTGCCTTGCTTTCCTTTTCTGTACTATACAAGGTCTAGCAAAGTAAACAGTACATAGCAGGCAATTGCTAAATGTTTACAAAAACCCTTTTGAATAAAACAATACTATGGAAGTCTTCTTAGCTTTTCAGATTATTATGGGATACTATGGCAAAATGGAAAGATACAGGCTCTGGAGTTGAGACAGACCTGGATTTGAATTTCAATCACTTAATGTCTTTAAATCACATCCTTACCGTAAAGTGGGATAGTATCTACTTCTTACAATTTTTGTGAAATTAAATAAGATAATAATATTTGTCTTCGGCAGAATATTCAAAATATAGGGGCACCTGGCTGGCTCAGTTGGTGGAGCATGCAACTCTTGATTTCGGGGTTGTGGGTTCAAGCCCTATGTCAGGTGTAGAGATTATTTAAAAATAAAATCTTTTTTTTTTTTTTTTAAGATTTTATTTATTTATTTGACAGAGAGAGAGAGAGCGAGAGCAGGAACACAAGCAGGGGAGTGGGAGGGGGAGAAGCAGGCTTCCTGCCGAGCAGGGAGCCCGATGTGGGGCTCGATCCCGGGACCCTGGGATCATGACCTGAGCCGAAGGCAGACGCTTAACGACTGAGCCACCCAGGCGCCCCTAAAAATAAAATCTTAAAAAAATAAAATAAAATAGGCACAATAAATGTCAGCTATTGTTGGGGCGCCTGGGTGGCTCAGTTGGTTAAGCGACTGCCTTCGGCTCAGGTCATGATCCTGGAGTCCCAGGATCGAGTCCCGCATCGGGCTCCCTGCTCAGCAGGGGGTCTGCTTCTCCCTCTGCCCTCTTCCCTCTCGTGCTCTCTGTCTCTCATTCTCTCTCTCTCAAATAAATAAATAAAATCTTAAAAAAAAAAAAATGTCAGCTATTGTTAACTGGTCCTACCAAGACAATTGCTGCTTTAAATTATCAAACCGAACAAACCCTTCAAATTATTAAGAAAATACTTTCTCTTTTCTAGAAATTCTTTGGATCCTAGTCACCTTATATTCCCCATCATTACAGTCTTTACCAAAAACTGTAAACAGCGGCAACCTTTTTACTGACCAAAAGTTCTCCAAAATGTCTCTGCTTCACTTCCCTTTAAAGTAGTAACACATCTTCCAAAGTTTACTTATGTTTTCAACCAAGCTACACTTAAAAAAGAATAGTAACCAATTGTACTTTTATAAATGTTTATTTTCCTTATATTATTCTACATCATTCCAGAAGTATTCAACGATTAATAACTACATTTCTCCTCCTGAAAGAGATTTACCTTATTCTTATCCACTTGATAGAGTAAGTTCTGTTTGCATGAAATTCAATGCTATTTCCTAAGAGATTTTTTTTTGTTTGAAGATATTTAGATGTTATTTTTTTAAGGCTTTACTTTATTTTTAAGATTTTATTTATTTATTTGAGATAGAGTGAGCGAGCGAGAGCAGGAGCAGGGGAGCAGAGGGAGAGGGTGAAGCAGGCTCCCCGCTGAGCAGGGACTCCATCCCAGGACTCTGGGATCATGAACTGAGCCGAAGGCAGACGTGCTTAACCGACGTGCTTAACCGACTGAGAACCCAGGTGCCCAAGGCTTTAGTTTTTTTAAGAGCAGTTTTAGGTTCACAGCAAAACTAAGAAGTTATAGAAATTTTCCATACACTCCCTGCCCCCCAACATGCACACCTCTTCCATTATTAACACCCCTAGCGTAGTTCATTTGTTCATTTCATGAACTTATGCTGATACATCATCATCATCCAAAGCCCAGGGTTTACATTAGGGTTCACTGTTTTGTGGTGTACATTCTATAGATTTGGACAAATGTATGACATGTATCCACCATTATAGAATCATAGAGAATATATATATATATATTTTTTGAAGATTTTATTTATTTATTTGACAGAGAGAGACACAGCGAGAGAAGGAACACAAGCAGGGGGAGTGGGAGAGGGAAAAGCAGGCTTCCCGCGGAGCAGGGAGCCCGATGCGGGGCTCGATCCCAGGACCCTGGGATCATGACCTGAGCTGAAGGCAGACGCTTAACGACTGAGCCACCCAGGCGCCCCAGAATCATAGAGAATATTCACTGTGCTCTGCCTACTCTTCCCTCCCCCCCCCAGCGTGGTTTTGTTGTTTTCTTTTGTTTTAAGATTTTTTAAGATTTATTTGAAACAGAGAGAGAGTTTGAGAGCAAGAGTGGGGACGGGGAGTGTGGGTGCAGAGGGAGAAGCCGACTCCCCACTGAGCAGGGAGCCCAACGTGGAGGTCCATCTCCGGACCCTGGGATCGAGCCCCGCATCGGGCTCCCTGTTTGGCAGGAGGCCTGCTTCTCCCTCTCCACTCCCTCTGCTTGTGTTCCCTCTCTCGCTGTATCTCTCTCTGTCAAATAAATAAAAATCTTTAAAAAAAAAAAAACCAAAAAACCAAAAAAACAAAAAAAACCATACATTGCCTCAATGTGGTTCATTTCTTCATCTGATTCTAAAGCTTTCAGTATATCAACAATAACCTGTCTGGGGCAATAATTTAATAGGCAAGTTCCAAGCTGCTGACATGTATATATGATAGTACAAAAGCTGTAGAATTGTGCCTTTATCAAATAAACAAATCCCTCCTGGCTGAGGGTTCTCAGAGGCTAGTGAGAATTTAATTTAGGGCTGTAATTCTAGAAAAAAAAATATTCTCAGTGATCTCTAGGACCAAATGGAATACTGGTTTCATTAAATAAAACTTACTGTAGCTGTTAGCTGTTTTTTTAAATTTCAAATAAACTAAATATTATTTTCCTAGTTTAGAACTAGAGACACTATAAACACTCAGAATGTGCTTAGAAATAAAAATGTAGCTATATATAGTTTATCATTTTCAGTAAGGGCGAAGGCTTAAAAGCATAAAATGTCTTAAATTAGGATCAATATTATAAAAAATGATGGCACTTCCAAATAATTTGCCTTGTTTACTCTTTTTAAACCACTTTAAAGTAGTTCTTAGAAACTGTTTCTCTATTAACAACCAATTATAAGTTTTGTCAGGTAGAGAAAGCAGGTAAGTTTGTTTTAAGTAGAGCAATTCCATTCACTCATTCATTCATGGAAGATCTAATTGGCTTTATTTAATGATTAATGAATTGGGCAGCATCCCATCTAGCAAATAGAAAGGAACTCCCAACAATTTCATTTTAAAACTTCTATCAACTCTAGGGTGCCTGGGTGGCTCAGTTGGTTAAGCGACTGCCTTTGGCTCAGGTCATGATCCTGGGGTCCTGGGATTGAGTCCCACAATGGGCTTCCCTTGCTCAGCGGGAAGCCTGCTTCTCCCTCTCCCTCTGCCTGCCACTCTCCCGGCTTATGCTCTCTCTCTGTCAAATAAATAAATAAAATCTTTAAAAAAACAAACACACACAAACAAACAAAAAACCTATCAACTCTAAAGAATAATTGCTTGAAAATTTATTAAAGTAATTATATAATACACATGGAATATCAAAGTATCTTCTCAACCAAATGTTAGTCAGGCTCCTCTGAGCCCTCTCTTCAGCTGGGCCTTGATCTTGGCTCCATCCTATCTATGACCTGCCTAACCCAGTCCTACCAAGAATCCTGTTGTCAGTTTAGTGAGAATTCCCCCACTTTTGATATCTGATCAAGTTCCTTATCCCCCACCTTTGATGTGTAAGTCCTCAATCTGCCTTTAACAAGACTCCTGTTAGATGTGTTTAGCAAGGGGTGCCTGGGTGGCTCAGATGGTTAACCGTCTGCCTTCGGCTCAGGTCGTGATCCCGGGGTCCTGGGATCGAGTCCCGCATCGGGCTCCCTGCTCAGCGGAGAGTCTGCCTCTTTCTCTCTCTCTCTCTGTCTCTTATGAATAAATAAATAAATTAATTTAAAAAAAAAAGATGTGTTTAGCAAGAATCCCTCTACCCGTGATGTGTCCTCTTAGTAATTTTCTATCCACTGACCCTCTCACTCTGCTTGATGGCTATAGATCCCTGCCTGTTTCTGCCTCATTTGGAGCTGAGCTCTAGCTCTCTACACTAATGCAGAAATGTTGAATAAAGTCTTCTTATTTTAACAAGTGTCAGAATAATTTTTTCTTTAACAGGGCCATCATTGTATTTTATGTCACCTAGTGTAACAGTATAAAAACATGACATACTTAAGCATAAAACTTACAACAGACAAGAACCAAAAATCTGCTCTTGTCTATTTTATTTTCTAGTTAATCTTTCCCAACAATTCCCTTTTAACTTCTCTATGCATGAAGTTAGAAGGAAATCATCCCTTTGTTCTCATTCTGGACTCTCCTAATATAAAACCTCAGAATGTTGGTAAAAAGATTTCCAAGTATACGTCGTAAGTGTTCAAAGTCAGTGGTAAGCCTTAAGACATCAGCTACTGAACAGAAAAAAAAAATTTAAGTACTGGCTCAATCTCAGTGAAGACTTAAAAAATTGTCTTAACTTAAATGCAAAGTACCATTGCTATTCATATGGAAGGAGGTAAGAGACCCTATTTTTTTAAGATTTTATTTATTTATTTGACACACAGAGAGAGACAGAGAGCAAGGAAACGTGCGCACAAGCAGGCAGAGCGGCAGGCAGAGGGAGAGGGAGAAGCAGGCTCCCTGCTCAGCTGGGAGCCCAATGTGGGGCTCGATCCCAGGACCCCAGGATCATGACCTGAGCCAAAGGCAGATGCTTAACCGACTAAGCCACCCAGGTGCCCCAAGACCCTATTTGTTTTAATTAGAGGATCTAAATGTCTAGATCAAGAACTGAGGAAGTAAAAAAGTCAGATATGTTCTAATGAGTCAGAAAAAAAGATAAAAATGAGTGAAAAGATCACAGAAGTAACTTGTTGCTTAGGAGCTGTGTTAAAATGTACACACTCTCACCACGTATTCTAGGTGACTGGGTAGACAGTTAAAGGATTCCAAGCGCCAGATATACAATGGGCATTGTTTTGGAAATAGGAAGACCAAGTTAAGAAACTAGGGAAAAATCCACACCGAACACCCTGAGATGCAGATGCCGAGAGCAATGACCAAAGTCCAAAAGGGCAGAGTTCCGTGGTGAGAACCTTTGCCTCATGGAAACAAAAGCAGTGGGAAACAGGAAGCTTCTGACATGAAGATCTACTGCACATCTGGCATGTTATGGCATTCTAAGTTAAAAGTACATCTTTTTGCCAATTTTAATTTTTCTTCAAAATCTTTGGAAGTCAGACGTAGTTTCCCATGCCAGCTTTAACATTTAACTGCTTAGGTCTTTGTTTCTTCATCTGTGGGTATAATACCTGCTTATATCTAGGACTGTTTTAAGAATCCAATGAGGTAACATGAGACAGACTTACACATAGCAGATACTTAAGTTTCTTTCCCTAAGTAAATGCCTAGATGTTACTGAAGTTTGAGTAACATGTTTTCTTTAAAGTTTGGATCTTTGTATTTACCAGTTTGTTCATTCACTCAAAAAAACAGAACACTTTACTGGGTCCCAGGCACTGAGAGGAGTACTAAAGATAAAGACAAAAAGATTAGTGAAAGGGGCGCCTGGGCGGCTCAGTTGGTTAAGCGTCTGCCTTGGGCTCAGGTCATGATCCCAGGGTCCTGAGGTCAAGCCCCCATCAGGCTCGCTGCTCAGCAGGGAGTCCTCTCCCTCTCCCTATGCCCCCAACCCCTCACTTATGGGCTCTCGATCTCTTGCTCTCTCTTTCTCAAATAAATAAATAAAATCTTAAAAAAAAAAAAAAGAATAGTGAAAGAAGTCAACAAATCCCCTTTTGCCTTAAGCTGATGGTTCTGAACTTCTGCCATATGTTAGGACACGCTGGGAACTTTAAAAATACTGATGCTTGGGTTTCACCCACAGAAACTCTGAGGTAACAGATATAGGGTATGGCTTGGGCATCAAGATTTTTTTTTCTTTTAAGATTGTATACAGTCAGCACCTTGGCTTTTCAAATTTTTGTACACTTTACCACTGTTAGCAAACAAATTTATACAAATAACAGCCCTCAGTAAAGATCTATCAATCATTTAAAAATAACTATAATTCAAAGCCAAATTACTAGTGCAAATACAGAGCACAGAACTTAAGAGGAAAGAGGAGATGGATATGGGCTGGGTTGGTGAAAGACTACTGTAAGGAAGCGGAAGGTGGGTCTAAACTGAGCTCTCCAAAGTGCTTTAGATTGTAGGGGGCAAAAAGAAGGAGGGCATTACAAATGAGGGAACAGGGGCGCCTGGGTGGCTCAGTTGGTTAAGCGACTGCCTTCAGCTCAGGTCATGATCCTGGAGTCCCAGGATCGAGTCCCGCATCGGGCTCCCTGCTGAGCAGGGAGTCTGCTTCTCCCTCTGACCCTCCCCCCTCCTCATGCTCTCTCTCTCTCTCAAATAAATAAATAAATAATCTTTAAAACAACAACAACAACAACACAAATGAGGGAACAGTAAGAATGACAAAAGGTAGGGAAAAAACAGCCTTTTGTAAGCAGAGCAGTTTCATAGGAACAGAGGCTTTATTTGGAGATAATAAAAGAGAAGAGTAGAATAAGATGAGTCCGATGACAGTAGTTTTGCTAATATCAAGTCTGGTTTTATTCTGTAGGTAATGGAGAAGTGCTGAAGCTTTCTGAGTGAGAAGCTCCATTAATAAAATTAAACAGTTAGTAATATGGAAGTATTGGAGTCCTCAATACGGCTTCACAAAATCTGAAAATCAGTCTGTCCTCTAACAGTTAGCTATGAAATCAAGACACATGCTATTAAAGTCAGATTCATTCATTCATTCAACAAATATCTGACAGCGTACTATGTGTCAGCACTGTTTTAGGCAATGGAGACTCACCAGTGTATGGTTCTTGTGGACCTTACATTCAAATGGAGAAACAACAGACAACATTAAATAAACTACATGGTCTGATAGCCACTGATAAATGCTAAGGAATAAAAAATAAAGGAAGGTAAGGGGATAATGAAATGTTAGGATTTGGAAATATACAGGGTGACCAGAGAAGATTTCATGACTTCTGATGAAAGAGCTGAAGGAAATAAGGATATAGAAGAGAACTCCAAGGTACAGAGCAAATGCAAAGACCCTTTTAGGTGAGAATGTGTGGTTAGAACAGGGAGGACCAGCAGAAAATAGGAGATGAGGTCAGAGAGGTAAGTGGTAAAGACACAGGGACTTGGAGTCAGAGTAAGAACTTTTATTCTGAAGAGGATGGGAAGCCATTGATTTTGAGCAAAAAAGTGACATGTTCCGACTTATATTTTCTAACCAGATTATTCTGGGTGCTGCACTGAAGATAGCCCGCTGGCTGGTGAGGAGGAGGCAAAAGTAGCAGCAGGGACACCAGAGAGAAAACTACTGCAATAACCTCAGTGAGCAATCACAGTGGCTTCTTCTTCCATAGTATCTGGAATAAGGTGTGGTGAAAAACAGTCAAATTCTGGGTATATTTTGAAGGCAGAGCCTATAGGATTTGCTAATAGACTATATGTGGATTGTGAAAGAAACAGGAGTAAAAGATGACACTAAACTTTTTGGCCTGAGCAACTCAAGAATGAAGATGTTATTAAAAGGGGAAGGACTGCAGAAGCTGTAATATGTAAAATTTTGATACGTGAAAATGTAGAGAGAAAAAAGAGGCTGGAGGCAAAGAGAACAATTAAGAATGTTGTTAAAAATAATTCAAGCATCAGAAAAGGTCCTGAATGAAGACTAATAGGAAAAGGATATGTGGATGGGCTGGACGTATTGTTAAGTAAAAAGTACATTTGTTTGCTTGTATATGCACAGAATAGAAAAGGTATAGAAGAAAGTGGTAATATTGGCTGCCTCTCAGGAACTGGATGGCTAGAAAACAGGGTGGGAGACGTTTTACTCATGCCCTGTCCTACATTTTAATTTTAAGCAATGTGATTATAGTTCCTATACATTAAAAATAATTTTCTTAAAAATACTAATGGATGGCGCCTGGGTGGCTCAGTCGTTAAGCGTCTGCCTTCGGTTCAGGTCATGATCCCAGGATCCTGGGATCGAGTCCCACATTGGGCTCCCTGCTCAGCGGGAAGCCTGCTTCTCCCTCTCCCACTCCCCCTGCTTGTGTTCCTGTTCTCGCTGTCTCTCTCTGTCATATAAATAAATAAAATCTTTAAAAAAAAAAAAATTCTAATGGAAATGGAGGAACGGAATCTAATGACAGGAAGGAAGAACTTACAGAACTGGAATACTATCTGAATGTGAGAGAAGAGGCTAAGAAGGAAAAAGATGATGCCAACGTTCTGAGCCTGTGTGACTAAAAGGGAACAATAGTGGAATGAACTGAAATGCAAAGGGTGTCAGGAGGTTCTGATGAAGGGAAAAGGGAAAACAACAGGTAAGTGCATGTTAAAATTATCACCTAGTTCAGAAATCCCCAAGTAGTTAAATGGTCTTCAGTATCATGACTGATTTCTCCTACCCAGGGTTTCTATTTTCAGGAGCTGATCCATATAAGAACTTGAACTTCTTTTTTTTTTTTTGGCATGTGAGAAAGTGAGAGAAATTCCTGAGTAGAAAAGCACAAACGATACCTGATCTTATAGTGTGTGCTTTTCTGAGCTCTAAAGGAGAGAACTTAAAGCAGATGAAGGAAATACTTTTATTAGGGCTTCTGCAAGCCTAGATGTACATATTCATTGTCATTTGGGTATGCATAAGGCTTTGCAGTTTTATGATATTTACCAAGTGGTATTTACCAGGAAAAATGCTCCCAGAGGGATCTAATGTTCCCAGCAGTGGCATGGCAGATCACCAGTAATAGCAGATGCTCAGGCACAACGAATGTCCAAAGAACCCAGAGTGTGGGACACATTCCGGAACCCAAGAAACCTAGAGATTACCAGAAATAATTGGGGGCAGGGGGAGGGGTGATGGAGCATGAGCTGAGGAAATATGAGAATGAAGGAAAAGTGTGATTGATTGGTCTCCTTCAGATAAATAGGTTGTGCCTCAACTATGTACCTGGTGCTATGTTAGCCACTAAATAAAAAGATAGGGTTTCAGTTACCAAAGAATTCAGTTTCATTATCAGGCAAATGTGCAAAAGCAGAAAATGATAGAAACTCCTTAAACACTTTAATGTTTCATTTTTTAAAACAGACTGCTTTTATTAGTTTGTAAAAGTTAGTTAAACTTTGTTGAGTTACTTTGATCCAATTCTCCTTATCTATTTTACATGAAAACTGAGGCCCACACAGGTTAAGTGATGTTTCCAAAATCACACTTGTGGCTAAAAAGCTCAGCAGAGCTAGAGGCCAAATCTCCTGACACTCAGAATCATTCTTTCCCACTAATCACAATATTTCATTTATAATTCATTGAATGGACACCTCTATTCTGGTTTTTTCATTCATGGTTACACGGGAAAAACATGTGCATGTGAAAAAATGCACAGCTTCTGATTCAGACAAACCTAGGGTCTGAATTTTCCGACAAATTACACTACTTTCCTTAGCATTAACCTACACTCTTAACCAAAGACTGGGCATCTGAGTTTGCACCTGTTTAGGCTTTATGCGCCTATCCAAGGATTTTGTAACAGATTCTATAAATACTACTCAGCTAATCTAACTGAAAAAAGGGAAGATAAAGAATGGCAGTACTGGGGCGCCTGGGTGGCTCAGTCGTTAAGCGTCTGCCTTCGGCTCAGGTCATGATACCAGGGTCCTGGGATCGAGCCCCACATCCCGCCGAGCGGGAAGCCTGCTTCTCCCTCTCCCACTCCCCCTGCTTGTGTTCCTTCCCTCGCTGTATCTCTCTTTGTCAAATAAATAAATAAAATCTTAAAAAAAAAAAAAAGAATGGCAGTACTAATACGAATTGATGACTTGTTAGAAAACACCTATGGCAAATAAGCTCTAGGGTTTATCATATGAGGTCAATAAATCATCTAGTAAATTAAGGAGGTAATATATAATTTAAAAATCCAATTTAAAAGGATATTTTTCATGAGCTCTAACAGAGCCCTCAAATTTCTGTATCTATTTACATTTTCACATCTCTGCTAAATAATTCTGATAAACCTGATTCTCAAAAAGTGCCTTAAAGATGATATGATTATCTAAGCTTAAGGCATATAGATTCATTTCTCAGTTACGGCATTTCTGAGGTTGTTCACAAATATCCTACTAGTTAGTAAGCTGAAAGGAAAAATATGCTAATTGCACTTTTTTCAGCCTTAAAATTCTTTTTGCAATTACGTTTTAAAAATGCTGAATCATGAAATAAAGGAAACAGTGCAAGGAACCCAAATGAGAAGTTTGTCTCATACTTCAGGTTTCCTAATTATGGTATCTTGTCATTTTGGTCTTGTTAAGCATTTGGAACCAAGTAACTGAAGAGTCTAAGTGACTAGAAGAATACAACTCATTCTCAGAAACTGAACTCGAGGATAAAACTAAAAGCATTTATTTCTGCAAGTTATTTTACACTTTCAACTTCCTGTTTTATTTAGGCAGTTCATCATGACCATTTCAGGTAATAATGTAGAAGTTCAAAAACCCAACTTCCTCTTTGTAAAGTGATAAAAACCCTAAGCAGTTACTTATGAGAATGGTTGATCTTACTAGCTTTTATGGAAGTACTTGCAAGGAAATCAGAGACTACCAACACCAAATTCACCTCTGGGTTCACTGCTTTTAGGAAATGCAACAAAGATAAAAAGCAATATTAAAATATATATGCATCATGACATAAATGCCTTAAAAAAACCCAAATCAAATGCAGTTGAGAATTTGGTTAGAAAGAGGATAAAATGGAAACTTTATAGAGTTCCTTAAAGGAAGAATCAATACAAATTACAGCTGAAAATATCCTGATTTTAAAAATTTGTAATTGTGCCTTGGCTGTGAAAATTTTATAGGACAAGAATCTCTCTTAAGGGTTGTTTATGAATGCTAAGACATTGATATCAACTAGTTTTGTTGGAAAAATACTTCAATTCCTGAATTCCTGAGTTAAAAGGAATTAGAAGTCTGGAGGAAAAGGGGGCAATGTAGCTATGAAGCTAAAGGAGAACTGAAGTAATCTTACAAGTCAAGGCCCTTTCTTTTTACTTATAGATTCACAACAGAGAAATACAGTTCAGTTTCTGTCTGGGAATAAGAATCTAACAAAATTTCAGTGATCTCAAATCATATGGATTATATGAGACTTCTTAATATCAGCTATTCATAGTTATCCACAATAATGAAGATGTAGCTAATCTAAAACTGTTTACTGAATATGAAATTCATCAGCATTTTTGGACAGATTTACTGTACTAATTTTGACATGCTTGCTGTGTCATTATTAAAATTAAGCAACAAAAGAAGTATGCTGGGAAGTAAGAGGAAACTGGTCACAAATCTGTTATAAAATCAAGACTATTAACGTTACTAAACATTGTCAATATCCAAAGACATCTCAATTTGCACTTTTCTTTTGAAATACATGTATTATATTTTCCCAAGTTTAATTAAAAAGTCATTCTAACCTATTGTGAAAGACAAAAACCCAACAATACTAGTAAACATAGTATTGTTTGGACACCATAAACTTTGAAGTTCACTGTTATTTAAGTTTTTAGTGAAATTTTGTTGTAACAATATTTTTCCTTAAAACAAGTGGACCATCAGTTGAGCTAACAAATGTTTGGTTATTCCGATTTTTACTATAATTTAATTTCATCCGAATCAAAACTCTTTGACTTAGACTAGACATTTTATTACAGTCTTCTCTTCAGCATAAATTCATATATACGATGTCCTTTTCTCCCCTAAGTTTTACACATGAGAATTTTCAAGAATGAGAAAATTCAATGCTAAAGTATTATTCAATGACTTGTGTTTAGCACATTCTTCAGTATTTCAAAATGACAAGGTATATGTAAGTATGACATATCAAATTATTCTGTACCGAGTACTCCTGGATCATAAACAGTCCCTTGCACCATCCCATTCTCTTTTATTAAAAAAAGAAAGAGCCCAGACACATTTACAGAGCAAGAAAGAGTACACTTTTTGTTACAGCCACTGTGGGAAACAAAAGACATAATTCTTGTCCTACAACGAGTCATCTAGTGAAATCACTCTAATTTCTACAGGCCCTAAAATCAGGTAGCCTGATTTTGTGTTAGGCCCTAAAATCAGGTAGCCTGACAAAGTGTTAAGAAAGATGTGCAGCTGTCAGCAAAAAGTTATTCCACCTAACATAGAACATGCTCTTGTATTTAAAACACATTTGAAGGGCGCCTGGGTGGCTCAGTTGGTTAAGCGACTGCCTTCGGCTCAGGTCATGATCCTGGAGTCCCTGGATCGAGTCCCGCATCGGGCTCCCTGCTCGGCAGGGAGCCTGCTTCTCCCTCTGACCCTCCCTCCTCTCATGTGCTCTCTCTCATTCTCTCTCAAATAAATAAATAAAATTAAAAAAATAAATAAATAAAACACATTTGAATAAGTAAATAGGCAAATTACACACTGACAAATTTAACTATACTCAAATACACCACACTGGAGCATCAAAGAAGGCACGATGTTTTGTCCAGACTTGAATGTGTTAATATGAAGTTTATGTGCTATATAAAAAACCTTTATAGAGTTTAAAAAAAAAATCCGCTGGCTATTCTTGATTTGTTAACAAGAAATAGAAAACTATTTTTCAAAAATTACCGTTAATAGGATGTAAGACGCAAGGGATGGAGTCATCACGGGCTTATGTGCATACATACAATCAATCAAGGGAGTGTCTACGGGGAAGAGTGGTGTTCAAATTCTGAAGCAAATGTCCTGAGGCTTACACATTTATTACTGAGAATCAGTTCAGCCGATAGTCAGTGAGAAAAAAGTGGATGGGCGGACAACACATGGGGACCTCTCCCTGTCGAGGAGTCGTGACAGCAAAATCACTTCCTGAGGAAGGAGGAGCAAAAGGGAAGTTAAGAGGCCACCCTGACCAGGAAGTGACTCGCTCTAAACTAGCCTCAATCATATTTAAAAATGGGGGGATGGGGAGAGCCCCAACAGTTAAAGGCGGTAAAATAACTGCTTCTTGATACGTCGAGACATCACCATTGCCCCCTCTCTTAATTACAGAAAAAAGTCCACAGTCACGATTCAATAAAGGAAAGTCTCTTCTCTTGCACGAAGGTCACTGGGCTGTGCCTCAGGCCCAGGAGGAGAAAAAGAGAGTTGAGGAATGGGGAACTGGGGCCACCGTGAGGCAGACGAAAGCCCCTAAAGAGAGAAGCGTCCCAACTGCAGAGCGTATGTCAGCACAGGCCAAGGAGCTTCTTTTTCCTGGGGACACTACCAGGGTTCCCACGGCTGCCAGGTCGGGCCCCTGTTCCCTGTCGCGAGAGGAGGCAAGAGAGAGAGGCGGACCCCTTACCTTCTCTTCATCCGACACCCGGTCCTCGAAGTCGGCCATCTTCGGCTGCTCTGGCCCAACCCGGCCCCGGCGCGAGGCAGGCCGGGAAGGAAGCTGAGTGATGGAATCACCGCGGGGGCCGTCGGAAGGACCCGCCCGGAAACGCCGACCTAGAGGGCGCCATCTCAGTTACGGGCGGGGTGGTGGTTTCGAGCGTCGGCGCTCCGGGAAGTCTCAAACTCTGCCTTAAGCCTTTTCCTTAAATGATTTTAAGTCTAATCGCTTCCTCACTGAGTTACATTCATTTCCCCCATTCATCTGTGAGACGCTGGGAGCGTGTTTCCACTATTTCTGACACCCGAGCTCCATCCGACCAAATAGCAATTGCTACTGTAGGTTTTCCCAGTACCGGTGATCTCCGTGGCAACCCGAGTCTAAAGGGCTAAGTGCTGCTCGGGCCCTGGAACGGCCGGTGGCTTTTCCAACCCCAGGAATAGGGTGAGAGGTGACTCTCACACGTATGGAAGCAAAAACATTTCACTCCGAGATCACATCTCAGTCCAGTTCCTCCAGAATATGTGCCGCTAGTCACCCCTTCCCGCCCTCCGAAGGAAAGGTAACCCCAGTCCTGGGACTCTCCTCCACCTTCCAAATTTTCTTGGTCCGCTTTCCTTGGGACTCAGCCTTCACAGAGGCCAACTTCAGGTCCGCCACTATCCCAGGATTCCCGACTCCCGGTTTCCTGCCCTTCTCCCCTCCCAGCTCCCGGAGGCTGCGGGAGCGGCAAGATGGCGGACGGTGATGGCTTGGGTGAAGTAACGAGTGCTGCGGCATCTCCTCCTGCACCTGCTCCCGGCCTGAGCCCGTCGCTGGGCTGGAGGGAGCGGCTGCGGGCCGGGCTGGCGGGGACTGGGGCCTCGCTGTGGTTCGTGGCGGGGCTGGGACTGCTTTACGCTCTGAGGGTCCCGCTGAGGCTGTGTGAGAATTTGGCTGCGGGTGAGAGGCCCAGACCTCCCTGGGGACGGGCGGGGGAGCTAGAAGAGGGGCCGGGGGCAAGGGGCAAAGGGTAGAGATTCTCCGCAGTCACTGGAGGGCTTTGGAGAATGAGTCGGTGGTGCGCGACCTAGTAGCAACTCCGCAGCTGATTGTCAAACCTGAGCCGCAGCTATGGGCTCCTCCCTTGAGCTCTTAAGATCCGCCCTCTCTCTTCTGTCCTCGTTTACCCGAGGAAGAGCCACCTGACAAGCTGTAGGCTTCAGGTAGTATGACAGATGAGAGCATTTTCATATCGGTTGCAGAATTTATATACACTCCCAGCATTGGTAGGATCCCTTGAAAATCATTCTTTTGAGTCTTTCGCGGATTAGCTAAGAGTTCCCACACCCAGACAACAAAGATGAGCGCTTCTGCAAAGACCTAAAAGGAAAAAAATGCCATGACCTTAGCCAACTATTATCATATTTTAAGATAGTTCTGTCAAGAAAGTTTTCGTGGTATCTTGGTCTGTTCTTTGCTTTAGGCTTTATCTTGAGTAATAAAACAGTACAGGAAGTAAAGGGAAAGAGCTACAAACAGTAATGGGTTCTTTCCTTACTTCTTTCAACATTTGTAGAAAGCTTGCTATATTAGTCTGAGCTGAAGATACAAAGACGTGTAAGAAGTGATGATCCCCGTGGATTCTGCAAATACTATCCTTTACCTGTAGCCAGGACAAAGTGGATGGGAGCCAGGGCCTCTTACCATGTCATTACAGTATTTCCACTCAAGCTCTGAACAAGATGAAAGTATTTCTGCTGTGTGATGTCTGTGACTATCAGTACCTGTGGTTTATTTTTCTGCAGCAAGAAAAGGCAAATGTCTCCTTTTCTACTTCATAAAATGACCTGAAATACTGTGAGATAATGTTCTGAAATATTTTGGACTTTTTAAAACATAGGTTCTATGTAAGTTCAGATATAACTAACATACTAAAACAAACTAAATAAATTGGCCTTCCTAGACTGTTTGAAAGAGCTAATTTGGTGTCTCTGTCACTGGTTAATGAAGTGCTTACTAGTGGTTTGCATGCTCAGTGAAATATTATTCATTGACTTTTATCATTTATTTTTCCACGTGTTAACTAGATCACCATTTAGATGAGAGTAGTTAACTATGATAGATTTTTATTTATTTCTGAAACCTGTAGTATTTATGAGACAGTTATTTGAAGTGAAAAATCTGGTCCAGGCTTTCAGTGAGTCAGGTTCACGGAGTTCTCTCAGTCTGTTGCTATTGTCTTTGGTTTATTTTGCCTCTCTATCTGACATACCAAATACATACACATACTCTAATTTGAAACACTGGTTTGTACCTCACCAAAATAATTAGGGAGTGGTTCTAAATCTCTTTTGTAACAGGATGTTTGTTTAGTTTATCCTTAGGGATTTGCAAAACTTCTTGTCAAAGTTATGGTTGATAGGTTCTTAATTTATTCTCAAAAGTAAACTGAATTATCTCATTTTGATTTGCTTATTTAACAAATTATCAGTTTAAAATGCTACCCTTACATGTTCAAAGGTAATTTTTAAGATATGATAGAATGGGAATTTAAAGTACCTTTTTAGGGGCGCCTGGGTGGCTCAGTCGTTAAGCGACTGCTTTCGGTTCAGGTCATGATCCTGGAGTCCTGGAATCGAGCCCCGCATCCAGCCCGTATTGGGCTCCCTGCTCAGCAGGAAGCCTGCTTCTCCCTCTCCCACTCCCCCCGCTTGTGTTCCCTCTCTCACTGTGTCTCTCTCTCTGTCAAATAAATTAAACAAATCTTTAAAAAAAAAAAAAACCTTTTTAAAAATTACAACTTTCTCAAATGAATCTCATACTAGATATTAAAACTATTTATGTTCCTCCACTCATAAAGATACCTGCATATTTGTAACTTGAGTATTTTGAATTTGCGTTTTTTTAAACTTTGATTTTTTTTTTTCCCCTTTTGCAGTGACAGTATTTTTAAATTCATTGACACCCAAATTCTACGTGGCACTTACAGGAACATCTTCTTTGATATCAGGACTAATATTTGTAAGTAGTTTCCATTTCCTTCATGGTTTGGTATTTATCTAAAGATCAAATGTCTTTATGGTTACAATAATTATAAATACTTATAGATCAGCATTCTCAACATATTTCAGAATTTGAAAAAACACTGCATCTTCCTCTCCACTTTTAGAGATTGGCAGTATTCATTTGTATATGAAAGACTATTGTATAATGGAAGGGGCAGGGGTTGGTGGTGGGTTCCCAACTAAATGGTTGCAGGGCCCAATTTAGTAACAAAAATGAATGAAATAGAGTGTAAAAATTAAGTTCCTTATTTACTTTTAGGACTGGGTAATCTGGACAATGCATGCTGCTTCTGGAAGGGGATAAAGCTAGTTGTTGCCATATAGATTTGCAGACCGCTATAATGAGATCTTCCAATTTTTCATATGATTTTGAAAGAATCTGGATGCAACAAGTTTTTATATAAAAGTCTCCCAATACTTTAATCTTGGCAACATTGGGCAAACTAAAAATTGTGTCTTGAATTCAGCCTATAGGTTGCCAATTATATTCTCTGGAGTATTTAAGAGCAGAGTATTGGAGCCAAGCTAACCATCCCTTTATTTATTTATTTTTTGTCAGAAGAAAATTTTTAATTGAAGTATAGCTGACATACAATATTATATTAGTTTTCAGAACCATCACTTTAGTTGTGTGACTTTGAGCAAGTTAATTAACTTTTCTAAGCTTTAATTTCCTCATCTATAAACTGGGGATGATAATATCAACTTCATAGGATTATGAAAACTAAATGAGATAATGTGTCTAAGAGCTTTCAGTAACATGGTAGCTAGCCCAGAAGTGAGCACTTAATGAATTTTGGGCCATTATTATTCTGAGATGTCTTAACTTTCATTCAGCTTTCCCTTGTCTTAATTGGCTGAACTATCATTTTCAATTAAGAAATTTAAAAATATATATACATAATCTCTATTAACATCCCTGGGAACTAGTGTTTCCTAGTATAAACTTTGGAAAAATACTGCTACAGATAAAAATCGTAGGAAGTATGGCATACATGACCAGTGAATTTTTCTGTGCTTTTTTTCTCATCTCTAGATGGTGCTCTTCTATTATAGTAGAAATAATGGCATTTGTATTGGAGTGGTTTTTGTTTCTGGTTTTTTTTTAATAGGGACTAATACTTGGCCATTTTGTTAAAGTGAAATGCTAGACAAGAAAGGGATTTTCTCTTGATCAAAAAAAAAAAAAATACTGAGGAATTTAAGATGAGATCTATGTGTTAGTATAGTTAAATTAGTTAAAATTTACTGCTTATAAAGCCCACTCATAGTTAAGCATATTTTAGCATATTTAGTCAATAACATGTAAAAATCTAAATAAAGAGAATGATCTATCTCTAAGCAACTGACGAGTGGAAAAAGCATTAGTCTTGGAACCAGAAGATGTAGTTTTGAGTCTCAACTCTGCCACTTAATAGCTGATAACTTTGGGCAAGTCACATAATTCTCTGAGTCTTAATTTCCTCATTTATAAGGGCGGAAAAGCTTACATATACATTATAGATGTATAAAACATAACATGTATGATATATAAAACAGTTCTTAACATTTGTTCTTCTTTTTTAAACCAGAGTTTTAAATTTACAAAAATTAAGAAATTCATACTGTAATAGCATCATATGGTGATGGTACACTTGTGGTGAGCAAAGCATAATGTGTAGAGAAGTCAGATCACTATATTATACACCTGAAACTAATGTAACATTGTGGATCAACTATACTCAAATAAAAAAACTTCTTTAAGTAAATGAATTAGGCTCAGTAAGAGATTAACAACAGTAGCTAATAATAGAGTGGTATAACAATATACAATAAGAAAATTAGGAAATTCAAGTAACATTTTAAAGGTTAAACTGTGTCATGACCCTTATAATATTGATGAGTTTTTATTAGCAAAGGTTATTATGTTTATAATTTCTTTTACCCCCTGAAATACTGAAGCTATCTATGCTGTTTGTGTTACTTCCATCTGAAGGGGTAGGAGCTAGCGTGCTTGGGAGCTTGAAGAATAACAATGAAGCCAGTTGTTTAGCTAATTATTACAAGTGAAAAGATTACTCTGAAAGGAAAATGCAAGATCCAGTGGGAGTGCATATAATACTCTTTTCTGTTCTATGGAATCAGGGAAAGTTCCCTGAGGACCTGTCATTTAAGCTGAAACCTGAAAGAGCCAGGTAAAGGTAGTTGAGAATGCTAGAGTGTCCAAATATGAAACATTCTTCTAATTCAACACAGAGAGCTTTTTTTTTTTTTTTTTTTTTAAGTAATCTCTAGCCCAACATGGGGCTTGAATTTACAACCTGGAGATTAAGAGTTGCATGCTCTGCTGACTGAGCCAGCCAGGCGCTCCCACAGAGCTTCTTTTGATTCCTCTTTTTATAACAGTGATAGATCTTGAAAACATAAAAGAGTGAATATCCTGATTTTTAAATGGTTCAATATGAGAATCAGCCTCTTATCCTACATTAATTGTACTGCCAAATACTGGAGTAGTACTTCATTGTTCAAAAGGCATTTACAGTTCTTGTTAACCATATTTAATAGATAGGACATTGAGGCTCTGAGAGGCTAGAGGTTAAGTGACTTACCCAAAGCACACAGGTGGACTGGGAGTCAAATGTGGGCTTTCTAGCCCTAGTCTTAATCCACCATGCTAGTTATTTCAAAATTGTTTTTCTTTTAATTATGCTACCAGATGGAGTAAAATGACAATGTAACGTAACAGAGTTAGATTATTTACAGATTAAATGCTTCTTGCTGGTTTGTTTGTTTGTTTGTTTTAAGTAATCTCTACACCCAACATGGAGCTCAAACTCACAACCCAGAGACCAAGAGTCACATGCCCTACCGACTGAGCCAGCCAGGCACCCTTGTTTCTTGTTGTTTTTTTTAATATTTTATTTACAGATGTATTTCTTCTAGTTTTGCCTCAGCTTGTCGAAATTTCATAACAAAGCTATAAAAAGGGTATTTTATTTTTGCCTGGCTATTGGGGAATCTTATGTTTGGCTTATTTTTTGGGAGGAGAGTACATTTAAAATTAAATGGGAACATCGTGAAAGAATGTTAATTTGAGCTCATATGTCTGCTGATCAGTTCTATTTTAAGTCAAGGATTTTTTGTTTGTTGTCATAGATATTTGAATGGTGGTACTTCCATAAGCACGGCACATCTTTTATTGAACAAGTATCTGTGAGCCATTTGCGACCACTGATGGGAGGAACAGAAAGCAGCATTTCAGAGCCAGGTTCTCCTTCTAGCAACAGAGAAAGTGAAACCAGCAGACAGAATTTGTCAGGTGACTATTTATGTAAAAAGTTTTCAGAGCTGTATAGTTAAGATTGTGTTTGTCTCTGGGAGAGAGAAAACTCACAACAGAGAGAAGTTTGTCTTTCATGTAAATATAGGTAATCTGCAGCTGATACGGAGAGCAATGATCATCAGAGACCCAGTCTCCCATTTTGTTAGCCTGCCATCTCTAAGTGAAGTTTTTCCTTGTGGTCCAAGACAGTTGCTCTCGTTTATGCCATCATACCCACATTCTAATCAGCAGGAAGGAGACTAGGCCAGTAGAAGGCCACCCTTTCCCCCTACTCAATCCCACAGCAGCCAAGGATACTTCTCGGAGTGTTACATACTATTTCAGCTTACTTCCTACTGGTCAGACCTCTGCCAAATGGCCACAAGTAGCTATAAGGGAAGCTAGAAATTGTAACCATTTTCTTAGCATACATATGCTCAGCTAGTAATTAGGAGATCTTCTTAGATAAAGGAGAGAACAGAGACAATTAGCCATTTCTGCGAACATAGCAAAGTTAGGAAAAATACTTTTTCTTCTCAATATATTTACAAAGGCATCAAAATCTTAGTTATTCATGTATAGATAATCCATTGTCATACTTTAATTGTAGGCTATTCCTCTATATGTATCCAGTAATACAAAGTAAATATTATTAATGATATGCAATTAGGAAAGTAAAAATTTGAAGGCCAGATAGAAATGATATTTTTGGATTATTGTCCCTTTAATTTGATATCAGTAAAATTCATACAGTGATAATACAAATGACCTAATTCCATAGAGTGCCATAAAGTCTCATTTGTTCAGTAAACCTAACCACTAGAGTTGTATTAGTTTAGTAGAAAAATACTGCCACTTTTTAGATGTGGTCAGGGAAAGTCTCTGAGAGAGTGCCATTTAAGCTGAGCCCTGAAGCATGAATGGTATTGACCAGGAATAGTAGGGATGGGATTGGCAACCATTTAAGAGTACAGGAAGGAATAATGGTATTTTTCTTTCCCCTTTTCCATAAAATAATTACAGAACTCCTAAGAATGAGACATATTAAGATGAATATGACATAGATCTGTCCGCAAGAAGCTGAGTCCAGTATGTAAATAATTATGACAATAATGCATTATGTAATCTTATTCCATGTTGTGAGATTGAATGTATCATTGCATACAGAGAGCGAAGACACTCCCTACCCTGCACTCTAGCCTAGCTATACTGTGCGGCTTTTATGATCCTTCCTCTCCTTAGAATGTTCTTAATCTGGCAACCTTCTACTCATCTTTTACCATGATTTAATGTCAGTTCAAATGTTACCTCCTTTCTAAAGCCTTTTCTAATTTCCCCAGAGAAAAATTAATCACTTTCTTTTTTTCTTCTCTTGGAACAAAAAGTATTTCTACTATAGCACTTATCACACAGTTTAGATGGTAGTTTACGTGACTGACTCTCATGTGACATTTCATTCATTTAAACAAGTCAGTTCCAAATGCTGTGTTAGGCTCCAAGAATACAAAAATGAACAAAGTTGTAAAAGCTCATATTCTAAAGGAGAAACTGAAAACCAAATGGATAATCACATTGTAATATGTTAAGTGAAGTGCTGTAATTGAATTATGAACTAAATGCTATAGAGATAAAAATAGGAGAATGACTAGATTTAATTGTATGCTGCGTGACAGCAGGGGTGGTCTGGGCCTTATTCATCTTTGTGCTGTCTGGCTAGCACTGTGCATAGCATACAGTGACTATACAATGAATGTTGGTGAAATTAAGATTTAACTGCAGTTGATTAAGCTAATTCATTTCCCTTTTTCCTCCCCTTTGTTTTTTAGAATGCAAGGTATGGAGAAACCCTCTAAATCTTTTCCGAGGAGCAGAATATAGGAGGTATTACATTTTGCTTTCAGTATAATTATAGCATTAGTTTGAGAGTAGAAGTATTACGGAAACATTTGTTTTTATAAACACATCACAGCTCTTCTAGTTGGAGACACTGATGTATAATAGGGAAAATGATTAGCCCAAGCTTTAATTGGCAGCATCTTCACTGTATTTACTTCAATAATCATGAGAAACATTGCTTCAAACCATATGTTTGTGATAATAGTAAGTATACATTTGGCTCCTGGTTTTGGCAAAAAGCCTTTTCAGAGAATTCATGAGATTAAGAAAAGAAGTACAAATGTCAACATATGGTTTTACATATATGCTCAATTCCAAAATTTGAGGACTCACTAGAAAATATCAATTTGAATGTTGAATATAAACTTCATTTGTGCAACAGTACAGGGTATAGTATTTTTTTTAATTTTTTTTTTTTTTTTGAAAGAGAGAGCACACACACATGTGTGGGGAAGAGCAGAGGCAGAGGGAAGAGAGACTCTCAAGCGAACTCCCCTAACATGGGACTTAATCTCATGACCCTGATACCATGACCTGAGCTGAAATCAAGAGTTGGTCGCTCAACCAACTGAGCCACCCAGGCGCCCCTTGTATTTTATATTTCTATTTGCTATCCACACTACTACGTCCATTTCTCTTCTGGTTTTAACTCTAGATGAGAAAACAGCTTTTGACACTTAAACCCAAAGATACTTTGTTTTAATAAGAATTGTGTTTTACCTGGAGGTAGACTGGGGCATGTTATTTAATTCATTGAACAAGAAACATTAGGTGTCTACTATGTATGGCCACTGTGCAAAATGATGGGGATACAGAGTGACTGAGCAATAATCCCTGTGCTTAAAGACTTGATAGTGTAGGATAGTAGTATCCTGGGAAGGGAAAGCTAGGTTTTTATGAGCGATGCCTTTAGTCTTTATTAAGGGATTCTGCAAGAAACAAGTCCTTGAACTTCTCAGTCCATTTGTTGAAATAAAAAGATTTTAGGCTATTTCTTATTGTTTTTTTTTTTTTTTTAAGATTTTATTTATTTATTTGAGAGAGAGAATGAGATAGCGACAGAGAGAGCATGAGCGAGGGGAGCGTCAGAGGGAGAAGCAGACTCCCCGCGGAGCAGGGATCCCGATGCGGGACTCGATCCCGGGACTCCAGGATCATGACCTGAGCCGAAGGCAGTCGCTTAACCGACTGAGCCACTTAGGCGCCCTATTTCTTACTGTTGTACACTGTTCACAAAGATATAAAAAAATAAATTTCCTATCTTGTTATCAGGAACATTTATACTTCTTTTTGAATGATTAGTTTCTCTTAATGTAAAAGTCTCAATTGCATTGATAATCATTGTGTGGTTTTAGAAAGCTTAAAGTCCTATTGTAGTCAGCGTTTAGTAAGTGTGCAGAACTCTGATATGTATTTCATATGTTAGATTCATTCCTGGCTCCACTGTATGTTCAAATTTTTGCTTTTACTGAGTCTTTTTTATTTGCTTCTAATTAAGGTCATTAATATTGTACATTATATTTTTTTTAACTTCTTTAAATCATTTTGGGACTAATGTAGATTGTTAATAAGTAGTCTTTTTACAAGTTTAGAATATGTAGCAAAACTTTGCTAGTTGAACAAGGATCTACTTTTTTTTTTTTAAGATTTATTTATTTGACAGCGAGAGAGGGAACACAAGCAGGGGGAGCAGGAGAGGGAGAAGCAAGCTTCCCGCTGAGCAGGGAGCCCGATGTGGGGCTCGATCCCAGGACCCTGGGACCATGACTTGAGCTGAAGGCAGATGTGTAACGACTGAGCCACCCAGGCGCCCCTACTTTTTTTTTTCTTTACGATAATTTCTCACAAAATAGCTTAAAAACTTTAAATAGCAGTGCAACTTGGACTATTACTTAAAATCTTTTATCATGTACATTTAAATAATACTTACAATGTGCTTTTAAAATACCTTTTTTTTTGGATTTTAAAATGTATGTATAGTCACTGTAGAAAATTGGAAAAATGAAGAGATGTATCAAAAGGAAAGTAAAAAAAAAAAAAAAGTAAAAATCACCTTTTCCTACCACTAAGTGAAAACTGCTATTAGTATTTCCATCCAGTCTCTCTTCTGTATGCATGTATAGAAACAAAACTTGGGCATCGTTATGTGTATATAATTTTACATCCTTTTTTTCTAACACAGTGTATGAATTTTCCACAGAATTTCTTTATATATGAATTGCTTTTTTTTTTTTTTTTTTTTTAAGAGGGGAAAGCAGAGGGGCAAAGGGAGAGGGAGAGAGAGAATCTTAAGCAGATGCTCCACTGGGTGTGGAGCCTGACAAGGGGCTTACTTCCAGGACCCTGAAATTATGACCTGAGCTGAAATCAAGAGTCAGACGCTTAAAGCCGACTGAGCCACCCAAGTGCCCCTTCATACATGAATTTCTTCAAAAACATGGTTTTTAATGATTGTACTCTATTCTGTTGTATGGAGGTACCTTACCTTACCTATTGCTCCCCTATCTGGGTCACAGATTATGTTTCACAGTCAACATTTACACTAGAGGGGTATCTTTATATATAAATATTTAGCATATGATATTAAACATCTGTGATTATTTCCTTAGGGCTGATTTGTAGCACTAAGATTCTGGAATTAAAGGGTTGAACAGTTTTTCCCCTCTCCCTGTTACTATTTTCTTTTTTTATTTATGGAGATTTTCAAAAATTAAAAAGTAGAGAGAATAGCATAGTAGAATTCCACACACCCATCCCCTAGCTAGATGTGAATATTTTTAAGACTCCTAATAGATATTACCTAATTGATTTTTGGAAAGAGAAATGTAAATGCCAATTTACACTTATATCAGCAGTATGTGTGAGTCCATATTCCACCTCATCCTCAGCAACATATGTTTGCCATTTGACAGATGAAAAGTAAAAATTTGTTAATTTAATTCACTCTGTTAATTACTGAGATTGGACCTTTAAAAATGTATTTATTAGCCAGTTTTTTTTTTTTATTTTAAGATTTTATTTATTTGGCAGAGAGATAGCGAGAGCAGGAACACAAGGAAGGGGGAGTGGGAGAGGGAGAAGCAGGCTTCCTGCTGAGCAGGGAGCCCAGTGTGGGGCTCGATCCCAGGACCCTGGGATCATGACCAGAGCTGAAGGCAGACGCTTAATGACTGAGCCACCCAGGCACCCCTATTAGCCAGTTTGTTAACTTGCTATTAATTGTTGTGGGTTTCAGGGGGATATGAAAGTTTAAATTTCTAATTTAGTAAAATCTGGAAAAAGTTTCTGTTTGCTTTCTGCTTTGAAAGCCCTTTACCATTTTGACATCTAGTAAAAGGCCACCTATGTTTTCTTCTAGCTTCTTTGTAGTTTTACTTTTAATAATTCTAATTCACTGAGAATTTAAGTATATTTAATAAGGTATGTATCTAAGTCAAATTGTTTTATCCCCTCATCTAATTTAGAAGCACTAATAATCTGGCCTTTTCCCTTTTGATTTTTGATGTTTTATTGTCATACTCTAGTTTGTATTGTTATCTCTTGTTTTTCTGATAATAAGCTTTTAAAACATCCTGAAATAGAAGTTGTAGCAGTATATTTTTGCATTTTAAATAGTGTCTGTTATAGTAGGTAAAGGTTCTCTCATGTTCAATTTACATATTTTCTTGTGTTTTGGTAAAGATACACTTGGGTGACTGGTAAAGAGCCACTTACATACTATGACATGAATTTGTCAGCTCAGGACCATCAGACGTTTTTCACCTGTGACACGGACTTTTTACGTCCTTCAGACACAGGTATGTGTCATATCTGTTCATGGGGTAAACAGTGGTGATGAAAATTATTTTAAAAAGTCTTTAGAGTTACTTATTATAATATACAAAGTTATTTGGCTTGAGGTTGTTTTGCATTATGGATAAGAGACCCAGATAAAATTGAAACTAAGTATGAATGTAAACTAGGTTGTTACACTACCTACCCTTCTTATAAAGAATTTAAAGTATTTTATAAAAATGTAAAATTACTTTTTTTATTACTTAAAAAACCTTTCAGATCAAATACAGCAACTGTTCATGCAGAGAACAGTATACCCAGTTTGGTCTGGGGAATTAACATGTGCAATTATACATAAGAGTAAGGCAAAGTGTAAACCCAGGCATGGCATGTAGATTAAAATGGAGTATATTTTATCTCAGTCATAAATTAGAGGTGCATGGAAGGTGGTGGAAGATCATAGAAATGTCTGTGTTTAGGTCTAAGTCTTCTCTATGGAAGATAGTATTGAGACTCTTAAATACATGGTTAAAGACAGAGATCTTTATCACTATTCTTTTACTTTGAATGCCCTCTCCTTTCGTATCTATCCTCCCACTTTTATGCTTCCTGCTTTTATCCTTCAAGATCCAAATTAAGTCACATTCTCTAGGAACCCTTCTCTGGGAACTCCAGAGTTAAACACTTTCTTCTCTGCAGTTCTACAGTACTTAGTCCAAGCCTCACTGAAACCATTCTAGTTAATTTATTCAACCACAAACATTTACTTGTTAATTTTATCATGTTGTTTTATTTTATTTTTTTATTTTATGTTAATCACCATACATTACATCATTAGTTTTTTTTTTTTTTAAGATTTTATTTATTTATTTGACAGAGAGAGACACAGGGAGAGAGGGAACACAAGCAGAGGGAATGGGAGAGGGAGAAGCAGGCTTCCCGCTGAGCAGGGAGCCCGATGTGGGGCTCGATCTCAGGACCCTGGGATCATGACCTGAGCGGAAGGCAGACACTTAACAACTGAGCCACCCAGGCGCCCCACATCATTAGTTTTTGATGTAGTGTTCCGTGATTCATTGTTTGCGTATAACACCCAGTGCTCCATTCATGTTGTTTTAATGTTTATCTTCCCTAATAGAGTGGGAAACTTTGGAAAGCAAGGACTATATTCTCATCATCTTTGAATCTTTATCGTCTAGCACATTGTCTGGCATACTGTAAATATTAATATTTATTCTTTGATGAAAGTATCAATGAATGACCTTGGTGTCACAGATGTCTTAAGCAGTTTCACTAATAATAGCTAACACTTGTATAGCACTTATTATGCACCAAGCACTGTTCCAAGCAATTTATATAAATGTACTGATTTAATATTCCCAATCATTTTGTGAGATAGGTACTTTTATCAGCCTCAGAAATAAAGGAATGGAAAAAAGGAAGGAAATAAAGAAGGAAGGCAGGCAGGCAAAGGAAAATCAAGTAATATGCCAAGTAATCTAGGTAATAAATGATAAAGCTGGATTTCAAATTCAGGTCTGACTCTTAACCACTATACTACTACTGCTTCTACTCACCATAGTGATAGGCAAAAGAAAATCACCACTAGGGGTCTGAAAAATAGCCAGTTTTCCAGCATTGAAGTGAATTCTTTGTGATCTATATCTGTTGGACTAAATATACTAAGGGTGGATGATAGCAGGAAATCCAAGGATCTTTGGAATGGTTACATAAATGGGTTTAATTGCAAATAGAAAAAGGAATTGCTTTATGTTTACATGCTTAGTGTTTATATTAATGGCAAAAGTGTTGGGTTGGGGAAATAACAGAAATAGAAATTAGTATGTCATGTTAACTTTAAGAACTAAAGTTGACTCTAAAAGTAACTCTAGAAATTAAGGCTTTTCCTCCTTGTCACAAGCAGAATTGCAGACATTGGCGGGCTTTTCAAGTAGCAACCATGGCTATCCACTAAAGCTGTGCTCTTAAAACATTTTTGTTCACTTATCTCCTAAAGGATTTTGAAAAACTATGTATCCTTTCAAACATTTTTAACTTGATATCGTAAGATTAAATAATTGCAAAGAATATGATTTTTAGCATAGTAAAGACAGTTGAAAATAAAACTAGAATACCCTATATTTGAATGTATCTCAAGAAATCTAATGACTTGATACCCACCATTATCCATTGAAAAAGACATTGATGAATACTCTTTAGCAGTAGTAAATTTTATGTAAGTCCTTTTGCTTCTTGAACTCATCCATTTCATACGTCTATATTATTATAATTATTATATACTTGAGAGTCTTATCACACATGCTTTTCCACGGTAAAATTTTTTGTGTAAGTTTTTAGAAATTTTAATTTCCTTTTATCATAAGGTTCTAAATGGTATCATGTACTTTAGTTATATATATATATTTTTTAAAGATTTTATTTATTTATTTATTAGAGAGCGAGCGAGAGAGAAACAGCGTGAGAGAGGAGAGGGTCAGAGGGAGAAGCAGGCTCCCCGCTGAGCCGGGAGCCCGATGTGGGACTCAATCCCAGGACCCTGGGATCATGACCTGAGCCGAAGGCAGTCACTTAACCAACTGAGCCACCCAGGCGCCCTACTTTAGTTATATTTTTGTCAAATCCTTGGAGCTACATATTTGGTATTTTCAGCTTTAGAAAATGTTCTCCATATAACCTTGTTGGCCGGGTGACTTCTCATTGTAATTCTATCAACCAAATCAGACCGACTTTCTGACAGAAAAGTCTGACTTCATTTTAAGTCAAATAAACATGTTAACATGCATCTCTGTGACAACCATTTCTCTTCAGAATTTAGATTCTAAGAAAGAGATTATTCTTGGAGCTTTGCCTAGAGCCTGTTACTTGGCCAAAATAAGATTCTACCGCCTTTATTATCCTTTTTTTTTTTTTAAAGATTTTATTTATTTATTTGACAGAGAGAGAGAGAACAAGTAGGCAGATAGGCAGGCAGAGGGAGAGGGAGAAGCCGGCTCCCCGCTGAGCAGGGAGCCGGATGCGGGGCTTGATCCCAGGACCCTGGGATCATGACCTGAACCGAAGGCAGCTGCTTAACTGGCTGAGCCACCCAGGCGCCCCTATTATCCTTTACTAGTGCCCCCTTTGCCTTGCTGTGAGGGGACCTTCCCTTAGTAGCAACACATTCTTTGACAGTAAGGGGCGAGGGGTGCTGATAAGTGGAACTGATAAAAATTGTTATCACTCCCTCCCCTACAACATACTTGCATTCAGAGTATCCAGGGGCTAGAATACTCTTATTTCTAAAGCCAAGCTTCACTGTTAAGTAAAAGAAATTCCTGTTGTAGGTGCCTTGACAAAAAAATGGCTTTCCCAAAACCCAAACTTTGAATTGTCTTTTGGGCACTTGGAGATTTTTACACTTTAGGGATTGCACCTTAGAAAGATTCAGGAGGGGTGAGAAGTAAGAGTTTTTTCTGTAAAGTAGAAGAAGGGAATATATCTTTTGGGGAGTGGGGAAGCAGATGTTGGGTAGGAAAGGGAAACCAGCATGATGCATAGATCAATCAGAGGAACATTCTTCAAGTAGATCAGTTCTAGGAAAGAGTCATATAATGTTGAGACTTTATAAATTGGTTTTCTTAAAACCACACATGCTGTTTTGGTCCTTGCAACGTTTCGTGTACTTCTAGAGGTATGCATAATCCCATGTAAATACTGAGCTCAAGGACAGACTCCATCTGTGAATTGATCCATTTTGATCTTTTCAGACACTCACATAAAGGTAATGATTTATCTGTAGTTTTATATTAAAAAATGTATACATATGTGTGATATTACAAATTTCTCTTGATGAATTGTCATCAGTTACTAAGTTAGTAGATCTTCTTCTCATCTTACTCATTTATTTATTTAAGGCAGAAAACAAACATATCTTCAGGACCAGCCAGCAGTATTCTTTTTTCGTTGTTTTTTTTTTTTTTTAAGATTTTAGTTTTAAGTAATCTTTACACCCAACGTGGGGATCAAACTGACAACCCTGAGATCAAGAGTTTCATGCTCTACCAACTGAGCCATACAGGTGCCCCTGGTCAGCAGTGTTTTTGGAATAATTTGTTTTCATGGTATTTTCTCTTCAACACTTAAGAATCAGGAGATTTAACATTTGAACCCAGATTTACATTTTTTAGAAGTTGGAAAATATGGCAAAACTGGACCTGTAAGTCCACCTTGTAATAATCAATTAGACCCAAGCCGTGACTCTCTCCTTTAGACAGTGCACATGCTTTTAGTTTACACATCTATGTTTTCTGCTTGGTCTTTGTAGGCATCTACATTTACAACCTCTGATCTTGGGATTGACTATTCTCTTTTCTGCTTGATAGCATATTGGAATATTATTTAACTTAAAAAAATAGATAAATTTGATTGAATTGCTGATTGCTTGTGTTGTTTTTTAAGAATATCAAGAGCTCTTAAAGAGGACAGTTGAGCAGCTCTTTCTACCCACGGGTCCTGTCCCTGTGCTTTAATAAAACCACCTTTTTGCATTAAAAAAAAAAAAAAAGAGGACAGTTAAATACTAAATCAGCATTTTCCTTTTAATTATTCCTAAGCCTTGTTTTAGAAAAAAATACAAATTTTTCTTCTTGTACTTTATTTCCCCTTTCCCCTTTGACTTGGAACTGAATAAGTTGTGAGGATTAATCTTGAAAGTCTGGATAGAGCAGTTGAAAACTTAAGAATATGAATAAGAAAAAATGCTTAAAGGTGGATCAGATGACCTTAGTAAAAAAGAAAGAAGTGCAAAGAAGATGAGATCGTTTCCATGTATTAAATTAGCAAAGATTGATACTACTCAGTGTTGCTAAGTAGGGAAACAGTCTCTCTCTTTCTATCCTCCACTCTCCTCCACTGCCTGAAAGAATGTAAATTAATACAATCTTATTGAGAAGAGTTTGGGAGTTTATATCCAAAATCTTTTAAAAGATGCATACATTTTAATCAACCATTCCACTTCCAGAAAGGAAATATTGGGTCAGGCATCCAAAGGTAGATGTTGAAAGATGGTTATTACAACATTTCTATAATTAGCGAAAAATTGGGTGTAACTTAATAATTTAAAAGAATTATTTCAATAAATTTTGACATATACTTAATAGACTAGAAGACCAAATAGCCATTTAAAATGTTGATTAAGA
Organism: Neomonachus schauinslandi; assembly: GCF_002201575.2. NCBI lineage: Eukaryota > Metazoa > Chordata > Mammalia > Carnivora > Phocidae > Neomonachus > Neomonachus schauinslandi. The sequence goes on along the minus strand of NC_058406.1, from coordinate 93,275,490 downwards.
TTTCAGTATCCAAATTTGACTTGTAAGTTAAATCATGTAAGTTAAAGAAGAAAGCCCCATCATTAAAACTGGCAAGTCTAATATTATTCTTTATTTTTATGTAATATTTTAAAGTTTCAGCAAAACCCTATTCTTTACCTGGTTATTATCAGATGGGTGCTGACTTGCATCAATTTGTCAAGTTCAGGAAGCATTAGCTGTCAGACAGCTGGTGACATGTTCGATATGAGAAATGTATTTTTGTCATACAAGTGGAATATATTGTCTTCTTTTCTAAGCCAAGACTAATATTTTGTTTCCAAAGGAAAACTCAAACATTTTCCACATTATTCTTTCTGGACAGTTGTAGGTTTTGTTCCAAAAGCAACATTCATAGATTCTCTATTTTTCTTATCAAACTTGAAATAGGCCAGATAGTTTCATGAATCTGCTTTGTTTATTTGTTTGTTTAATTTTTAACAAACTTATTGTTTAGTATGAAATTTTATTTAGTATTTATTAGTATTAAATTTTCATTTTGGTATAGTAAATGGTAGCAAAACTAATATTATTATTTTAGAGCGATCTTAATTCAGGCTTCTGTTGAATCTTGGTAGAGACATTTTCCATAAATGTACTAAATTCTAAATTAATTGCTTTTTCCACCTTTTTGTGCAAAATGCAAATTCAGACATTCTTCCTGGATTGAATCATTGATTAGACAAAGACTTTGTTTTTAAGTGTTTTGTATATTTTTAACAGTTCCATAGGCCCTTTTCAAAGTGATAAAAGAACTAGAATATTTCATATTGATTATAATGTGATGTCACATAATTTTAATATGCATTTAGAAATATAAGTGTTCATGTATAGTAATGGTGTAATTAACTGGATTAAATACCTTATATATTGTACTCAAATCAGAGAAAGAATATATTTTTCTTATGTGTGATGCTTCCAAATTTAATTTAAATTTCTCATAAGATTAAGGTGAACTGACACCCCAATTTCTAGTTTCTTATGTTTAAGAACATGTTATTTAAATCTTTGTTTACTCTCCTAGCTCATTCTTCACACATTTTGCATAAGATTATTTATGTTTACCATCTCATCTACTTTTTGAAATATTTTTCCTACAGTTATGCAGAAGGCATGGAGGGAAAGAAATCCTCCAGCTCGAATCAAAGCAGCCTATCAAGCTTTAGAATTAAACAATGAGTAAGTTTGAAATATATGGAAAGTAAGTTTGTTTTGAAGGAAACTCAGGCAAATGATTTCATGTTCTTATGTCTCTTCCTAAGACACTTGGAGTCATTAGCAATCCCCTTTCTTTTTTTCTATACTAGAGACAAATTTTGCAGTGTTCATAGACATCTGTACTTTGCTTCTGAAATTACAAACTTATCAGTGCTTTTGGATAGAAATTATCCTAGAGATACTTTTTTAAATGGAGAATGTTGGTCTAATTGGTGATAATTCTTGATAGTTAAAGAGTACTAAAATACTTATGCCACCTTTTTAAATTTTGTTTTTCATTTAAATCATTCATTTAAAGCATTCATTCAGTCCTGAGAACTTTAGTTGCTAATGGGATTGGAGGCATGCAAAGAGGATTCAAAATAAGGAAAATGTAGCATTTATTTTTTATAGCTCTTTGTATCGATTCTATATTTTGAAAAGGCAAATGTAAAATTATAAGTTAACCTAATATTTAAGTGAAACAGATCAATAAGTATTAATCTGATACTAAATAAATGCCAAGAGTAAAATATGGCCCCAGTTGGGGTTAATCAAGGAATGCTTCCTGAATGATGTGAATTTAGCATTGTCCCCTGTATCCCTCAGCAACCCCGCCCCCCAAAATATGTTATCATTATTAAGAAGACCTTCCCAAGGTGGAGCAAAAATCACAGTGTAGGGAACTCAAAAGCAGTGAATCAACTTTACTGAAACTCTGGAAACTAATCAAAAGTTTAAAGCATCCTAGAGAATGCTTAATCAATTAAAAAAACAGCCAAATTTCTGTAAGTGAGCTTTATGGTGTTTTGACTTACACTGGCTCCATCCCCTACTCCCTTGCTTAGTGGCAGCTTTGAAGACAAAAGTCAGCATTCTGGGTATAGGTTCCTACTACCAGAGGAAGTGGAATGGATCTTATTGTTAAAGAATTGCGCTTGTTTATTTTGACCTGTCTGGTTGGCTCTCTGAAGGACCAGCTCAAAGGTCTTGCCTTTATTTGGGTTAATTCAGAGCTCTCCCAGCGCAGACACAGCTACACTGGGGGGAAATTTGTTGAAAACATTTAAAGGCAAATGCATTAGTCCCTGCTGCCCTGGGGCAAGTGATAACAGCTGGGGCAAACAATAGACAAACCAGAAAGCTTGAGAGGAAAGGCTGGGGAATGAGATACTTTGGAAAATAAAGGCTTTGAAAAACTCTGACATATTCCTGGGAATCTCAGATGTCCCACACATGCCCAGGTTTGGGCACATGCTTAGAAATGACTTAAGACCCTAAGCCCTGTCTAAATTTCAGGTTCTGCACAAACAGAAAGTAAAGGCTAAGGCAGAGTTGTAAACTGCCTGACTGAATGTTGAAGGTGTGCCCCAACACACACACAGAACCAATCTGCAGACTTGGGTTTTTTTTGTTTTGTTTTTGGCTCCAGGTGTTTAAGGCAATCTCTATCAAATCACTGGCTGATGAATAAGCTAAAGGAGCAGAGGCTTCACTGGTCATATATGATAATGACTACAAACTTCAGATTAGTTCAGAGAAGTCATTAAACAAATAACTACAACAAACAACAACAACAAGCCATGGGGAGGAGGGGGAAATCTGATTGCTAGAGTTGCTAGATTATAATCTTCAAAATGTGCAGTTTTAAAGAAATTACAAGACATTCAAAGAAACAAACTATGCCTCATACACAGAAAAGAAAGGAAATGAATGGAGACTGTCCTCAAGGAAGTCCTCAAGACTTGGACTTTCCAGACAAAAACTTTAAATCAGATACTGTAAATATGCTCAAAGAGGTAAAGGAAGCCATGTACAAAGAACAAAAGGAAGTCATGAGAAGGATATCTCACCACTAGAGAATATCAATAAAGATTTAGAAATCTAGAAAGAAATTTAGGAAAAAAGTTTAGAAAGAAATCTAGAAATAAAGATCAAGAAGCTCAGTGAACCTCAAGTAAGATATAATCAAAGAAATCTACAGTGAGACACGTTATAATCAAGCTTTCAAAAACCAAGGACAAGGGGAAATTCCTGAAAACAGCAAGAGAGAAGTGATTCATCATGAATGAGGGAATCCTCAATAAGATTAACAGCTGAGTTCTCATCAGAAACCATAGAAGCCAGAAGGCAGTGGGATGACAAAGTCAAAATTCTGAAGAAAACTGTCAGCTAAGGATTCTTTTTCTAAGATTTTATTTATTTAAGAAAGAGCACGCACAAGCATGAGCATGGGAGAGGGGCAGAAGCTGGCTCCCTGCTGAGCAGGGAGCCCAATTCCGGGCTTGATCCTGGAACCCAGGGATCATGACCTGAGCCAAAGGCAGGTGCTTAACTGACTGAGCCACCCAGGTGCCTCCACAGCTAAAGATTCTATATCCAACAAACCTATTCTTCAAAAATGAAGGAGAAATTTAGACATTCCCAGATAAACAGAAACTGAGAGAGTTCATTGCTAGTAGACCTATATTATAAGAAATGCTAAAAGGAGTTTTTCAAGGTGAAATAAAAGGATACTAGACAGTCTTGACTCCACACAAAGCAATAAAGAACACCAGTAAAGATAATTACATAAGTAAATATAAAAGTTAATGTATTTTGGGTTTGCAACAATTATTTTTTCAATATGATTTAGAAGACAACAATGTAAAACTAATTATAAATCTATATTGATGGACATACAGTTTATAAAAATGTAATTTGTGACAATAACAACATAAGGTATGGGGTGGGGGAAGAGCTATATAGAAGCAAATTTTGTATGCTATTGAAACTAAGTTGGTATTAACTGAAACTACATTGCTGTAAATTAAGATGTTAAAAGTAATTGTTAATTATTAACCACTAAGAAATAACTAAAAAAAATATAGTAAAAGAAGGTAGAAGGGAATCAAAATGGTATACTAGAAAATACCTAACACAATTACTGCCAGAAATAAGGACAAAAAAGGATATATAGAAAACAAATAGGAAAATAGCAGAAACAAGTCCTTGCTTATCATTAATTACTTAAATGTAAATGGATTAAACTCTGCAGTTAAAGGCATTGATTGGCAGAATGGATTTAAAAAACAGTTCAGCTATATGCTGTCTATAAGAGATTCATTTTAGATACAAAGATACAAAGAAGTAGAAGGTAAAAGTATGGAAAAAGATATTCCATGCAAATAGTAACCAAAAGAGAGATGCAGTGGCTATCCTATATCAGACAAAATAGACTTTAAGACAAAAAAAAATTTTTTAATTATTTGAGAGAGAGCAAGCAAGGGGAGGAAAAGAGGGAGAGGGACAAGCGGACTCTGTGCTGAGCATGGAGCCCAACACAGGACTCGATCCGAAACCCTGAGATCATGACCTGAGCTGAAATCAAGAGCCAGATGCTCAACCAGCTGAGCCACCCAGACGTTCCAACAAAATTTTTATAAGATAATTACATTATATAATGATAAAAGAGGTTTAATTCATCAAGAAGATACAACAATTATAAACTTATATGCATTTAATAACAGAGACCCAAAATATATGAAGCAAAAACTGACAGAATTGAAGGGAGGAATAGACAGTTGTTGGAAGCTTCAACACCATTTCAATAATGGATAGAATAATTAGACAAAAGATACACAATGAAATGAAAGACTTGAACAACACTATAAACTAACTAGACCTAACAGACATCCATATAGCACTCTATCCAACAATAGTAGAGTACATGTTCTTCTCAAGTGTACATGGAACATTCTCTAGGATATATCATGTTATGATATAAAGAATTCTCAATAAATTTCAAAAGACTGAAATTATACAAAGTACTTCAACCACAGTGGAATAAAATTAGAAATCAAAAACACAAGGAGATCTGGAAATTTCACAATATTGGGATATGTGGAAGTTAGGCAAGAGTCTTAAACAACCAGTGAGTCAAAGAAGAAATCACAAAGAAAAGATAGAAAATACTTTGGGATGGATGAGTGAAAATGAAAGCACAACATACCAAAACTTAAGAGATACAGAGAAAGTGGAAACTGTAAACACAATACTAAAGAAAAACAGATCTCAAATCAATAACTTAAACTTTATACCGTAAGAAACTAGAAAATGAAGAGCCAACTAAACTACAAGCAGAAGGAAGGCAGTAACAAAGAATAGAGTGAGATAAACAAAATAGAGAATAGAAAAGCAATAGAATCAATGAAACCAAAGGTTGGTTTTTTAAAAGATCAACAAAATTGGGGCACCTGGGTGACTCAGTCAGTTAGGCATCTGCCTTTGGCTCAGGTTATGCTCCCAGGGTCCTGGGACCAAGACCTGTGTCGCACTCCCGACTCAGTGGAAAACCTGCTTCTCCCTCTCCCTCCGCTGCTCCTCCTTCTTGTGTGCTCTTTCTCTCCCTCTGTCAAATAAATAAATAAAATCTTAAAAAAATAAAGATCAACAAAATTGACAAACTTTTAGCTAGACTGACCAATTAAAAAAGAAGACTCAGATTACTGAAATTAAGAATGAAACTGGGAACATTACTACTTACCTTACAGAAATTAAAAGCTGAATACAGTGAACAATTACATGTTTATAAATTAGATAAATGGACAAATTTCTAACAACACACTACCAAAATTGATTCAAGAAATAGAAAATCTGAGTAGACCTATAACAAGTGAAGATGATGGAATCAGTAATTTAAAAACTTCCAAACAAAGAAAACCCAGGACTAGATCCCTTCACTGGCAAGTGCTACTGAGAACTAGAAGAAGAATAAACACCAGTCCTTCTTAAACTCTTCAAAGAAATAGAAGGGAAGTAACTCTTCCTGACTCATCCTGTGAAGCCAATATTACCCTCATACCAAAACCAGACAAAGACATCACAAGAAACAAAAATTATAGACTAATATCCATTATGAATATAGATGCAAAAATCCTCAACAAAATACCTAGCACAGCAAATCCAGCAGCATATTAGAAGAATTATACACCAGGAACAAGTGGGATTTGTCCCAAGAAGGCAAGGGTGGTTTAAAATATGAAAATCAGTCAATGTAAGATACCACATTAATAGAAAAAAAGAATAAGAACCACATGGTCATCTCTGTTGATACAGAAAATGTATTTGACAAAATCCTACACTATTTTATGATAAAAAGACTAAGAAATAAAAAAGGAATAGAGGGAAACTTCCTCAAACTGATAAAGGACATCTGTGGAAAACCCACAGCTAACTACATATTTACAGATGAAAGACTGAAAGGTTTCTTTCTAAGATCAAGGTAAGACAAGGACATCATTTCTCTACTTCTATTTAACGTTGTACTGGAAGTGCTAGCCAGTGCAATTGAGTAAGAAGAAGGAGGGAAAATGGCTTCCAAATCAGAAGGGAAAAAGTTAAAAAACCATCTTTATTCATAGATTATATGATCTTATACATAGAAAATCTCAAAGAATCCACACACAAAAAAACCGTTACAGCTAGCAAAAGAGTTCAACAAAGTTATTGTCTACGGGACATATAGAAAACAAATAGGAAAATGGCAGAAACAAGTCCTTCCTTATATCTGTCATGTATCTATATACTAGGAATGGACAGTCTGAAAAAGAAATTTATTTATTTTAAAGGATTTATTTATTTGACAGAGAGAGACACAGCAAGAGAGGGAACACAAGCAGGGGGAGTGGGAGAGGGAGAAGCAGACTTCCTGCAGAGCAGGGAGCCCGATGCGGGGCTCAATCCCAGGACTCTGGGATCATGACCAGAGCCGAAGGCAGACGCTTAATGACTGAGCCACCCAGGTGCCCCAGAAATTTATTTTTTTAATATTTTATTTATTTATTAGAGAGTGGGGGGTGGGGAGAGGGAGAAGCAGGCTCCCCACAGAGCAGGGAGGCCGATGCGGGGCTCAATCCCAGGACCCCAAGATCATGATCTGAGCCGAGGGCAGACATTTAACCAACTGAGCCACCCAGGCACCCCTGAAAAAGAAATTTAAAAAACAATTCCATTTACAATAGCATCAAAAGTGTTAAAATACTGGGGCACCTGGGTGGCTCAGTTGGTTAAGCGACTGCCTTCGGCTCAGGTCATGATCCTGGAGTCCCAGGATCGATTCCCACATCGGGCTCCCTGCTCAGCGGGGAGTCTGCTTCTGCCTCTGAACCTCTCTCCTCTCGTGTTCTCTCTCTCATTCTCTCTCTCTCAGATAAATAAATAAAATCTTTAAAAAAAAAAAAAGTGTTAAAATACTTAAAGATAAATTTAACCAAAGAGTGTAAGACTTGTACACTTTTTAAAAATGACAAAGTATTGTTGAAAAAGTTAAAGAATATCTAAATAAATGGAAAGACATCCCATGTTTATGAATTGGAATACTTAACATTGTTAAGATGGCATCACTCCTCAAGTTGATCTATAAATTCAGTGCAATCCCTATCAAAATTTCAATTGCCATTACAAAATGGACAAGCTGATCCTAAAATTCACATTGAATTACAAGAGTCCTCAAACAGCCAAAACAACCTTGAAAAAGAACAAAGTTGGAAAACTCACTTCCTGATTTCAAAGCTTACTATGAAGCTGCAGTAATTAAATCATAAAAACAGACATCTAGATTAATGGAATCAAGCGTCCAGAAATAAACCCATGCATTTATGGTCAATTGATTTTTTTTTAAAAGATTTATTTATTTTAGAGAGTGAGTGAGAGAGTGAGAGAAGGGGCAGAGGGAGAGAAACAGACTCCCCACTGAGTGGGGATCCCGAAGCAGGGCTTGATCTCATGACCCTGAGATCATGACCTGAGCTGAAACCAAGAGTTGGGTGCCCAACCGACTGAGCCATCCAGGAGCCCTTGTGGTCAGTTGATTTTTGACAAGGGTGCCAAGACCATTCAGTGGGGAAAGAATAGTCTTCTCATTAAGTGATGGTGGGCAGATGGATAGCCACATGCAAAAGCAACCCTTAACTCACATCATGCACAATTAATTCAAAAAACAAAATAAAAATTAATCTAAGATCTAAATTTAAGTGCTTAGACAGAGAAAGAAAACATAGGGACAGATTTTTATGACTGGATTTGGCAATGTTTTCTTAGATATGACACCAAAAGCACAAGCAACAACAAAGAAAAAATTAGATAAATTAGACTTCGTCAAAGTTAAAAGCTTTTGTGCATTGAAGGATACTATCAAGTAAGTGAAAAGGCAACCCACAGAATGAGAGAAAATATTTGCAAGCCATATTTGATAAGAGTCCAGTATCCAGAATATATCAAGAATTCTTATAACTCAGTTACAAAATGATAATCCAATTAAAAATGGATGAAGGATTTCAACAGACATTTCTTCAAAGAAGGATTTAAACAGACATTCATATAAATGACCAATAAGCACATGAAAAGGTGCTCAGCATCATTCATAATTAGGGAAATGAAAGTGAAAACAACAGTGACATGCCCCTTCATAAGATGAGTATAACAAAAACAAGAACCTCCAGAAAATACCAAGTGTTTGCAAAAATATGGACAAATAAGAACCATCATACATTGCAGAGGAATGTAAAATGATATCGCCACTGTGGAAAACAGGGCAGCAGCTCCTCAAAAAGATAAAATTAGAACTATTATATGACCCAGCAGTTCCACACCTAGGCATATACTGAAGAGTACTAAAAACAGGTGTTTACAGCAATATTATTATAGCCCCAAACTGGAACCAACTCAGATGTCCATCAGCTGATTATGATTGGATAAACAGAATTGGTATATATACACAGTGGTATATTAGTCATAAAAAGGAATAAAGTACTGCTCCGTGCTACATGAGTGAACCTTGTATATATATTACAAGTCCCTGAATGACATACTTTAAAATTAGCCAATTTTAGTATGTGAATTTTACCTTAATTAAAAAAAACCCCAACCTTCCTAACAGTGAGATTCATTCAATACTTATAAAATTAATTTCTGTATTAACATCTCCATTAAAAATATTTTTGAACTGGGGCACCTGGGTGGCTCAGTCGTTAAGCATCTGCCTTCGGCTCAGGTCATGATCCCAGGGTCTTGGGATCGAGCCCCACATCGGGCTCCCTGCTCCGCGGGAAGCCTGCTTCTCCCTCTCCCACTCCCCCTGCCTGTGTTCCCTCTCCCGCTGTGTCTCTCTGCCAAATAAATGAATAAAATCTTAAAATATATATATATTTTTTTGAACGAATATAGGAAAGCTCTTAGAGGAAAGAACCTCTTTTTATCATATAGCTAAACTGTAATTTAAAATATTTATATTTTGATTCTACTGCATCAATTTATACCCATCTAGATCTTTTAAAAATGTTTTTATTTTGTTATTTAAGAACATTTGAATTGGGCTTAGAATGGCAGTTTGGGAGCCTAGTGTTTAAAGCAGCAATATATCTAATGTTTCAGAGAAATCTGATATATGTAATGGAGAAATTTCTGTTGGTTAGTGAAATTATCATATAGTTCAATTTAGTGTACTATTTGAAGGATGCTGAAATGGTTCGATTTGCATTTTCTGAATTCAAAAGATCCTCCTTGTCCCCAGCGGTTTGATAGCTACCTTGCCATCATTTTTTTAAAAAGATTTTATTTATTTATTTTTTTAGAGAGACAATGTGAATGGGGGGAGGGGCAGATGGAGAGGGGAGACAGAATCCCAAGCAGACTCCCTGCTGAGTGTAGAGCTCAACGCAGGGCTCAATCTCACAACCCTGAGATCATGACCTGAGCTGAAAACAAGAGTCCCAGGCAACCCCGCTTGCCATCATTTTTGTTTCATGCCTGGTCTTATACTTTTGCCAACAATTTCTCTTCTCTTGCTTAAACACCGTTCAATAGAAATATAACATGAACCATATATGTAACTAAATTTTCTGGTAGCCAGATTTTAAAAGTAAAAAGAAATAGGTGAAATTAATTTAACAAATATATTTTATTTAGCTATATTCCAAATATTAAAATATTATTTTAACATATAATTGATATATTTCTTAAACTATTAAAGTATTTTACATTCTTCTAAGTCTTCAAAATCCAGTGTGCACGTTACACTGACATCAGATTTCAATTCGGACTAGGCACGTTTCAGGTGTTCAATAACTACATGTAGCAAAGGACTTCAGTACTGGACAATGCAAGCTTAGATAATCAGAACTAGGACATTGTCTCCAGAAAAACTAGGATATGTACTTGCTATTTCTGGGAATGGAAAGGAAACTTTTTCTCTTTTTTACCCCCAAACAAGTTAACTTACCTTATTAGCCAGCTTTTGACGTAACTGATACAAAGAGAAATCTTTGTGTTTTAGTGGGATGAAGAAAGGAAACTTGGAGTGAGCCTGGGTGTGATGAGTAAGAGCAGCAGTGTAGGAGGAAAGACTGGAATTCAGACCAAGGAAGTTTTGCTGTAATACGATTGAGGCTAAGTCCAAGAGAGGATGGGGGGCAGCATGCAGAAGGAAGGCTCAGGGTTGGGAAAAAGGGCTAGCCCTGGAATGATATATTTCAAAGTCAAATGTTAAAGGTACCTAGTTGGCCATGGGACTTTCTTCTCAATCTTCATCCTCTCCCATACTTGCCCCTGTTAGATGGATATTACAGAGTATATAGTGGCTAAGAGCAGGCATGACCCCTAGAGTATATAGTCCCTTGAACTACTTTTTAGGTAATTCTTTATAGATCTTATTTCCCCCCCCCTTCACAAAAGGAAAATATGAGACCAGCAGTTAGAGAATAGATAGAGAAGTAAAGCAGGTAGAAAATAAAGTGAAGAAAAGAAAAGTAGGAAAGGAGAAAAACTGTGGAAACACCAAAAATATACCAATATACCCCTAATAAATTAGAATATTGAGTGAAGGTTTTTTTTCTTCTTCAAGAGATGGAAAATGTAGGTAAAGGTAGGGAAATGTGATGCAGAACAAAGGGCATATCCAAGAGAAAATACTTCTTCACCATTTTACTTAAAATTGCCTTGCTTGCCTTCTTCATAGCTGTGCCACTGCATACGTTCTACTGGCTGAGGAAGAAGCAACAACTATTGTAGATGCTGAAAGATTATTTAAACAGGCACTCAAGGCAGGAGAAACAATTTACAGGCGGTCACAGCAGTGCCAGCACCAAAGTCCTCAGCATGAAGCTCAACTGAGTAAGCAAATTTGAACCGATTTTTACCTGTCTTTTATTTAGTTCCTGCAGTTGGCTCTTTTATGTTTAAGACACAAAACAACAATAATGAAAACAACCCTTAATACTTAGAAGTTAGCTTCTTTTCATAAGAGATAACTAATCTATTCATTATGTCTATAAGCCAGCAAGACAAATAGACATTAGCTAGAGAATGCTTGTGGAAGGGAACAGATGTGCTTTGGTTATTGAGAGATGTGCTGCTTTGAGACTTAAGGTAATTTATTTCATGTGAGAATTTGGGCTGGTCATTGGAGAATCACAACTCAAAAATATCCAAGATTCAGGAGAGCCTTCTAGTAATGATAAGCAGCTATTACCTTTATCCTCACTCTTCCCCCATGCAGTAGTAGAAGTACATCATTTGGTGTGCCCTTCAGACTGTATGTACCTCCACACAGTGCCAGGAAGTGACCCCTTTAGTATAACATCCAGTCTACACGTGGCATCGATTCTTTCTTTCTTTGACTTTTCTCTATGATATGTTTGAGAACATATGGGCCAAAGCAACTGAGATTCTTTCCTCTCTTAGGGATGCTCTCTCGGTTACTATTGAGATACTTCCACCAAAGATGTTAGAATCTGTAGAGCTGCTGCTTCCTGCTGTTTTTCGTGGCCATTAGTTTAATGATTTTGGCAGATAATGGGCAATAAATTGAAATATGTTTACATAATGCATTATCTGCTAGCAGTTAAGTTCTAAATCTTTTGTTTGTGGAAATTAAAATTTGGATAATGTTTTCTCTCCAAACTAAATATTGATGTATACAGTATGTTTCCTTAATGTATGTTGTTATAGCACACAACTGTGGGAATATATAATTTTGCAGTCTGGAACTAATGGAACTACATCTGTGAAAAAGCCATGCCATTTGTCTTTGTATATCTCAAATATGATTCTGAGATAGTTACAGAAATATTTGTGAGTTCTTACTAGAAAGAGTTTTATAGTTTGTTAATTACTAGCTGTTGAGCAAAAGTTCACACTAGCCATGGAGATTTTGTTTTGAACATCTTTTGTTTGTCAGTTCAAACAATAGAGAATATTAAAATAATAGATTGTTTATGCAGTAACTCAAAATAATAGGTCAGAATTAGTTTTTCCTATTAATGTATATATTTCTTTTATGTTAATATTAAAATATACTTGTCAAGTTTACACTGATTAATTTATATATAATGCATTCAGATTACTTATTGTTAGAGGCAAAAGTAATTCTATATATATAGAGATTTTAAGCTTTTACCATAAAAAACTTCAAACATATACAAAAATAGAACAATATAATGAACCCCCATTCAATGTTAGTCACCCAAATTCAATAATCATTAATAGTCTTCCATTCTGACACAGTTTAATTTTAATTGAAACTTCCCGGGTAAGCAAATAATTACTTATAGTTAATGGATAATATGTTAATGAAATAGTACTTTGTAATACAAAGTGATAGTTGTGTCATTTTTTTTTTTAAATAGGAAGAGATACCAATGTACTGGTATATATTAAAAGAAGATTAGCAATGTGTGCAAGAAAATTAGGAAGAATAAGAGAAGCAGTAAAAATAATGAGAGATGTAAGTAAGTTTGATGATTGTATGTTTTTATTTCTTCCTTCAAAAACAAAATGTGGTTTAAGTTGCCAATTATTTTAATGTAAAATCATTGTTTTTTAATTGGTAGTTTTTATAACAAGCTGTTTATTAATATACATGTACTTCTAAGGGTTGAGTCTCCATAGTTTTGTTAAGAAACTAAAGAATTTCTACTTTAATGAATCAGATTCAGCTCTATTGAGTTCCTTTGCTATAATTTTAATCTTTTTTCCTTTTAATGTACAGTTGATGAAAGAATTCCCTCCTCTTACCATGTTGAACATCCATGAGAATCTCCTAGAATCACTTTTAGAATTACAGGCCTATGCAGATGTTCAGGCAGTCCTAGCAAAATATGATGGTGAGTGATAATTGACTTAGTTGATAGCATGGTTAAAATATTTTTTTCAATTGTGTAATCATAAATGTGATCCTATTCTGGTATTTCTTTGATTTTCTCTTCCCATCTTACTAGTCAGTATTTAGAATCCATGGATACAAGTTATAGTTTCCTCTTTATCAAGACTTTTGGGAGGAAAAGCCTACAAGCAGGAACTTTTCTTCTGTAAAAATTTATTCATTTGTTTATTGAGTGAAGGGCTTGGAATACAATGGTGAACAAGAAGACATGGACTTAGTCCTTGTAGGATTTCCAGTTTAGTAAAGGAACATACAGACAAATGAATAGTAGTTATATTGAAGCATAGTGTGTTAGGTGAGATAATTGGAAAAGTACGGGGTGCTATGGACATAGGATGATACCTCATTTGTTTTGGAGTGTCAGAGACAGTTAACAGAAGTCGCTTTATGGTATGTATAAGAAATTCAGAATAACATTTTTACAATGCTTTTTGGTTACAAAGTATAATTTGTTATTTCATATGATCAGTATAATAATCTTGTGAGGTGGTAGGACAAGTTCGTTTACTCTTGTTAGTAAAAAGGAAACTGGAGTTGAAGAAGGTTAAGTAATTGGGTAAGGTCCCAGCCAGTAAGTGTGGCAAGCTAACACTTAAATCCAGGTATTCCATTTCTTTACTAGTCTTCCAATAGTAAGAAGTCGGTATATATTGGCTATTTTTATTATTATACTAAACAGTGCCAGTTCACCACAAATGGAGTTGGGAGAATTTTTAAGAAGCATGACCATTCTCCTCATTCTGAGTGAGGCATCAGCTTTTAACATCCAGATGAAAACATCCTAACTAGCATAATATTTCTGGTCATATCTTTCCCTATAACATAGGTACAGGTCACATATTCACCATTGTTCTGTTGTAAGTTCCTAGCCATTAGCTTGGGAATCCCCATGACTTGGAAAGTTTGAAATGTGTCACACTTGGAAAGAGAAGTTTATTTCTTTTAAACATCTGGAATTCTTACAAGTGCTTCACAATAGTGTAGGCTCATGGAGAAATTTGTGAGAAATTCTTTCCATATGTAACTTATCGGGTGCGTGGCCTGCTTATGATACAGTGAACAAGCTTAGCAACCAAATACAAAAAATCAGATAGGACCTGATTTATTCAAAATAAAATAAAACTAACAACTTAGATATGCTTCTGTATTTTCAGCTGTTTTTATGATTCCCCAGTTTTTACCATTCTAGAATCCTGTAGAAGCTAAAAGCAAATTTATTTCTTTAGTTCTCGATTTGCTGGTGTAACTCTGGAATCTAAAACTTCGAGAGAGTCCACTAGTACTACTCTCCTGATAACATTATTTTGGGCATTCTTTAAGAAAGGATTGGTATGATTAATTATATTATAATTCCTGATTCTTTTTTTTATTTTATAAAAAATCCTTTAAGACAATGTAGAAAATACAAAAACATTGGAAGAAGAAAAAATTAAAATTACCTATTGTATTACCTGGATTTGACTCCTGTTAAATATTTCTTTTTTTTTTTTTCCTGAATCTTAGTTTTTATCTGTTGAATTTGTACCAGGAATTATTCTTATTAAAAATTGTCTTAAGATATTTTTTGTGATTCTTACCTAAGTTGAAAATTACAATTACAGATATAAGCCTTCCAAAGTCAGCAGCAATCTGTTATACAGCAGCACTATTGAAGACAAGGACTGTTTCAGATAAGTAAGTATTGAAAACTACAGTAATTCAGAAAGACTACTAAACTCAAGGTGGGTTTCCCCTGCTATCTGAAAGTTCACTTTATGCCACTTCACTTTTATAAAACACTTACATTAATACCTGTGTTTGCTAACCGAAAGAAATCTGAACAGGATGCTCACATTTATGAAATGGTAATTGCTTCTCCCCTTTAAGGCCATTCCAGCTTAGGAAAGGTTTCTTAGGAACGCTCTACTTGCAGGTCTCAGGGGAAACCTGTATTGTTTTTCACCACTGACTTTAAACAATGCTTTTCCTCCCTATTTCCTTTTGAATAACCCTTGATCTCATGGGGCTTTGAGGCTTCTTACTAGTGTAGTGAGCACGGTTTTTAGAGCTAAATAAACCTGGATTCCAATTCACAGTCTACTCTATACCCGCTGTGGAACTTTGGGCACATTAATCAGTTTGAGTCCCTTCCTTTCTGTAAAATGAGAATAATAATACTGTAGCATGGTTGTTTTTGGAGTACATTGTAGCTATGATGATAATAAGGTGTATGGTAGGGAAATAGTTTCATGCTGTCTGTTCTGAGATTATAATTCTAAATTCTGTTTCCCTTGTCTTTTTGGCTGTCCTTAATGAATTTCTCTTTATTCCACAGATAAGATTTTCAGAAACCAAAGGGCAACCATTTTCTTTCGCCTTAGATTACTATGCCTCAATGTGAATTAGAATGGAATATTCACAGTCTGTTTCCTCTCGGTGAAAATTTTATACGAATGTACCTCTATTTCATGAGATTCTCTGGATGTCCCTATGTAGCATTTCTTATCACCTTTCCCAGAATGTGCCAGTGGACTTCTGAAGGCTTTTACTACCTAAATTTGAAGATTTCCATTTCTTATGCTGCCCATCTTTATATGTTGACCCAAGGGCTTTATTTCATGTTTAGTAGTTATTTGGCTTTGTCTTTGGCTATCACCAGAAACCCCTGCTTCAGGAAGTTAGATTATGATCAAAATCCATGGATTTTTATATTAATTTTTTCATGTTGTGGTTTTCTTACAGATTCTCTCCCGAAACCGCTTCCAGAAGAGGGCTAAGCACAGCAGAAATCAATGCTGTGGAAGCAATTCATAGAGCTGTGGAATTTAATCCTCATGTTCCAAAAGTGAGAAATTTTATGATGAAAATGCTACATTTATTTGAGTTTACCAAACTCATGAAAGTATGTAGACCAAAGTTTGGGTCTCTATAATTCTAGTCAGAATTATTTCAGTCTGTTATATATTTTTTTAAAGATTGATTTATTTATTTGAGAGAGAGAGCTCGCATGAGCTTGCACGTTGAGGGCAGTGGCAGAGGGAGAGGGAGAGAGAGCCCTAAGCAGACTCCGCACTGAGTGCGGAGCCTGAGGCAGGGCTCGATCTCGTGACTCTGAGATCACAACCTGAGCTGAAACCAATAGTTGGACACTCAACCGACTGCACCACCCAGGCACCCCAAGTCTGTTAACAATTTTGATACTTATTGACTGTAAAGGGAATCTGGAGTTTTCTTTGTGAGAAGGATTTTCATTACAAATTTCATTTCATTAGTTTAATTGATTAATTACAAGTTTAGTTTCTTTAGCCATTCCATGACTATTCAAATTTGTTCTTCTTGTGTTGGTTTTTGTTGTTATATTTTTCTAGGAATTTATTTCATAAAAATTTTGAAATTTATTGGCACAAAGATTTCATAAAATCCTTTTGTTATCTTGTTAATGTTTGCAGGATCAATTGTGATATCCACTGTTTAGTTTCTAACACTAGTTTTTTTATTTTCTTAACCAGATTCCCCAGGGATCTATCAATTTTATTCGTCTTTGCAAAGAACCAAGCTCTGGCTTTGTCAATCCGCTCTACTATTTGTTTCCTGGTTCATTCATTTCTGCTCTTTATGGGCTTTTTTCAACTTTCTTTGGCTCTATTTTATTATTTTTTTATTTCCTGTATCTTTTTATATAGGTACTTAAATTAACACATTATTTTTCAGCCTTTCTTCTTTCTAAAATATTTGTTCAAGTCGGTAAACCTCTAAGTACAATGTTAACTGCATTGGATAGCAGTATTTTTGGTTTAATTTAATTCAACATATTTTCTAATTTCCATCTTGAGTTCCTCTTTCTAAATATATCTTTAGAGATATATTTATTCCATTTAGCTATTTCTTAATTTCCAAACATGTGAAGATTATCTTTTTATCCATGATTTCTAGCATAATTGCATTATGGCCAGAGAACATACTCTATGATTTCACTCCTTTGAAACATTTTTCAATTCTTGAATTTCTGTTTATTTTTCACATCTCCTGTGTTATTTATAGTTTGTGATTCTTTGCCAAAATTTAAAATATACTTTTTTATCTCTTTGAAAATAGTTAAAGTAGTTATCTTAAAGTCTTTCTCTGATAATCCACATATCTGGAACTTCTTTCTGTTTCTATAATGTGTTTTTTTCTGCTACATTATTTCTTCTTGTCTTGCTTTCTCTTTTGCCTGATTTTCTTTGACTACGTACCCACTATTATAATGTAAAAAAAATGTAGAAATAACTTGAAACTTCAGATAATAGTATCGTCCTTCAGAGAGGATTTTCTTTGCTCTTAGATGCTTAGAAGAAGCAACCAGCAGGACAGAATCATCTTAATTCAGTTTCAGGGATTGATATTTTCTGGTCTCCCCAGATGACTAGAAACTGGGCTGAAATCCATGAATGTCTGGGTTTATTTCTGGTTCACCCTTATTCCTAGGATGAAGCTTTTCTGGGTCCCAATTCAATCCTGAGGATTTTACCAAGACTCTCACTCTTAGCACACCAGGAACTCCTGACTTTTGTTCCTTTAGCCTTATAAAACTGGCATAAAAAATGAACAGCCTCTTAGCCATCTTGTCCAGAATTGGCAAATGTGGCTTCTCTTATTGCTGCCTTCTTTGGACTTTTTGTTAATTCCTTACCCTTTGTTAATTCTCTGATGTATTTGATTAGGTTTTTAAAAATATTTTGTTGTTTGAGAGGGTTGATCTGAATTATCCAGTCTTCAATTACTGGAAGCAGAAGTTTGAAAATCCTTCTATATGAAATGCTCTGCTCTCTCATGCTGCAGAGTGGTTAAGAGAATGGATTCTGCAATTACACTGCTGAGGTTTGAATTCTGGCTCCACTACTTCCTAGATGTATGACCTGGGACAGGTTACTCAATTTCTCTGGACTTGAGTGACCTTGTGTATAAAATGGGGCTAATAATCATTATCCCTTAGAGTTGTTATTAAGATTAAATGAGTTCATATCTTTAAAGTGCTTAGAAGAATGCCTGACACACAGTAAACATTTCAGAAGTGATTTTTAATGTTATTATCCAGGATGGGATAGAAATCTGTTCCCCTGTGTGAAGGTAAGCAGCAGTTATTAATCAGAACTCTTCAAATTAAATACATCCCTAAGGTGTCTAAAATTTTTATTTATTTAATTCCCACTCAAAATAACAAAATCTGCACCCTGTACTTGTGGACTTGTTTTCTGCTTCAAAAATGCTCTCATGCAAAGTGTATTCTCAGCAGTAACAATTCTGATAATGTGCATTGTGCATTTGTCTTCAAAACTACTGCTGAAGGCACTTGGGTGGAGGGAGGGTAGTAGAAATCCCAGGCATTGCCCTAGTTAAATTAAACTGTTAGATAGATAAAATATATTAATCTCCAGATTGAATCTGCTCTAGATAATCTATAATGCTTTTAGGGATACTTTTTTTTTTTACTTTAAACACACGAGAAGTTAAAGAAGACCTAAATAAATGGAGATATGTACCATGTACATTGATTGGAAGACTCAATATTGTTAAGATCACAGTTCTCTCCAAACTGATCTGTAGATTCAATCTAATTCCTGTTAAAATCCTATCAGGCCTGTTTGTAGAAATTCACAAACTCATCCTAAAATTGATAAGAAAATGCAAAGGACATAGAATAGCCAAAACAATTTTGAGAAAGAACAAAATTGGAAGTTACCCAAGTTTACCCAATTTCAAGACCTTTTTAAGCTATAGTAGTTAAAATAATATTGACATAAATATTAAAATATAGATCAATAGAAGACAATAAATAATCCTGAAATAAACTCACTTAATGATGATCGGTTGATTTTCTTTTTTTTTTTTTTAAAGATTTTATTTATTTATTTGAGGGGTGGGGAAGGTCAGAGAGAGAAGCAGACTTCCCGCTAAGCAGGGAGCCCGATGCGGGACTTGATCTTGGGACTCCGGGATCATGACATGGCCGAAGGCAGTCATTTAACCGACTCAGCCACTCAGGCACCCCATCAATTGATTTTCAACAAGAATTCCAAGGCAATGGGTGCCAAGGATAGTCTTTTTTTTGGGGCTGGAACAAATGGTGCTGGAACAATCAGTTATCTATATGGAGGAAAAAAGAAAAAAGAACCCAGACCCTTCCTTCACACCATTTACAAAAATGAAGTCAATATGGAACATAGATCTCAATGTAGGAGGTAAAATTATAAAACTTAGAGAAGGAAACAGAAGAAAATCTTTGTGACTTTGGGTTAGGCAAAGATTTCTTCAAAAACATGATCCATAAAAAAGTGGATAAATTGGACTCCTTAAAGTGTTTGCTCCTCAAAAGACATCATTAAGAAAATAGAAAGCCAAAGACTAGGGAAAAATATTTGCAAGTCATATACTATTAAAGTTCCATATCCAGAACTTATAAAGAACTCTTACAGCTCAATAATAAGAGGACAAACAACTTAATTAAAAAGTTAGCGGGGTGCCTGGGTGGCTCAGTCGTTAAGCGTCTGCCTTCGGCTCAGGTCATGATCCCAGAGTCCTGGGATCAAGCCCCGCATCGGGCTCCCTGCTCCGCGGGAAGCCTGCTTCTCCCTCTCTCACTCCCCCTGCTTGTGTTCCCTCTCTCGCTGTGTCTCTCTGTCAAATAAATAAAATCTTTAAAAAAAAAAAAGTAATTAGCAAAGGATTCAATAGTCACTTCACCAAAGAAGATATATGAATAGGTAATAAGCACATGAGAAGATAGCATCATTAGTCATTGGGGAAATACAAATTAAAAGCACAATATGATATTACTCTATACCCACTCAAATGGCTATACTCACAAAGACTGACAAAATCAAGTGTTGGCAAAATGTGGAGAAACTGCATACATTGCTGCTGGGCATATAAATTAGTATAGCTACTTTGGAAACAATTTTATAGTTAAACATATGCTGGCCTTATGACCCATCAATTTCAGTCCTAGATATCTACCCAAGAGCAATAAAAACTTATGTCCATACAGAGACTTGTATGCAAGTGTTCATAATAGTATTATTCACAAGAGCCAAAAACTTGAAACAGTCCAAAAACAGGTGAGTGAACAAATAAATTGTAGTTATCTCCATACAGTGGAACACTTCTTAGCACTAAAAAGGAACAAACTATAAGTACTTGTAACAACATAGATGGACCTCAAATAGTTTATGCCAAGTGAAAGAAACCAGACACAAAAGACAACATATTATATGATTTCATTAATATGAAATTTCTCGAGCAGGGAAAACAATAGACACAAAAAGCAGATCAGTGGTTCCCTGGAGCTGAGGGTGGGAGTATGGATTGACTGCAGACCAGCGTGAGGGAGCTTTTTGTGGTGATGGTTGCACAACTGTATAAATTCACTAAAAATAATTGAACTGTATACTTAACAATGGTGAATTTTGTGATATGAAATACATATCTCAGTAAAACTGTAATATATAATTTAAGTATATATTTAGTATATAATGTGTATATACTTTAACATTTTTAAATCATTTCTATTTGTAGGTAGAAATTTAAGTATTTTCCCCCAGCTAAACATCAAAGCCAGTTGACAGTTCCACTCTATCAAAATATCTAGCTAAGTAGAATGGTGCTATAAGCCTTACAGTATTGTTTGTGGATACACACTGTAGGCTGGGTATTTTTAAACAGGATCATTATTATTTTTTTTTTAAATGTTTTATTTATTTATTCATGAGAGTCAGAGAGCGAGAGAGAGAGGCAGAGGCAGAGGGAGAAGCAGGCTCCCCACTCAGCAGGGAGCCCGATGCGGGACTCGATCCAGGACCCCGGGATCATGACCTGAGCCGAAGGCAGACGCTTAACCATCTGAGCCACCTAGGCGCCCCTAAACAGGATCATTATTAAGGTTTTTTGGAGAAAATTTAAGCTCCAACAACTTGGATAATATCCCACCTAAATAACATTGGCGTTACATGAACTGGAGAGCTCTGGTCTGTAAGGCTATTTTTGCTAGGGTTTTACAAGTGATGAAGTATGTACTGATTCAGATCCCCCCTCCACCAATTATGTTCTCTATCCCTGTCTTTCAGCTGGAGCCAAGCAAACATCAAGGGCTGTAGGAGTTTTCTTCCTCAAACTTCAACTGTGGGTTGTGATAGCTTATTTAACCTAATGAACAGTGACCTTTACGTAAATAAATAAATAAATAAATAAATTTAATCTTCTTTTATTTTTACAAATTTATTACACGAATTTGTCAAATGTTGTATGACTCTTACCAGTAAAATGACAAAGGATAAAGCTATTTTAGCAGGAAATATTTTTTGGCAACTCTCCACATAACTACAACAGAAATGGCTGCAGGTCTAGCTGTGCAATTTGTTAAAGCTGGAAACTATTAGAAGCGCAATAGAGAAAGATCACATAAATCTCTTCAGGCTATGAATTCGCTTTAGATATTTCATTAATATTGACTGTACAGATTTTTTTAATCTACTGAATGAATTTCAGTGTACAGTAACTATGATAGTAATAGCAAAAAATTAGAACAGCATGTTTTCATGGGTTTTGACTTGTTCTTCATTACCTAGCTATGGCTTTGGTTCAAAATTTTTTTTAGTCGTCAAACAAGAAAAAGATTGTGCATCTTTCAGCTACTATAGAAATAGGTTCTTTTTTAAGAGTAGAAAATGTTTCATACCTTTTGAGTATTCCACAACACCATGTTTCAGTCATTCTAGTGTCTCGTATCCTTTATTATCCAACCATCAGAGTTTTATAGAAGATATTCTTTTTTTTAATTGAGATAATTCACATGCCATAAAATTCACCCTTTTAAAGTACAAAATTCAGTGGTTTTTAGTATATTCTTAAGGCTCTACAATCATCATCACTCTCTAATACTAGAACATTTTCATTGCCCCAGAATGAAACCCGGTACCTATTAATAGTCACTCCCCATTCTTTTCTTCCCTAATCTCTGGCATCCACTAATCTTCTTTCTGTCTCTGTGGATTTGGAATCAGAATATGTGGCCTTTTTGTGTCTGACTTAGCATAATGTAGCATGTATCAATACTTCATTCCTTTTTATGGCTGAATAATATTCCATTGTATGGATAAGACTACATTTTCTTTATTCATCAATTGATGGCCATTTGGGTTGGTCCCACTTTTTGGCTATTTTGAATAAATATGCAGTGAATATTCATGTGCACGTTTTTGTGTGAACACGTGGTTTCACTTCTTGGCTATAAACCTAGTAGCAGAATTGTTGGATCATATGGTAATTCCATGTTTAACTTTTTGAGAGACTTCCAAACTGTTTTCCAAAGTGGCTGCACTGTTTACATTCCCACCAGCAATGTGTGAGGGTTTCAACTTCCGTACATCCATGCCAACACTTGTTATTGTTTGTCTTTTGATTATAGTTATCCTAGTAGGTGTGAACGGTGTCTCGTTGTGGTTTGGGTTTGCATTTCCTTAATGACCAATGATGTCAAACATCTATCTTTTAATGTGCTTTTTGGCCATTTGTATGACTTCTTTGGATAAAAGTTTATTCAAATCCTTTGAACACTTTTAATTTGTCTTTTTATTGTAGAAGGTATTCTTTAACATTATTCTTATGGTAAGCTATTGACACTCTTGACTGATATGGTCCAAAACCATTATGAATCTCCATAGTTGAAAATACCACTGTAACATAACTTCACCCCTGAAATGTAAATACGAGGATAGGTCATGAACCTTGCTGAGATGTGAATGCTGAAGAGTCAGGGTTACTCATTAGATAAGTTACTCACATGTGTGCACAAGTCACAGAGCACATGATTCAGATTTGTGCCTTAGCAAAATGATGGCTTTATAAATCATGGATGTTTAGAGATACCATAGATGATTGAAATTGTAAGTATTAAATCCATGAATGTCAGTGACCTATATAGATGTGATTGTTGACCTATGACACTTTACATATTAATTAAAATAGTATTGTCCAGCTTTAACTTAGAATCTAAAAATAGCTAGCTGCAATATTTCATTGAAGGTTTGTTTCCTAAGCATACTACCACCAAATTCTTCTAAATTTTATTGTTTTTATATTTAAATTTGAAATAATTATCTTTTTAAAAAGATTGTTTATTTTAGAGAGAGAGAGTGCACGCCAGAGCAATAGTGCAGGGGAGAAGGGCAGAAGGAGAGGAAGAGAATCTCAAGCAGACTCCATGCTGAGCACAGAGCCCAACGCGGGGCTTGATCCCACAATCCATGGGATCACGACCTGAGCCAAAACCAAGAGTTGGACACTTAACTGACTGAGCCACCCAGGGGCCCCTGAAATAATTATCTTAAAAACAAAACCACAGGGATGCCTGGGTGGCTCAGTCGGTTAAGCATCTACCTTCGGCTCATGATCCCAAGGTCCTGGAATCGAGTCCCGCATTGGGCTTCTTCCTGAGCAGGGAATCTGCTTCTCCCTCTACCTGCCACTCCCCCTGCTTGTGCTCTCTCTCTCTTTCTGACAAATAAATAAGATCTTAAAAAATCACAAAATAGAAAGTCCAGAAATATATCCACATGTATAGTGTCCATTGATTTTTAAAAAAAAAAAATCAAAATTTCTGTTTGTATTTTTGCAACTGATTTGTTTGGCAAAGGATTCCTATTCAGAATATATATATAGTGTGAAAAATGACCAAAAGCCTTGAACAGATATTTCATAAAAGAAGACATTGGAATGTCCAATAAACACATAAAGATGTGCTCAACATCATTAGTTATCAGGGAAATGCAATATAAAATCACAAGGTGCTGCTTCACACCTACCAGAATGGCTATAATTAAAAAGACTGATAAAATGTTGGTAAGATTGTATAACAATTAGAGCTCTGACACTTTGCTGCTAAACGTATAAAATGATACAACCACTTTAGAAAACTATTTGGCAATTTCTTATAAAGTTAAGCGTATATCTCACTTCTGTGAACCAGCAATTCCACTCCAAGGTATAGACCCAAGAGAAATGAAACTGTATTTTTCCAAAAAGAATGTGAATGTTCATACAGCTTTATTCATGATAGCCCCAAACTGGAAACAACCCAGAAGTGCATTAACAAGTAAATGGACAAATTGCGATATATTTATTTAGTGGGATACTATTCAGCAATAAAAAGAAAGAACTGATACAAGTAAAATACGGATGAATCTCAAAAATACAGTATGGTACAGAAGAGTACAAGATGAATGATTCTACTCATGTGACGTTGAAAGGTGAACTGTGCTGGGAAGAAATCAGAATAGTAGTTGCCTAAGGTGGTCAAGGCAGAGAGTTAACTGGAAAGGAGAACTTTCTGGGGTGATGAAAGTATTCTGTGTCTTCATTTGGGGGTTACTTGTACTCATTTGTCAAAACTAATTGAATTGCAGGAGTTAGGTCTGCATTTTACTGTTTTTTAAATTATACCTCAGTAAAGAAAAAGAATTTGACTCAGTATGGAAAGCACTGTCAAAGTATTATGCCTTCTGATTAAATGCAATGATATGCATGAAGCACTTAACACAGTGTCTGAGTATCAGGCAAGAGTATTGATCACGGCGAGTATTGTTTTATTATACCTCCACTGCCATTTTCTCTTCCTGTTTAAGCTGTTCTGTACGCACTCTTTTCTTGTGAATATTATTTTAGTGCTTATTGGCCTTAGCATGTGTCAAATTTGGGGATTTTGTTGAGACAAGGTAAAGGTGAAGTTATTGAGACAGTTAGGAATTAACTAATTTGAATTAGTTAATACCCTGAAAATAATTTATTTTGTGTCTGGCAGGAGAAGCTCTTGAGGGAAGAGTAAAGTAGAACATTTAAAAACAAAATAACAAACTTGAGCACATGTTTCAGAATATGTTATCTGTAGCTTTTAAAAATCATTCTTTCTTATTTTACAAAAAAAGACGTTTTGGGTTGCCAAGAAACCAGACCATGCCAGGAGTTTTCTTTAATTGCAAGGGGAATTTTAAAAATAAATTGATACAGAAAAGGAAAAATCCATTCTGGTTGATCAGAAATTGAAGCATGTAGGATGTTCTGAGTCCCATCCACTAACAGAAGATACCAGCTCTTTAGCAGCAAGCTTACATTTCATTGGCCAAACTACCTCTATTATAGCAGCATATATGAAGGATAAAAGAGGGAAACGTGCACTTGATTGAGACTTAATGGTATGGCAGGAATCAAAGGAGAAATGGGAAGTGGTGTTGAAATCTCTGACCCAAACTTAGGGCACAGAAAAGCACTATACCTTTCTGTTGTATTATACTCTGGCCTAGGTGGATGAGTAGATATATAAAATGCTTATCTCTTGAGGTACTGCTCTGTAGGATGATATGGAAAGGAGTTTTCCTGTGGCACATGCCCTCTCTAGTCTCCCTTCCTTTTCTTTTCAACATAAGATCACTTTCTCTTTGCTCCTGAGGCTGCCAAGAGTATTATGTTTTATTTCAATTTATTAATGTAGCAATTCTGTTTACTTTCTTTCTGGGAACTGTCTTTAGTCTCCCCCCTAATACACATCCATGTGGACTCTTTGCATTCAAGCTGCCTGCCCAATCTCATAGAATGTGCACTGAGAAAACTAATTGCAGAGATAAATTGGTTCTTGATGTGCATGACTGATCAAGAGCAAAGTACCTTAATTTCAGATGCCTTCAGAGATTTTTCTTTAACCTCTTCTTTTAAGAGGAAGATTATAAAGTATTATCATTACTTCAGGTCAGAATTATATTGCTTTTGGTCAAAAGCTGTTGTAAGATTTACAAAGTAATAGAAACGAAGTAATCTAAAGATAAATTATGAAGATCAAAGCAATTCAAAATTAAAGTGAATTTGAGTGTAAGCATAGGTATGGTTTTAGAGTAAAAAGGCCTCAGACCATACATCATTTATGTCTTTTTTTTTTTAACTACTAAAATAGCTTTAATTTTTTTTTTTAATTTTTAGGGAAAAGCAAGAGACTTGAGTGTCATTTGAGTATGTTATCCATAGTTGGATACAAATTGTTCCAACAATTTCGGTTCTGTTCCAGATATAACAGTAGAGTGATTGATTTGGAGGTAATACGGAAGGTCCTGCAGCATATACTAGGTACCAGCCTTGGTTTATATCTTCAACTATATTTTATTTGCTGATAATTTCCAAACCTGTATGTTTTAACTCTGGCTTCCTTCCTTGTCTATAGACTTGTATTTCTATCTAGTTGTGGAAATTTTTACCTGGATATCTGATAGGTACCTCAGCCACCTCAATGTGTCTCAAACTGAATTTTTTTTTTTAAAGATTTTTTATTTATTTATCTGAGAGAGAGAATGGGAGACAGAGAGCATGAGAGGGGGAGGATCAGAGGGAGAAGCAGACTCCCTGCCGAGCAGGGAGCCCGATGCGGGACTCGATCCCGGGACTCCAGGATCATGACCTGAGCCGAAGGCAGTTGCTTAACCAACTGAGCCACCCAGGCGCCCCTCTCAAACTGAATTTTTTTTTTTTAAAGATTTTATTTATATATTTGACAGAGAGATAGACAGAAGAGCACAAGCAGAGGGAGTGGCAGAGGGAGAGGGAGAAGCAGGCTCTGCACTGAGCAGGGAACCCGATGCGGGACTTGATCCCAGGACCCTGGGATCATGACCTGAGCCGAAGGCAGACGCTTAACCATCTGAGCCACCCAGGCGCCCTCAAACTGAATTTTTAAAAAAAGATTTTATTTATTTGAGAGAGAGAGCAGGCAGAGGAGCAGAGGGAGAGGGACAAGCAGACCCTGTGTTGGGCGCAGAGCTGACGCAGGGCTCGATCTCACGACCCTGAGATCGTGACCTGAGCTAGAATCAAGAGTCAGATGCTTAACCGACTGAGCCACCCAGGTGCCCCTCAAACTGCATTTTTTAAATCTTATTTTTAAGTGTCTTCTCCAATTTGCCTGTCTTTCCTTATTTCTGTATTTTGATTTATGGCTTCACTATCATCTTCTCATCATTAATCTTTACTTCTGCCCTTCCCAAACTGCCAACTCATAATCTTTTTGAAATGTCTTTCAGATCTAGCCATCTACTCCATCCCCTCTGTCACTGACCAGTGTATGCCCTCACTACCTGCTCTTTAAAAAATTATCATTATTATTATAAAAGTAATGAGTGCTTCATAAAAAAGAAATCAGACCCTTCAGAAGTTTATAAAATAAAAAATCCAATTCTACTTCTTTCATGTAACTACTGTTTCTGTTTGGTTTATATTATTGCCAGACATTTTCTGTGCATTTCTAAACATACAGGTAAAGATATAGAAATAATCGCAAATACTTTCGATCTTTTGCTGGGGTGATTAAAACATATGTCTCAGTAGTCTCCCTGCCATAATCCTATCTCCATACGGGCCATCACCAGAGCTGTCTACCTAAATAGCAAAGCTGCTCTGCTTAAAGAGCTCTCTTTGTTCCCTATCACCTGTCAAATAAGGACCAACCCCTTAGTATTGCATATACAGAAACCCTTCACAGTCTGGGCCTGGCATCTGTCTCCAACCTTATTCCTTGCCGCTTCTGCTTTGCTCCTTATCTTATTATTCCCTGGATTGGTCATGTCTCATCATGTCTCCCTACCTTTGTACATATGCTTAATTTCTTCTCTACATGGCAAGTTTCTACTCATTCTTCAGGATCTTGCTCATCTGTTGCCTCTTCTGTAGAGGTGTCATTACCATTTTTCCCAAGCAGAGATAATGGCTCTCTCTTCTCCATTCCTTCAATGCCTTAATCATATCTTGGCTTTGGTTTTGTTTTGTTTGTTTTTTGGTCTGCTTGTATGTCTCTTCCTTAGTTCCCTAAAAAGCAGAACTCTTGTTTTACATATCATTTTATGTTTGAAACTCTGCTTAACGTGTAACAGGCTTCAGTAGATGTTTGGTAAATAGACATGTCTGTACTTTGGACTTATTTTGCTATAAAGACCTAAGTTAGACAAACCAAGTTAAACAAAGTAAAATTTTAGATCCCATCACTTTTTGGGGAATTTTGAAGCCATTTTACTTAACATTTTTATGAGTTTCACTTAATGTTATTATTTTTGGCCTTTTTTTTTTTTTTAATTTTTTTTTTTAAGACTTTATTTATTTGTGAGAGAGACAATGAGAGACAGAGAGCATGAGAGGGAGGAGGGTCAGAGGGAGAAGCAGACTCCCCGCCGAGCAGGGAGCCCGATGCGGGACTCGATCCCGGGACTCCAGGATCATGACCCGAGCCGAAGGCAGTCGCCCAACCGACTGAGCCACCCAGGCGCCCTATTTTTGGCCTTTTAAGAATGGTAGTACAATTTCAGCATGACCTTATTTCTTATAAAATAACTCAGCTTTTTTTTTTTTTTTAAGATTTTATTTATTTACCTGAGAGAGGATGAGAGAGAGAGAGAGAGCATGAGAGGGGGGAGGGTCAGATGGAGAAGCAGACTCCTCGCTGAGCAGGGAGCCCGATGCAGGACTCAATCCCAGGACTCCAGGATCATGACCCAAGCTGAAGGCAGTCACCCAACCAACTGAGCCACCCAGGTGCCCCAAAATAACGAGCTTTTAGTGGAACACTATATAACAATTAAAAATAATGAGTTAGATCTATATAGAGATAAGAGATGTACAAGATATATTGTGAAGTAAAAAGTGAGTTACATAAAAGTTTGATCCTGTTTTTAAGGATGTTATGTGTAAAGAAATCCAGACAAATATAAATTAGATTATCCTTTTCTCTTTATTCTTTTATTCTCCAGTCTTTTTTAAAAAAGATTTTATTTATTTTATTTTAGAGAGAGCACAAGAGTGTGAGCAGGGGGAGGGGCAGAGGGAGCAAGCAGACTCCGAGCTGAGTGTGGAGCCCAACGTGGGGCTCCATCTCACAGCCCTGAGAACATGACCTGAGCTGAAACCAAGAGTCACATGCTCAACTGACTGAGCCATCTAGGCACCCCTATTCCCCAGTCTTTTAATATAGTATTTCTACTATGTAATTCTGCAGTGTTTGAATTTTTATGCACTAAGCATGTACTTTCAGAAGCAGAAAAAACCCCCAAACCAAACCAACCACTCTTCAGTTTTCAACCTTTCATATTCTTATTCACAGAAAAATAAAGTCTAGGTAGCAAAAGTTTGTTTTGTTTTTAGTTTGACCAGAGAGTGAAAAAATATCTTTAAGAAAAAACTGAAATATAAACATGAGTCTGAAGACATTTTAGCTATATATATCAGATCAGGTCAGTTAGTAAGTGTCTAAGTGCCTACTTTGGGAGTGGAGTGTGCCAGGTGCTATACTAGAATATGAAGGATGTGGTTTCTATTGTGTAGTTACTTACAGCTTATGCTGGGTAGCAGAAATTCCTGAGTAGCAGTTTGTGAAGGAAATAAATAAGTTATAATCCTATGATTACCTATTTTAAAGATATCTTCCTTCAACGGAAAATTTTCCCTTATATTTTGAGAGTGGAACTTTATTTCAGTGTCTTATTAGAAACTGAAACAAAAGAATTGCTTTGTTTTAAAGTCAAATTGGAAAGGACATTTGCTTGTAGGTGAGATGTAATGAAAAATAAGATAGCATAAGAAGATTTTTTTTAATGATTAAATGGCAAAGATTTTAAAATATAAACTCCTGAAGTCAGTTCCTAATAAACATGCCATATGTGCTTGACTATCTGAATTGTCACTCAGATCATTAAACTGAAAATATATAGTTGCTGTTCAAAAAAGTATTTTCTTGACATATTTAGTTGATATTTTCTCTA
The DNA here is from genome assembly GCF_002201575.2 of Neomonachus schauinslandi. Taxonomy (NCBI): domain Eukaryota; kingdom Metazoa; phylum Chordata; class Mammalia; order Carnivora; family Phocidae; genus Neomonachus; species Neomonachus schauinslandi. The sequence continues at coordinate 93,245,280 of NC_058406.1, read as the reverse complement.
AGTTTGACTGAATAATTGTTAAGTGAATATCTTTGGCTTACCAATTGCTAAGTGGCTACCAAGGTAGGTTTAATTTAAAGTTTCAGGGTTCTAAAACTCGTTGAAAATAATTTGGGATACTTTGTCTCTTCTACCTGTAAAATGAAGTAGAATTTTAATAGAAAGGACTTGGTTTATGTATTAAAACAGTTTTCGTCTGAAAATGACGATACTGAAAATGAGATACTCTTTTTATGATGGAGATTCCATTGTGACTGCTGCTTTTTTTTTTTGCTTCCTACTGAAGAAGCTCTTAGTGCACTTGCTAAGAACATAAGGAGTCATGTCAGAGGTCAGCTATTTGAGTCCATTTTCCCACAGCCGCCTGGTGCGAGTGATCTTTTACTGTGTTTTAAAAAAATGGGCAAGGATTAGAGAGGATTAGAAAGAATATTACCCTCCTGAATATAGGCCCAAGGCACTAAGGGGAGAGAACCCAACCAGGCAGCAAATGGGCTTTGCTTGACCAGGACACAACCTCTGCTGCATTCCTTTAAGAAACTGAATGGGAAACGTTAAGTCCCCAAACTGGATTAGTAAATAATCTCATAGCTTGTGACATCTGCTAAAATAAATTGATGAGCAGACTGCATTCTTACACTTTGAGGAGAGAGCCAGAGACATCAAGATTAACTATTTTTTTTTTTCCAGCTTTATTGAGGTATAGGAGTAAGAGTAATTAAAGATGGGCATTAAGCTCAGTGAGTGTTGGAAAGGCACATTTCATAAAAAAGAAAAAATTATTTTAGATATATTAATACAGTGCATACATATATATTGATAAATAACCTAAGGCTCAATTTTGAAACCACCACACTTTTTTGTTTGTTCCTGCTTGTAGCAGTTTTACAGTGTTTCACAAGTTTCAGCTCAAATTTATGTTGTTTATCTCCCTAGTTTGTGTAATAACCTGAGGAACTTAGAATTTGAAGTTTGAGAATGTATCATTTACAACACTTCTTAGAAGTGTTTCTCTTTCTATATTTTATAACAGAAGTTAAGTGGTTTGGACCTTACCACACATAATTTGGTATCAAGTTATGTAGCACCGAAGAGGTTGTTTTCAAACCAGTCTAGTAGGGGAAATGTACTCTGGGCTTAGTCTTTGGAGGAAGTATTTAGCTAAGTGTTTTTTGAAAAGTTTTGTTTTAAGTTGACCACTTTAATAGTAAAGATGATGTACAAGTGGTTAATTTTGTGTCTTTTTTCATGGAATTAGTACATTTAATTATACTGCTTTTGTTGTGGATTATAATATTAAGGCAAGTATTTTCTTCAAGACTTTAAGATATCATTTAATTTCATATGTGAATAAGAACTGATAGGCCATAACTTCTTTAAGAGGCACACTCATTAATTCCTTAAATGTGTCTTGCTCTAAGCATTCTTAGCCTTGTTCAAGTTGGCCTGTATTCCAACCCGCTGTGTTTCCCTACCCCACCACCCAGTCTGTTCATCTACATTTTACACATCTTTATATGTCAGTTCATATCCCCAATTCCATCAAGTGGTTTATTTTCAACTCCTAAATCATAATTAATACTCCTGAAGATACAGTTACCACATGACCCAGCACTTCCATTCCTAGGTTTATACCCAAGAGAGATGAAAACATATGTTCCAATAAAAACTGTGCATGAATGTTTATCACAGCATTATTCATAATAGCCAAAAGATGAAAACAACCAAATGGTCATCAAATAATGAATGGATAAACAAATGTGGTATATCCATATAATGGAATATTACTCAGCCACAAAAAGGAACAAGGTACTGGTATATGATATAACATGGATGTACCTTGAAAACATTATGTGGGGTGAAAGAAACTGGTTACAATAAACCATATATTATGTGAGTCTTTTTGTATAAAATAGCCAGAACAGGCAAATCTATAGAGATGCAAAGCAGATTAGTGGTTGCTTAGGGGGAATGGGGGTTAGAGGGTAATAACTAAAGAGGATGGGGATTCTTTTTGCCGTGGTGAAAATGTTCTAAAATTGACTGTGGTAATAGTTGTACTTCTCTGTGAATATACTAAAAACTATTGAGTTGTACACTTTTTTTTTTGAGTCATATACTTTAAATGGGTGAATTGTAAAATATGAATTATATCTCAATAAATCTATTGTAAAAAAAGCTGAAAAAATTAATATCTTCTATCCAAATTCTTATATACACTGTTTATACCTCTAATAAAGCACTCACCATAGTCTTATTATAATCATTAACTTAAGAAATCTGTCTTTTTTTTTTTTTTTTTTAAGATTTTATTTATTTGACAGAGAGAGACACAGCAAGAGAGGGAACACAAGCAGGGGGAGTGGGAGAGGGAGAAGCAGGCTTCCCACGGAGCTGGGAGCCCGATGCGGGGCTCGATCCCAGGACCCTGGGACCATGACCTGAGCCGAAGGCAGGCGCTTAACGACTGAGCCACCCAGGCGCCCCAGAAATCTGTCTTTCTATTACAGTAGGAAGCTCCAGAGAATCGAGTGTTTCCTAACATAGTGCTTTGCTCTCAGTAGATATTAATTTTTTTTTTTTTTTTTTTTTTTTAAAGATTTTATTTATTTATTTGAGAGAGAGAATGAGAGACAGAGAGCACGAGAGGGAAGAGGGTCAGAGGGAGAAGCAGACCCCCCGCTGAGCAGGGAGCCCGATGCGGGACTCGATCCTGGGACTCCAGGATCATGACCCGAGCCGAAGGCAGTCGCTTAACCAACTGAGCCACCCAGGCGCCCAGTAGATATTAATTTAATTGAACTTATTCACAATTAAGTTCCTCCACCTATAAGATGGGAATGAGAGAAAAAAAGAATTGAATGTCATCACAAAATGTTGTTCCAAAATTGTATTTTATGATTTTTATACTTAATTCTCTTTTGGAAAAATAGATATTTGCTCTCACATTATTTCCTCAGCTTGAATTTCCATTATGTATTTAGCAAGGTCATACGTAAGCCGTTCATCACCTTATTTTTGCCCTTAGGAATATTTTGATCTTTGGAATTTGCATAGATGAGCATTTTATACACATGCTATCAGTGTGACCCTCTTGTCATCTCAACTAGCTTAGTATTTGTTTTTTAACGTAAAATTTGAATCTACATTTTTGTGGGTGTTCGAACTTAATTTAAGTTTTCGTTTTTCTGTGGTGTGTCTTTGTGTGTGTTATCTTTCTAGTACTTACTAGAGATGAAAAGTCTAATTTTACCTCCAGAGCACATTCTGAAACGGGGTGATAGTGAAGCAATCGCCTATGCTTTCTTCCATCTTCAGCACTGGAAGAGAATAGAAGGTGCTCTTAATCTGTTACAGTGTACGTGGGAAGGCAGTAAGTATTCTTTTCCAAATGTACCGCTAATCTCTTGGACTATTCACTGCATTCCCAGGCAGCCTTTTTAAATCAGATTGTCTGAGTTTCCCTAAGTATTGTTGTTCAGATTGGTTTCAAAGTGAACCCAGAGGTGTTTATTTGGTTTATTGGTAGGAGAAATTTAATGTACTTATACTGATGCCACATTTAGGAAGAGCAAAATGAGAAACTGTTACAGTATTCTGCCATATGTTCATTTAAGTTACATATTTGTAAGGAAAGAAAATGAAAACTTACATCTCTTGGTTTATAGGCTTTTTAATGTGGTTGAGTTATTGTTCTAGTATTTTTTAAATTGGACTTTTGTTTAATTTTCAGATGTTTACATCATGAACTATTTTCTTCACAACTAGTATCAACTCTTGTTCTTCTTTTTAAATCTATTTTTTTATTATGGTAAAATACACATAACATAAAAGTTACTATTTTAACCACTTTATTTTATTTATTTTTTATTGTTTTTTAAAGATTTTATTTTTAAGTAATCTCCACACCCAACGTGGGGCTCGAACTCAAAACCCTGAGATCAAGTCGCACACTCTGCCGACTGGGTCAGCCAGGTACCCCCATTTTAACAGTTTTAAAATGTATGGTTCAATGGCATTATGTACATTCACATTGTTGCGCAACCATCACCATCATCTATCCCTAGAGCTTTTTCATCATCCCAAACTGAAAATTCTGTACCCATTAGACAGTGACTCCCCATTCTTCCCCTCTCCAGCCCCTGGTAACCATTCGACTTTCTGTCTCTATGAGTTTGACTAGTCTAGATACCTTCTGTAGTGGAATCATACAGTATTTGTCTCATTAAATCAGGCTTACTTCACTTAGCATAATGTAGCATGTGTCAGAAAAACATCCCTTTTTAGGGCTGAATAATATTCCATTGTATGTATATACTATACTTTGTTTATACATCCATCTGTCAATGGACATTTGGGTTGTTTCCTCCTTTTGGTTATTATGAATAATGCTGCTATTAGAACATGGGTATTACAAGTATTTGTTCAAGTTCCTGCTTTCAGTTCTTTTGGGTATATACCCAGAAGTGGAACCTGTAGATTATATAATTCTGTTTAATTTTTTGAGGAACTGTCTTACTATTTTCTTTGGCACCTGTACCATTTTATATTCCACCAGCAATGCACAAGGGTTTCATTTTCTCTGTATCCTTGCTAACATTTGTTCTTTTTTTTTTAATAATAGCCATACTAATAAGTGTGAAGTGGTATCTCATTGTGGTTTTGATTTGCATTTTCCTAATAATTAATGTTGTTGAGCATTTTTTTTATGCGCTAATTGACCATTTCTGTGTCTTCTTTGGAGAACTAGATTGTTTTTCAAGTAACTACCAGATCTCTTATTTGTAACTTCTTAAAATCACTTAGAAAATGAAAAAGCCTAACCAAAATATTTTGTCAGTTGAATTCTTATAATGATTGTCTTGGAAAGTACACTCCTGCTATCAATAGAAATTCAAAAATAAATTCAATACTCATTAACTAGAATTGGTTAACCCCCTCAGTTCCCAAACTTTGTAATGAGGCACCTTGGGGCATTGTAGCAAATTCACAGAAGTATCATGGGATATTTAAAAAATTTCATTGGAAACACAGCAATACTCAACATCTGTCAAGCATCATTCAGGCTGTTAGCTCTGCATAGTTCAAGGTTTCACCATTAGGTGGCTCTCCATTCTGTATTTCTTTTGATGTTGTCATAGCTTTGCAAAGCTGGGTTTTTCTTAATTGCCATGATTAAAAGAACTACCACACAAAAAAATCAGTGTGGAACAGGAAATGAGGATGGCGGTGTCCAATCTGATTCCAAGGTCTGAAAAGTTATGTGGTGTCCAACAGGTACATACATCCCATTAGTAAGAAAAGGTGATTGTTTAAAAATGAAATAATTAGAGGCGCCTGGCTGGTTCAGTCGGTAGAGCATGCTGCTCTTGATCTTGGGGTTGTAGGTTCAAGCCCCACATTGGGTGTTAGAAATTACTTAAAAAAATAAAATCTTTTAAAAAAATGAAATAATTATTTTTCCCTTTAATTGACATATATATTTTCCCCCCCAAATCACCGCTAAGTTGTTAGGACATAAACCTTTAAAGTTGTTTGGACCCACTACTTAAGTGGAATTGTTAGGTATTTTTTCAGCCTAGGGTCATCATAAACAGTTAGAGACATGAAGGGCACCATGTATCCTTAAAGCAAGAGAATTTGGGAACCTCTGCATTAACCACTTGCTAAGGGTCAGACACTGCTTGCCACTGACAATATGCAGATTAATGAAACTGGGACTACTAAAACTGAGAAGTGGAATGTCTTTGGGTAATTAGTCTTCCTTTTGCTTTTTCTCTAGTAGTCAATAAGCTCCTCAAAGCCAGGTCCTCTGTCTCATTGATCCTGTATGTGTCTTCAGTGCCTAATGTTCTGCCTGGCACATAGGAGGTTCTCAGTAAATATGTGACTTACACTGTATTTCATAAATAGTCTTCTTTATGAATGATTTCCTAGTGTTACCACTGATTTGCTCTGTGACTTTGGACAAATCCCTACTTTTTACTGTGGCAGAACAAAATTCATATTTTGACAAAAGTTTATAGAGCTAAGCACTAAAGGAAAAAACAAAAACTTATCACAATTTTGATGAATACTCAGCTAGCTGAGTAGCGAATGAAGATTCCTTCTTTAAGAAGTCTGCAAGAGCTGATGATAATCTAGGTCAGGGATGGGTAAACTTCTGTAAAGAGCCAGATGGTAAGTATTTAGTCTCTGTGGCCATAGTCTCTGTTATAGCTACCCAATTCTTGTAGCATGAAAGCAGCCTTACATAATACATAAATGAACAAGTGATTTTAACATTTGTATTCTAATAAAATTTTATTTATAAACATAAATAGTGGTCCAGGTCTGGCCAAAGGATGATGCTTTGGTGACCTCTGATTTAAGTTAAATTCTGCTTGTAGAAAACTTTGTTGATATCTAACACATGAAGTTAGGAGCCATTGAGAAAACTCTTGTAGGTTGCCAACAGCTTGGGTCACAACAGTTATACATGTTGCAATTTTATGAAGATTCCTGGAAGAAAAGGAATTCATACCCACAGAATTAAGTCTGTTGTGTTTATAGTGAAGAGACAGAGGCAAGAAGGACCTAGCCAGCCTTATCACCCACTACTCCCTTTAGTTTTATTCCAGCCAGACCATTCTATTCTCTAAATAAATCTTATTCTTCCTCTTAGTCCTTCTTTTGCTTACTTTGTTTCTTTCATCTAAAAGGTATCTCTAAAAAAATTAATAAATGCTATGTGAAAATTTTACAAAAGTATGTCTCCAAAGTAGCTTTGATCTGTAGTATGGGATGAAAGTGAGTCTGAATGGAATGTCAACTTCTGTATTTTTTTTCTCAGCTTTTAGAATGATTCCATATCCATTAGAGAAGGGCCATCTATTTTATCCTTATCCCAGCTGCACAGAGACTGCTGATAGAGAGCTATTACCTAGTAAGTAAATATTCTAGTTTTCCTAAACTTAAAAGTAGTTGTGAGATTGTTTTTCATAGTATTTTCTCATAGTAAAAGTGCCTTTGGTTGAAATTCAGGATACTGTTTAAAATACTATTTTAGCCATTTCTTGGATGTAGTTGCATAAGTTCATTCCCATATGTTTCTGGGGTAAAATGCTATGTGAGATGCAATGAAGAACACAAAAGTTGAAGATATTAAAAAGAGCAGTCATCTTACAAACATTTGAAGAAGAAATAATACCAATCCTTCACAAACTCTTTTCAGAAAAGAAAGGAGGAAGGAACACTTCCCAGCTTATTCTGTGAGACCAGTATTACCCTGATACCAAAACCAAAGACATTACAAGAAAACTATAGAATGATATCCCTCATGAATATAGACACAAACATGTTCAACAAAATATCAGCAAACTGAATCCAGCCATATATAAAAAAGATTATACTCCATGAGCAAGTGGCATTTACCTCACAAATGTAACTGGCTTAACATCTCAAAAGGCAATGCATCATGTTAAGAGAATAAATGACAACAGATGCAGAAAAAGTGGCTGACAAAAATCCAACAACCATTCATGGTAAAAATTTTGAACAAACTAGGCATAAGAGAATTTCCTTAACCTGATAAAGAGCATCTATGAAAACTCCACCACTGAGAGGATACTTAATGGTGATTTTATGATTTAACCATTGAATGCTTTCTCTCTAAGATTAAGAATAATGCAAGGATGTCTGCTCTCTGCACTTCACTTCAGCATTGTACTGGAGATCCTAGTCAGTGCAATCAAGCCAGAAAAAAAATAAATAAAAAGGCATTCATGTTGGAAAAGAAGAAGAAAACTGTCTTTATTCACAGATGACATCATCTTCTATGTAGGAAATCCTAAGAAATTCATAAAAATACTATTAAATCTAATAAACAAGTTTAGCAGGGTTTCAGGATATAATATCTGCATATAAAACTCAGTTGAATATTTATATACCGGCAGGAAGTAATCAGTCCAAAAATGAAATTTAGAAAATACTTCTAAGCACAGTAGCATCAAAAAGAACAAACAATTTAGGAATAATTTAAATGGCTTGTATACTAAAAACGACGTCATTTGCTGGGAGAAATTTTTAAAAAATTAAGTAAATGGAGAGACATTCCATGTTTATTGATTGGAAAACCGAATATTATTTATATGGCAGTTCTCTCCAAATTGATCTATAGATTCAATACAATCCCTACGAACAAAAACTGACAAGCTGATCTCAAAATCTATATGGAAAGGTAGAACACTCAGAAGAGCCAAAGCAGTCTTTACAAAGAATGAAATTGGAAGGACTACACTTTCCAGTTCTAAAAAGAGCAGTCTTAGACTTAGGGGGAGAACCAGAAGTATATAGGGTTATGATCGCTGAGAGTCCCATTGAGTCCCTGCTTTCAGGAAGCCAAACTTCTCAAAAGAATGGTCTATACTTATTTGTCTCAGCTGCCTTATCCTCTCACTCTTCTCTGTGAACTGGTGAATTTCTGTGTAACTTTTCTTTTTATGATTTAACCAATAAGTAAGCATGCTGAAGGTTATAAACACTAGCACCATGTTTCCTTATGTGATATAAACCTGTGCCACAGTTTTTACAGTTCTGGGGCCATTAGAGCTCAAGTCTAAGAAGGAAAGTTGCAGTTTTACAAACAACAAATGAGGTGAGCTGAAAGGTCCAAACAGATAGATGAAAATTTAGGGGAGATTATGGAAGTTGAGTATGCTGATATTTTTCTCCCAGGGTCTTTTATTTTCTTCCATCCTCTGAGATAAGTTATCTGTTTTTTTCTTTGAACTCTCAAAGTACTTTGTGGACTTCTTAACCTCCCCCTTCTAGATTGTAAACTTGAAGGCCAGGATTCTCTTTATCATCCCTCTATGTATCTCTGTAATGTTCACAATGAAAATTGATATTCAATAAGTATTTTAATTAGTCAAATTTATTAATTTATTCTTTTTTTTTTTAAGATTTTATTTATTTATTTGACAGAGACACAGCGAGAGAGGGAACACAAGCAGGGGGAGCAGGAGAGGGAGAAGCAGGCTTCCCACTGAACAGGGAGCCAGATGCGGGACTCGATCCCAGGACCCTGGGATCATGACCTGAGCTGAAGGCAGACGCCCAACGACTGAGCCACCCAGGCGCCCCTTCTTTTCTTTTTTTTTAGTTTAGAGGTAGAGTTTATTGATTCATCAGTTGCATATAACACCCACTGCTCATTACATCAAGTGCCCTCCTTAATGTCATAAACAGGCCAAATACATTGTCAGTACTCAACAAAAATATTAAATATTAGTACCTTTTCCTCCTTATCCTACTCCAAACTCCTGAACTGCTCATGAGTTAATAGAAAGACTGATAAACAATGTGTTAAGTACTGCATGTATGGAATAGATTATAAGGAAGCTGAAATGGGTGTGCTGTCTCTCTAAGGGCAGGGATGATTCCCAAATCTGACTTGATTGACTTGAAGAATGGGAAGTCCATCATACAGCAGCAGGAGCAGGTTTGGGAACAGGAATGGGGGAAGTAAATAAATTCAGGCTTTGAGTATGTTGCATGTATACCACATCGTGTGTGTGTGTGTGCACATGTGTATGTATGCATGCTTAAATCTATCTATAATCTATTTTGCACATATATACATATTTTTTGTATCTCTAAATAATATATGGGCCTAAGATATATTTATAAAACATATATGTATATTAAATATGTATATATTACATAAATAGTAAACATTGTAGGTATTCTTTGGGTACAAGTAATAGCTGTTTTAAACTTAAAGGGAATTTGTTAGGAGAAGACTGGATTATCTCAAAGAATCCAAAGGCAGCTTCTGAAGCAGATTACAGTCAGACCTCAGAAGGGACTAGAACCAGAAACTAGAGGGCTATCAGGATTTCCAGGAGTCAGTTATCTGTATATCTCTATCTCTGGCTGCCTTTTTCCATCTCTCCTGTTCGTACTTTTCTTTTTCTCCTTCCCCAATGCCATCTCCTCTCTGTATGAACTCTCATTTCTGCTTCTCTCAATGTGTCTGCTTCATTTTTCTATCTTTCTCTTTGTCGTTTGGCTTTGCCTTCTTGGATACTCTTGTAGCCAAACTTGATGTCCTTATGTGGCTCTAGTTTACACGTTATCAGTTCAAGCAAATTGTACAGCATGAATAAGATCTCAATCTGGCTTCTAAAACTTCTGGAAGGGAGCATCAGATTTATCCAGGTGTTTATTCCTGGTGTGGTTAGCCATGGCCTAGGGACAGGGTCAGGTTGTGTAAACAGGATTCCTGGGGGTTCCACTATCTCTTTCTCTCTACATCGCTGTACATCACCAAACCAACTTGGGAATCATCATTTTCTAGGCATGGTTGAGATCACTAAGGGAGACTGTGTAGAGTGAGAAGTAAACTAAGAGTGGAACCATGGGGGCACAAAAATGTTGAAGGAATGGGTGGCTGATAAGGAGTTGGGAAGATTCAGTGAAGGAGTGGACAGAGACAGGACAAGAACCAGAACTAGATAGGCTAGGAACTAAAAATTTCCAAGTGAGGAGGAGTATCTGATATCAAGGAAGGTGGTTACTGTGAAGAATCCATTGACTCTGGCAATTAGAAGGTCATTAGTGAAAGAAATTTTATTTTCTTTCTTAGGATGGTGCTGGTAGTAGTTGTTCTTGTTGTTTTTCCATTTTAACAGAAACAAGGATATTTAAGGCAAAGGAGTCAATCTTTAATTATGGAACATCAATATGCAGGAGTGTATTATATTAGGTTAATACATTTAGCCTAATATAATGCCCCCTCCAAATCATTACAAAAGTTGCTTAAGGCCAATTTTACATAGTAATATGAATAAAATCAGGGTTATTATTATGTATTGCCAGAGTCACAGGCTATAAGAACAGAGAGTTTGCTTTTTTGGCAGGCCTCTATTATTTCTAGGGTACTTACACATTTGCAAATTCCAGGAGGTAGGAGAGGAGGGATATCCTGGGGGTTTTGTTTGATTGTATTGTTTGTTCTGAGAGCATTTGTCTGTCTCTGACTGTGGTAGAATGAACAAATTTTTAATAATGTGGAGTTCTAATACCCAGGAGTACTTAATGTTTTTTTTGTTTTCAATTCTCCTTCAACCTTGATATGACTTACAACATTCTGGAATTTGCTTAGGAACCTCGTAAGTTCAGACTTGAACTATTCCCTTAGTTCACATGGCTATTTAGTTGTCTTTTATGCCTCCTGATAAATTTTTCTCTACAAGCCAGTGATGAAATTTGAACTTTACTTCCAAGGAAGTGTTTCTGTACTAGTCATCCATTATACTGATGTATTAGCCAAACATTGACTGACAAACGAATCTACAGAAAGCAATCCAAAAAGAAAAAATTAGGTCTCCCCTATAATATAAAAAGCTCATATTTTAAGAAATAATCTTACTAAAACTATATCGTTTTTTCCCTTAAAAAGTGGAAATAGGGGTGCCTGGGTGGCTCAAGTCGTTAAGTGTCTGCCTTCGGCTCAGGTCATGATCCCAGGGTCCTGGGATTGAGCCCCGCATCAGGCTCCCTGCTCGGCGGGAAGCCTGCTTCTCCTCTCCCTCTGCCCCTGCTCTTGTTCCCTCTCTCGCTGTGTCTCTCTCTGTCAAATAAATAAATAAAAGTCTTAAAAAAAAAAAAGTGGAAATAATACTATCTATCTCTTAAGGCTATTGAAAAAAATCAAACTAATAGAAATTAAAGCACTTTGTAAATCATTAAATGCTATACAGTTTAATTTTATCAACGTTGCTGTCTCTCATGCGATAGGAATTTTAGTGACCATTGGTATACATAAGTGTTCCCTGTCTTTGCAAGTACCATGGTTTATTTCTCTTGGTTTGCTAGAAGAAGTTGGCCTCTCATGCTTGAGGGACAGGGCAAAAGGGACTACTGGTTTTTTGGGTGCTGAAAGTACAATGTTGTCCACAGCTTCTAATGTTTCTAACTTTTTTAAAACAAATTCAGATTTGGTGTGCTTTTACTTTAAATGTGACCCAAGCCTCTGGAAATTTTCTGGATTTTTAATGAGTTCAGTTTTTGGCATATACTTTTGAGTATAGTATAAGACATAAAAAATATGGCTACCAAAGGAAACTTAGGTGTAATCTTCTCTGTGAATCGTTATGTTGGAAAAAGTGAAATTTATAGCTGACCTTGATTCAGAACTGAATTAGTCATCCCTTACTTATGCAGGATATTACATCAGGAATTCTTGGGTTTGTGTCCAGCCCTGAGCAGTCAACTTCCTGGACAATGAAGTCCCAGAATAGCTCTCCGTTTAACAGACATTTATTGAGCACCTACTGTGTGCCACGCATGGTGATAGTCACATCTCAGCATTGGTATTCAGGTATTTTCAATCAAATTTCAAATAAGATATAAATACTTGAATACTATTAGTAATGAAATATCCAGTCATTAGAAAAATAATACCTGAGTTAATGTGTGAATGTAATAAAATAAGACAAGGGACTTGATTTATGTTCAGAATCTTAGGGCTTTGGTGTTCTAGTTCCATTTTTACGGTGCTCTATGAAATGCCACACATAGAACATTTATTAATAGCTGGGTAAAATTATGGTTCTGGGAAATCTGCAACCACACATCTGTCTCTCGATCACTATACTTGTCTCTGAGCTCCCGAAGAGCAAGAATTATAACAACTCATATTTAAGGACTTACAGTGTTCATCATAACAACTCCATAGCAACTATGAGAGGGTTTAGCAACTTATTCAAGACCACACAGCTAATAAGTGACAAAGCTCTTTTTCAAAACCACCTCAGCATGACTTTACAATTAATGTTCTTTCCCACGATGCCATCTTATTCCCAGTCCCCAGCACAGTCATCTGGCTCTGTAGATAGCTGTCGATGCTGGAATAAATAATGGATAACTTTCTTCTACCTTGCTTAGCCAGAGATGCCCTGTTCTTTTTTAAAACAATTATTTTCCTTTTAGTTTTAAACTTCATTTGAAAATATTAAAACTGGCTTACACTATATTCTTAAATAAAATCCATTTCTACCTTTTCTCCCTTACAGCCTTTCATCATGTTTCTGTTTACCCAAAGAAGGAGCTTCCTTTTTTCATCCATTTCACAGCAGGACTGTGTTCTTCTACAGCAATGATAGCTCTTCTCACACACCAGTTTCCTGAAATCATGGGTGTTTTTGCTAAAGCTGTAAGTATGATCTCAAGGACTTGTGTAGAGTATTTGTAAAACACACAAGAAACCATCTCTGATCTGTTTGTGCTAAACCAGTTGATCAGTGGAAGATGTTTGTATAGTAAATTACAGGAATTGATTTGTAAAGTTGCTGCTATAAATATGTCAAACATAAGTTTTTGTTGACTTGAGCTATGTTTTTGTTGCTTAAAAGTTTAAAAGAATACAATGGCATAACATGATAAAGTTGGTCTTTGTAGATCACTTTTGGTGGTAAACATAGCACTTGTTACTAGCTAAGGAATAACCCAACTCTTTTAAATGCTTTCTGTTTGGCACTAAAAAAAATTTCCCTATTTGAGAAACAATTCCCTATTTCGGAAACAATTCCCTATTTCGATTTTTCCATTTAAATGAAATCATTAATGGTAAAGTTTGCTGATGGAGAAAAAGTAGGTAAGATGGGACAGATGGAACATTCACCCTGGGTACAGAATGTGCTTTTTTTTTTTAAAGATTTATTTATTTATTTGAGAGAGCGAGAATTAGAGAGAGAGAGTACACGAGAGAGGGTAGGGTTAGAGGGAGAAGCAGGCTCCTCGCTGAGCAGGGAGCCTGATGCGGGACTCAATCCAGGGACTCCAGGATCATGACCTGAGCCGAAGGCAGTCGCTTAACCAACTGAGCCACCCAGGCGCCCCAGAATGTGCTTCTTTACTCAAAGCTTCTCACTGTTGTATCTGCATGTTCTTAATTGACCTTCCCCAACGTTGGGTGTAGAACCATGGATAGACCTTTATTTTCATTTTTATCCTTTAATTTGAACTACTTCCCCATTTCCTGAGCCAGGTCCAGAAGGTACTTGAGGACTGATATTAGAATATCCCATGATTGTTTACTCTTCTACACAAACTTAGTTATTAATGTCACTGGCTCAGAGTAAAATTACCAACTTTAAGTTGCTAAGCCTTTAAAAAATGGGTCTTTCTTATACATCTTCACATTTTTACCAGGTAACAATAGTTCAAACCCAAAAGGAAAATGCGAATTCATTTTAGTCCCAAATCAAAAAGCATTGAGAACTGTAGCAGCACTAGCCCTTACTCGGCAATGTAATTTCTATATTTTTCTCTATATGCCTCTGTTCTAACTCCCTGTTGCCTCAAAATTTCTTTTTCTGCCTTAAGAACAGTTTATTTTGTGCCTTAAAGATTAGTTGGTTTTCTTTTGGCACCAGGAGTAAAAGCACTGGTTTGCCTTTTTCCCTGAAGGTCAGCTGTATAATGTGTTAAGTTGCCACTGGCGGTAGGCCTAGCAGTCTGAGACTGCACTTGATTCTGGGTCAGTCTTCAAGGAGAATGACTTTCCACTGTTGTTCAGGGAGTATAGATATTTGGGTTGGAAACCGACTGTTTCCTTTTAGTGTGAAAGGGAAGTGTAGTGATCATACCGTAACTGTTGTTCGTGGTGGTGCTGACTGGGGAGTGAGTGCATCTCAAACTGAGATGACCTTACTGTGTACTCTGGCATGGAAAAAAATTGACTGGAAAGGGAATCCCATCCATTTAACAACTGGAAAAATATATGCAGCTGTGTATTTGAGATCACAGGCAGGCAGTGGGAGAGATGGTCCTTGGGGTTCTCTCAGAGTATTGGAAAGGAGGTAAAATCGAGTGAGGAGAGAGATTTAGAATCTGGAATCGATATGTAGCAATTGTTAGTAGTATACTTCCATGAGGTACTGGCTAAAATGAGTGCAGAGTGTATTCACTGTCTACTCTATCCATCAATGTTAGTATGTAGCATCTGTCTTTACCTGAGACATGGCTGATGCACCAGAAGAGTCTTTAAGATTACATCACACAAGCTCCTTAGCACTCCTGCAGTTGAGTCTGAGAATGAATAATTATATATTTTAAAGTGGAAGTTTCTTTTTTTAGACTAAAAGTTATTAATTTACTGTGATTCTAGTTAATGAACAATAAACAGGCATTTATTTACCATCCTTTGATATTTGTATAGTTGGTGGTATATAGTTATAAATGTGCCTCACAGCAAACTTTTATAGCCACATTTTATGCAGTGGCCTTTACATGTACATTTTTAGTTCCTAAAAGCTAACTCTTTACTCAAGGTACCTGCAGAACAGTATTTGGCATGCCGCAGTACCAAGGGCAGGTTCCACTGAAGAATTTATGGAAAATGATTACATGCAGGCCATCTCCAGCTTATAAACACAACGTATAAATGCAAGGGAGCTGGAGGCTCAAATTCTGCTTCTTCCCCTACTTAATGGTGTATGCAGTAGGAGCTTCACCATCACCCAGGAGCTTGTTAGAAAGGCAGAATCTCAGGCGCCACTCCAAACTTCCTGAATCTGCCTTTTAACAAGATCATCTGTGCGTTTAAAACTTGAGAAACCCTGCTCTCGTCTCCCCGCAGTCGGAGGAATTTAGACGCCTGGATAGTGCTGCCTCTTCCAGGCAGAAAAGGGGCAGCATTACAGAATGGCATGAGCGTAGGCTCTGGAGCCAGACTGCTTTCCTTTGAGTTCCAGCCCTGACACTTACTGGCTGTGCAACTTCAGGTAAGTTCCTTAGCCATTTCTCCCCCTCATTGTAAAAGGGGAATAGTACTACCTCGTAGGCGTTTGTGAGGGTTAAAGGAGTTTAAAATATGACAGGTGTTTAGAACCATGTCTGTCCACAGGAGAAACTAGGGAAGTGTCACTCTTGTCGCCACCCATCATTGTCATCATTATCACCAAAGTGCAGCTGTGATAAGAAATCCTAACCCCTTCACGTTGGGAGGAGCTGTGTCCTGAAAGTAAACTCAAAATGTATTTTCCCATGGAAATTGCAGTATAAATCGTGGCTAGGTGTCATTTAAACAATACTGCTGGTACATTATGTGTATTTGTACCACCAAAAGTGGAGAAATGTTTCAGATTGGAGGCGCTGGCAGACTGCCTGGTAGAACATCAAGTAT
The DNA here is from genome assembly GCF_002201575.2 of Neomonachus schauinslandi. Lineage (NCBI taxonomy): Eukaryota > Metazoa > Chordata > Mammalia > Carnivora > Phocidae > Neomonachus > Neomonachus schauinslandi. Next base: position 93,229,109 of record NC_058406.1, on the reverse strand, counting down.
TGATAAATTGCAAACGGCCTATGTTAGGAGTTTCAAATACGTCAGGTATTTGATAGCCAAATATAGTGGGAATCAATCTATTTAGTAAAGCAAAGCAGTTTCAGAAAATTTCCTAAATTTTTTCCATTGTTATCACGGTCTCTTCCTCATCCAGTGTATTTTTATATTAGCTCATATGCTAGAGTAAATTTAATTTGAATTTGTTAAAATACGTTTGTTACAAAAATTGCTTTTTTGTGAAGCAAGGCACTAGGGATTAATGCTTTTTCATAATCTTCACTGTTCCTCAGATTGAGATAAATGGAAGGGTATGAACTAGAATGGTTAGTGATTTTAGTGCCCCATCTTTTGCATGGTATGAAGCTGTGTGGAATAAGACTTTAGTTTCAGCAAGCTAGGACTTTCTTTCTTGATTTTTCTCCTGGCTGAGATGAAAACCACGTCTGACATTCAACATAGAGCAATAAAAAAAAAAAATTGCATAAATCCCTGGAGATGTGGAATGTGCTGATATCAGAGCTGATATTCTCCAAGGCCAGAATTCCTGAAAAAGGAAAAATTGCTTTTAAGTGGTAGGTCATTTTCTCACCTGCTTTGAAGCCTGCTGGGTTAAATATGAGAGTTCAAAGTAAGGGTAGCCAGCAAACCAAATGAACTGGAATCCGATTCTGCTTATCTGAAAGGAGCTTCTTTATTTAAGAGCAGCAATGCCCTCTCCTTAGAGAACCAATCTTCATCTAGCCTGGCCCCTTTCATTTCTCTCCTGCAAGAAAAGCTTTCTTCTTAGTAAGCCTTGGGAGGGCGTTATCACAGCAGTGAACACTATAGATGGTCTTTGGGGGTTTCACTGACTTACTGATAAATTCAGGCTTGTGGCATGTGACTTTAGTACTTTGAATTCAGAAGTGTGTTTGCATATAAAAATCTCTAGTTGGGTTTTAATGAAACAGGCTAGATAGCCTTTGCAACCTGGCAGAAAAAGGTGTTAATGGGTAAAGACAGGAATCAGAAAGATTCCCAAATAAATAGTTTGTTTCACTAAAGCAAAACTTTGTTGAAATCCGTTTCACTGAACACACACTGTAGCTGTGCTGAGGTGGGAATGGGCCCTGTTTCCACATATTTTTACTAATCTTTATGTGGGAAAATGTGGTTGGACATGCCAGTGATGAATTTCTGAGCAACTCATAATTGGCTGGCTCCACTGTAACTAGGGCCTAACAATCTGCTTGATTAATTCTTTAAGGACTACATTAGCCAAGTTGTATGATTTCCAAAGATATAGAAAGTCAGATGTTATGCTAACAAAAGACCTTTCTACAGAATGTCCCACTGGGATTTCTTCAGCCCCTTCCCAAAAATAATTAACATTTTTCTCCCCAAATTACATTTTAAAAAATAATAAGCAGAAATAAATGCCAAGTGTGTTTTACTGAATAGTGATCAAAACTTTTGAGGTTTGTACACTATTCTCATCATTTTTTTCAGGGCAAAGATCGTCTTCATACCTAGGGGAGTTGATAGATAATTATAACTTTATATTGATACATACCAGTAGAAAAAATATATTATTTCTAAAGGTTCCCAATTTTCCATTGTCATAACCAGTGACATGAAATTTGTTCATAGGTGAAAGTGATTTTTTTATATTCTCCATCTGATTTCATTCATGCTAAAAACCTATGTTAATTGTATCGCTCTTTATTAAATACATAGGGCCACATTCAGAAATTCAACTAACAAGTAAAACAAGTTTCTTCAGTTTGTTTGAAAATGGATTACATTTCAAAGCTGTGAGACTTCTTTAGTTCCTAAGAACTGACATAGTTTTTAAAACATTTTGAATTGTAACCAAGCTTATATTCCCATAAAATATTGTTCTGTAGCCATGCTCTTTCCACAGCAATATATCTGAGGTATTTCCCAGAGATTATACTGATAATAAAAGGAGCCCATTGTGTGACAGGTCAAAAAATTTTAAATGTTTACATTTTTGTTCCCTTGTTAGTGCCACTGAATTCAATCTTTATTTGGGCAGTATAGCATATTCCAATTTTTATTTTCTTAATCAATTGGGATATTTCTAGCAAAAGAAAAGATGTTCTCTACTTCCATTAAGGGCATTTCTCATGCTTCATTCTCATTGTTTCCCTTTAAAAAGAACCAGACTGAGAAGATTGTGATATTGCTGTTGTTCTTCTTTATCCATATTTTCTGAGTACTAAACTCTTATTTTCAAAGCGGGGGAAAAAAAGAATAAAAATTAAGACAGTGTACTTTTTAACACATGTTTATACCCCTTCCCCAGGGTTTCCTTCAGTTTTGAAGTTTGTGGAAAACACCCTCTTTCCCTATTAACATGTGCCTGTCAAGTATGAAGTTCACAAAAGCTTTCCTTCCCTGAATTTATTTGGCAGTATATTTAATCATCCTTTCCCCCTCAAAGCAGATGTCTCAGTGCCAAAGTTTAGGACATCCTGTCACTAACTGCTACTGATATATTGATTGCTTAATTATTAGCACTTGGGGCAAATGGACTGCATAGCAGTTTTCAGAAGAGTGGTGCTTAGATATTGATGTCAATTGCTTACTCTAACCCCATTACATGAGTGATACTAGAATTCACATTAGGAAACCTACTGATTTTTCTTTTAGAAAACCTTTGTTTTTTGCAGACCCCGCAAAGTCCTCTAAATGGAGAGAATAATGGGATACAGAATAAAATTATAATCTTGAGGAATAGTTTTTATTGGCTTCTTTCTTGAGTTGAACTTTGCTCTTTCTCCCACCAATCAAATTTCTAATGCTCAAGAGAACTAAATTTGTATGACTATTTAATATATTACGATTCTAAACCAGGAGTAATTTAGATTTCAGTTAGTTATTATCTTTGTTCTTAAGAGTGTATATTTAGGCTCTCATTTATTCTTACCCAAGCCATTGGAGGACAGATTGTGGTTTTCCAGTGTTTTAGATGGGCAAGTTTGAGTCATTCAAGTAAAGTGATTTGCTTGAAATCACACAACAGGTAGTCCTTTAGTGATGATATATATGCTTGGTTTCAGTAAAGTGTCAGTTCACAACTTAGGCCAAAACAAGTACAAAAGAATATATTTCAAACAAAATATAGTGAGGCCAGGAGCGCCTGGGTGGCTCAGTCGTTAAGCGTCTGCCTTCAGCTCAGGTCATGATCCCGGGGTGCTGGGATCAAGCCCCACATCGGGCTCCCTGCTCGGTGGGAAGCCTGCTTCTCCCTCTCCCATTCCCCCTGCTTGTGTTCCCTCTCTCGCTGTGTCTCTCTCTGTCAAATAAATAAAATCTTTAAAAAATATATATATATAGTGAGGCTGAAGGGATATAGAATGATGGCGTGGTGATAGTAAAGTGGTTTTGCTAGAGAAGTCTTCCTATAGGAGATGAATTTGGAGAAGAGTTTTAAATGAGAAGGCTAATATGGATTTTCAGAAAATAGGAAGGACGGTTAGGTTGCAGAAATGCTTACTGCAAAAACCAAAACATCAGTAGACACACTGTCTGGAGAACTCTGCACTCTTCACAACATAAGCCTATTTGATGAACTCTAATGCTTTAAAATAAAGAATGCCCATTTACTTTTTTTGTCTTTCAAGTTGGTTCACTTTAATTTCATTCCTTTTCTTTCTAGTAAGCCACTTAAGAATGAAGAACACTGTTTGGTCCCTTCCATCCACACTCATACAATGGTATAAAAAACTTCAGCCTATCTAACTCTCTGAAATGTACAGTAATATGAAAGAAGCAGCAGGCACTGCTTTGTAATGATTCAGAGGGAATTTGATGGACTCTCTGAAATGGTAAAAAAAAAAAGAAAAGAAAAGAAACTTTTAATATAAAGTACAAATGTATACCCCATGTTTCAATACCATTCTTCTTTCAAAATCAGAGGGTAAATTTGTGAAGGATTATCTGGGGAAGTTTAACTGAACAGAATAAACTTTGGTCTAAAATATAACATGTGCGTATCTTCTGGCTCACATGGGAATTTTAGGTAGCAGATGTACTTCTAGTAGTTGTATCAGTAGGTAGGAAACGTAGGTGTGTTTCTTAATGCTGATGAGGCCTTGATACAAGATTGGCTATTGATAGTATTCTTTCTGAATCTGAGGAAAAATAAAATTATCTGTCTTATTTTTGTAATGACATTAAGATTGTCTTACGTCCATCTCTAACAGCCAGCTTCAAGAAAAGAAATTACTTGGGCTTCAGATGCTGCTCAACAAAATTAAGAGAACTGATATTCAGAGAATTCAGACCACATAATCACCCTCTCATCTCATCCTATAATTTCAAGCATTCTGAAAATGAAACGTATATGTATTCTTCAAAGTGTTGGAAAGGCCTCTATTCTTATTGAGCACTTGTAAATTACGAGGAGGATATATATATATATATAGAGAGAGAGAGAGAAGCAGTTTGGGGAAGAATTCAGAAGAGAGCATATTCTCACAGCCTTTGTTAGGAACGTGCCCGCTCTTATTTTCGTCTATTCAAGATGCTGGAGTCCCACTTTCTTTGTGAAGCCAGAGTTCAAGCTTTGACTCCCAGGTAGCAGCAGCTTTACAATTAAACTTTAATCCCTTAGTGTTTGTTAGACTCCTATCTAGAGTATAGCTGCAACTATTCTTGGCGGGCAAATACATTGCTGTGTTTCCTACAGTCACAGTGAGATAGAAGAATGTTCTCTGGCTGGGGTGTGGATGAAGGCACTTTACTAATCTTATGCATAATTCATCCTTGGTTGCTGGGGTACTCAGAGTTGAAACTTTGCCCTCTGATAAAATTCAGCTGGATTTTTTATTTACTTGACTCTGATCCCTTTGGATTTAGCCCTTATTGAGAGCCTGGGGATTCTAATTCAACTAAGCCCTAGCTGCGTAGACTTTTCTTATTAATTTGCTCTTGGTGTATTTTAGCTATTGTTCAGACCACCGTAAACAACAACAGCAACAACAGCTGCGCTAAAGAACATGCAGTTCAGAGGCCTGGAGACCCTGAAAAGATTTCTTCTTTCGGTATTAGCTGATTGACTGGAAGGACTCCAATAGGGCTTATCTTAGTTTGTTTTCAAAGTGTAGTTTTTAAAGAGCCTCCGCATTTAAAACTATGTGAACTCTTGTTCTATAGCATGCCACAGTATGGTAATGATTATTCTGTAATGTACTCCACGTTTTCACCATTCATATTCATTATATTAAGATGTTACAACCGATGGATCTGTTCCTTCCTTCCTTCAATGAGCAGGTATGTGTTGGGCCCCTCTATGGAGTATGAGATACAGTGTGTGTCCACAGGTAACTTGTAGTCTAGCAGCAGGGGGTTTGAGACAGGCAAGGGATGTGTTAGTATAAGACAGAAGCTGCTGCCACAGCAGTAGATTAGCTCACCCTTGCATGTTTATTCATTTGACTGGAAGTGACTGAGGAGTTATTTTCACGTGCCTCACATAAGATGTAGTGACCTAAAAAGTCATTTTAGACTCAGGACTTTCCCTTTTGGAAGACTGTTCAGTTAGGAGCTCTTTCAGTCACACAAGGAAGGTAGAAAGAGGAGCCTCTATTCTCTTTCAAACATGAGGCATGTAGGACTTTCATCTTAAAACTTAACTGAGCAAGTACATGTTTTTATAAACAGTGGTATTCCTTATGTTTATCTGAATAGTTTAAACTTCATCGAAAAGTGAAGCGTTCCACAATTCAGAATTTAAATAAGAAATATCTTGCCTCAGATTCACATAGTAGCTGCCATAAGACAAAAGCCTCTCATGCTCCTACATTTTCATTGTCCTTGTTTGTGTCCTCTCATTTCTAATAATGACAGATTGATAAAAGGTAAGGGCCATTCTGGTTTGGAAAATGAAACAGCACCATGTCATTGTCAAGCAGAATGGGGTAGCAAGAGTTAGGACTAAAATTACTTGGGTCTGTGGTCATGTGAGAGAGACGCGAAGGAGCCACTCAGAATTTCCCAGAGCCTACTGTTAATGTCAAAGCTGCATCCTACAGTCACTGATTCTGAAAACCGGCACAAGTGTTAATTTTTAAAAAATAATAAAAAGACATTGGGGTAGGCACTGAAATAAGGTTCCTTTTCCTTCTCTCCCAAGCTGAATTTTGCTGATCAATTCTGCATCCTGGACAATTCTACCTTTTTATAGGGGGGACCACCAAGATTTTCTAAGGAACTACAAAATATTTCCAATCTTTATTGGCTCAATCAAGTTTATGTGCTAACTGGATCATTGGGGATATGACCTTGGAATACATATTTCAAAATAGGCACAGGACCTGTCCTTGGGGAGCTTATACTAATTGAGCATGTCATCAGTAAATATGGTAAAATGATGGAAGTTTATGGCCCAAGACCGTACTAGGGGGTCAAAGAGTATACTGATTTAACTCGGTGTGGCAGCAGAAGAAAGGAAGTGGGGCAGTTTGAACAATGACTTGGAAGCAGAAGACTGCAGATGAGGCTTTGGAATTTACTGGTGATTGTTCTCTAGCAATCCATCCAAGCTTGCAATATCTGCTGGTATAAATAGAAATTATCATTCTTTGGGTAGGTTAACAGAATATGTATCTCCAGATAATGAGTTAGATGCATGATAGCATCTTCCAGCTCAGAAGTTTGATTTGTAACATGCTGGTAAGGAGGCACATTCATATTTCTGGGTTGTAAGGAGCCCGCTCTTATCCATTCACCTGTGTTCCCATTTAGACTAGACCATGTCTGCCAATATTAGGTCTCTAGAGAAAGAGTTAAGTCAAAAGTCAATTCCAGACCCCCTGAGCTCCTGGCTACCACCTACTCCCATAGGACTTGGACAAAGATAATGAACACAGTTACTTAACTTTTTTTTTTAACTTTTACCTTTCAGGTGGCATTGAGAGTAATCATCTCTCTTGGCCTCAAGCTCCATATTAAATTATTTTTTTTAATTGCTTTTGAGCAGTAACTTTTCTTTGGTCGCTTAACCAGTCATATAAGTTGAGACTTCTGTCTCGATGTCCATTTTATACTAGCTGCCCTGGGAGAACAGATGAAAAATAATAAGTCAGTTAGATATTTTATGAGTATTGAGATCCCTTCCATTCAGAAATGTAAATAAAATAACCAGCATGAGCAATCAGCTTATGTCAGATTCCGTGGGTTTATGTTACATAGGGAAATTATAGTGCAACCTGAAACATGCATCTTAATGAATTCATAGTGGTGTCACAGTTGAATGTAAACCCTTGAGCTTTTCTACTGCAAAAGGTTTCAGAAATCACCTTTTATAAACTGCCTAGGGAAGGAGGAAAAAACTAAGATGATACCAACAAATGCTGTCACTGTGTAAGTGGCTGCCTCCCAGCACCAAATTGTGCCAGCTAAGTAAAGCGAACACTTAGGATACTGCTCACCTTTTAGCTTATTCAGTGGTGTGTGTGTGTGTGTGTGTGTATTCTAATATAGTTGACCCTTGAATGACAGGAGTTACGGGCACTGACCTCCTGTACGGTCAAAAATCCACTTATGACTTTTGACTCCCCATAAACTTAATGTTGACCGGAACCCTCGTCAACATAAACAGTTAACACACATATTGTATGTTGTATTGTTACATACTGTATTCTTATAATTAAGAAAATGTTATTAAGAAGGTCATCAGGAAGAGAAACAAATACATTTCCAGTACTGCACTGTGTTTATAAAACAAATCTGCGTAGAAGTGGACCTGTGCACTTCAAACCTGTGTTGTGCAAGGGTCAACTTACTCTGTTTCTGAAAGAAGCACAAGAGAGTGCTGTGGAAAAATGGGTTGTCCTTGTGATTTTTGTCCTCAAAAATTAAGAAAGCTCAGTAAGGAAGTAGGACAGGAGCCTGGTAAATAGCTCTGTTTTTACCTTCACGATGCAAGAAGCCAGTGACCTAACTGGAAGTTAGGAAATCGGAATTTGTCTCTTGTTTTTGGCAGCCACTTTTATCTAGCAGCTTGTAGTGCACAAGACCTGTCTTCTCCCTTATCAGTGAACTGGTTTGGCGGTCCCTAAAGCTCTTTCATCACTCTCCTCCCATTCAGTGTGGCCTCACATATGATGAATCTGCTTGCCACAGAAGTCCCGTATGTCAAATGGGACATCGAGGCCTGTCAAATTCTAAGGTGGGGAGTGAGGGAAAGAACCACATATTTTTAATTTTAAATTATTCCTTTTTTACATTGTAATTTCTTAAGAGTTTGGCTGAATTTATGCCAGCGTCTGGGCCTGTAAGCCTCCATTAATGCATCACAATTGTGGACAGAATATTTCACATCTCTTATTTAGTCTAGAACCTCAAATGCTAGTGAGTTGTCATTAACACTTAGCATTTGTTATGTACAGTGTAGCTCTCTTTTCGTCCCTATACATGTAACAAACGGACTCATCCCTGTGCTTTCCCATCGGTGCCCCGGCGTTGATGGACATAGATCAAGATGCTGCGCGGCCCTGCAGAGGCTCCACACCATGTGACAGTCGAGGCGCATGCAGCTAGCTCACATTAGTTCAGCTCTTATCTCAGCATTCTCATTTCTCGGTCGTCCCCAGTGTATATAATATGTACCGGCTTGAAATTCCTTATATATTGCTTGCACATTCTTCTACGTTTCAGTGCATACCAGTTCCTTCGCTGTAGAACCCCTTCTCTGACTCCCTTCCACCAGTCCATCCCTTATCTTTTAAAACTCCAACTTAGAAGTCACCCCTGTAGAAAGGCTGCCGTATCACCTCCGCGGGATTGCTCTATTCGGAGACTTCTGTTTCTTAGTCCATTCCTCGAACTGTTTTTCCTTTGTGATTGTTGCTGTGTAGCTTGCCACCCAACAGGCATAATGATCCGAGGAATGATGATTTTCCTGTATGTCTTGTCTTTGTCTATTACATACAAACATTTTGAAGGCCACGGCCTTCTCAATTTCCCCAGAGTTCTAGTCCGCCTTCCACACCTTTTCCCTTTACATCATAGCTGACTGCCTGGAGGAACAGGCCACATGTTCAGGGCTCGGCCTCCACCTCAGCATGAGTGTGGCAGCCTGCTGAATAGGCCCCGACAAATGGGAAGGATTTAACCCTTCAGCTTGGCAGTCTCCGCATTCTACTCAGACGCCTTCAAGGAGTAGATGTGGGATCAGAAATAGGTCTGGAGACGGGAGCAGGGAAATTTTTAATGAAGGCTTTGTCCTTCCTTTTCACACAAGACCCATGAAGCTGCTGTCGTCAGCAGCTCACCCGACACTCTCCTGCTCTGCCTCTTTTCCAGGAGTCAGGGTTAGTTTCAGAAAAAGGCTCTTGCTAGAAGCCATGACCTCGTACTTTTATCCCCTCCATCTGGTGTGCGGCCTCATGGGGCTGTGCTGCTATGCAGGAGGTGAGCAGTGGAATTCTTTAGATGATGACTTCTGAGCCCACATGCGGAGGCAGTGGGGGTGGGGAGCAGGGAGAGCCGTGAGAGCCAAGATCGATGGACCAAAAAGTAAGGTTTGCTCTGGGACAGATCCTGACTGTAGGTAGACTGTTTTCATGAGGTGTCCTTCCCCTAGCTCAAGTGGGGGCCTAGGTCTATGATGGATGAACATTGTGTTCCTGCAGTTTTCCCTTCTGCCTTCACAGTTGGGGTGCAGGAGTGGGATAGGTAGGGTATGTGCAGGCTTATGCTGTTTCTGAAGGAATGCATTCCAGGGTTGAACAGGGAAGGGTTCCCCTTGCACACATCCTCTCTTGGAGCTGCTTTGTCTCACTGTCTTGGACCTAAACAGAAGTCCAGATTTTGAATGAGGGTGGGAGGAGGGGGGTTGGGAGCAGCAAAAGTTTTTGATCAAGTAAAAATCTGTTGTCTGCCTCATCTCATAGGGGTTTCTCTGCAGGGTGGATTCTCCTTGCCTTGGTGTAGATAAATTACTTGTCTCAGCTAGAGGTCCCAGGACTTTTACCAGGCCTTGAGTAGGCATTTGGCCTGGGATAGGACGGGTTTTTAGCACTCTCATTCCCTCTTCTCACTTTCCTAGCCCAGGAGTTGACAGCATTTAAAAAAAGAAAGAGTGAAACCTCAAAGGAAATTCTAATACATACTTTAGAAGCCCAAAGCCTTAACAGTTTCCGCTCACGGCTTCTCAGGACTACTTGTACTCTTTGCGCTTAGCATCACTTTAAAAGAACTAGATAAAATTAAAACAAATAGTTAAAGTGTTAATCTGAAGAAGAAAAAAAGGAATAGAAAGTGCTAGGAGCCAGAGTAGATTAAATGCAGACTACTTAGTATAGTGATCATTTTCTGGCAGTGGAAACGTGGCCAAAATGACAGGGGATTCGTTGATGTGGTGAAGGAAGGTGTAGGCTGTTCCTGTTGTAAATTCTGCTCGTCTATATTCTCCTTGAATATTTTGTATCCATTTCTGTTCTGAAGGGGCTGGGACTCTGGCCCTTCCAGCCTGAGGTAGTCTCAGTCTTTGAGGAGAACACACAGGGTGTGAAGTGAGAAACCCCGGACTTGAGTTCTGTCTGCGCCACTCCGTATCACATGACCTCAGACAGATCCCTGAGCCTTTCTGAACAGCACCTGTGCAGTGAGAATGTCTTCCTCCTCACAGGGTCGGTGTGAAAATTAGGTATATGTTACAGCATTTTGTCCTTGAAAATGCTTCTCATGAACATCACAGTTATTCTCTGGGAACCCCACCCAGACAGTTGTCATTAGGACAGCTGTGGATTACCTGGTCTTCCCTTTTTCTTCACTCAGTTTAGCCTTTCTGTTTGGTCAGGCCTGCGTACAGGGGCTGGTGGGGGTGAAGTAAAGTCACCAGATTTCAGCTCCTTTTGGTCAAAGAAAGAGAACGTCTACGTCTAGCTGCTCCACCTATAGCCTCATAGGCAAGAACGGAAGTGAGCACACAGTAGTTCAGAGTTAAGGGATCAGGGGCAGAATGCTTCCCTTGCTTTCTCAACTCCAGGATGACTAAAATGTCTTCAATAAATGAGGAAGAGCCCCAAAGATGCTCAGGGATAACTTAAGCCATGAATGGAAAGTGGAAAAATGTACTTAAAAACTCTCCCTCTCTTCTATCCCTTTGACCTTCGGGGTCAGGGACAGGCATATTATTGACACTCCACTGGCTATTGCCTGAAACCTGCCAGTCACCCAAAGAGATTAACAGCTTCTAGGAAAGCTCAGTTTAGTGCAGCAGCTGTGACATATTTACCCTAGAAAAGTCACTGCTTGCTCCTCTCCAGGACCTCTCTCTTATGGACATTATCTCTGGAACCCAAAGCTATCCTGTTTTCTAACCAAATAAAAGTTAAAAACAACAGGTCTTGGGCTGCAGGCTTGGTAATTCTACTTCGTGCAGTCCTAGGAGGCTGCCCCATCATCCTTAGCACACAGGGCACAGATTGGACTATCCCCAGCGTGAACCAGCCATGGGAAGTCCCACAGTCTTAGCCATTCTGCTTGGGTGGCAATTGTCTCCTGTTGATCTCTCCTCTCCATGCCTTTTCTGCATCCTTTCCCTGCCACTTCCCAGGGGAATACCAGTCCCCAAACTGCACAGCTGCTCGAGTATTGATAATGGAACTTTTTAACATTCCTTGGTGATGGCTGAATCCCTGAAGCTGGTATGACTTTTGAAGGATTTGATTGAAATCCAGTTGCTTGTTTTATTGTCAGGGAGAGGGAGGCGGACTAGAACTCTGCTGCAGCCTGGGAGAAGCTATGTGTATGTCCACAGAAGCGCAGCTCATGTGTGTGCATTTCCTCCCCGTTGTGCGCAGGCTCACAGGAGGAGCAAAGAGTGGAAAGGAAGCATCTCTTTCTTGTTTTCCAATATTGCTTCAAAGGTGCCCAACCCCCGTAGTAGCAGGCAGTTCCCAAGTGGAGGGTGGGGGCAGAGGCCTCCACCAAGGCCATCAATAACCAGGTGTGAGCTACAGGTCTCCGGGTAATGTGAAGCTCTCCCGTATTTCATTTCTGCACCCAGGGGGCGGCTCTGCAGGATTGCTTACGGAGAGCTCTGTGTCTGGCACCTCTCTCCACAAGGCCCAGGCGCCCAGGGTCCCACGGACCTGCCCAGGAATGCATCACATTATTCTCTGGTGCTGTAATTTGGCTGCAAGAGCTAGGCTGACGGCCTCCCAGGGATGAGAAACATACTCTCCCTGGCGGCCTCCCTTGGGCTTCTGCCCTATGACCACTGAGGGCGTTTAAAAACCTCAGAAAGGGTGAGGAAAAAAGAAAAATCCTGATTATCTCTCTTATATTAAGCCATGTAGAAACCAACGTCCTGAGTGGGTCTGAGAATTTGGCAAAAGACTTAGTGGTTGGTGTTCTTGCTAAGGGAGGTGAGAAAAAGGAGAAGAAATTACTCTCTGCAATAGGGAGGAAGAGAAACGAGGTTGTAAGTGGTCACGAGTCAGACCTACAAGACTTTTTGCAAACAGACGTTCAGGGCCAGGCAGTGTTTAATTTTTTAAAATAATCCGAAGTCCCTGATTTCATTTTTCCAGCATCATTCTAAGAAAGCGTATGGGTTAGCGCTATTATTCAAGGCTAGCAATCACAGAAGTTGGCTCTTACGTGCAGGACTAGGTTCAGGCTGGCGTTCTTACTTGTACATGAGGGAAACTGGCCACAGGCTCTGCAGCCAAGGTATTTCAGCCACGTGCCTTCTCTAAAAGAGGCTAAGACCTTTAAAGGATAGAGATCATGTCTTTGAAGCTAACTTTGTATCCAAATGGCACTTTCTGCAAGGCATTCTACTAAATATTGAAAGTTAGAAGAGATGAGGACCGACACGAAGGAGTGTCAGAGAGGAGAGGGGCGAAGGGACTGCTGCCAGAGGGACAGACCTCTACTGACCAGAGGATGGGTGGGAGGGGGTGGTTAGAGGCAGTGAGTGGGTGGCAGCAGAACTAAATGGAGCCCTGACTGCACCAAATGCAGTTCTCCTTCTGCTGCTTGTTCCACATAAATTTGTTTGTTTATTGCGGAATGGATGCCTGTTGTCCAAAGCCAATTGGAATGCAGAGGCAAGAAATAAGAGGAAAAAGTAATTGTTTGGCCATCATTCCTTCTTGGGACCACATAGCCTCAATAGTGGGGCTCACATGGACCTCTTTTCTCTCACTGTCCACACCACTGTTCATACATGTCACTCTCTGGCCAGCTTGCTCTTAACTACTTACAGCAACGAACTACAGTTTGGAGCCCAGGAGAGGCACAGAGCAGTATGAGATGCCAGAAGAGGCTCAGTTCCTTCCACAGGGTAAGAACTGAAAAGGAATATAGGTGACAGAGCACAGGCAGAGTGAACTTGGGTTGAAGTCCCAGGAAGGCCTAGCTATCCTTTATGCGGGAACCTGGGCGTTCTTGTGCGTAGGGGCAGACTGGGACCCGAGGCTCTACTCAAAGACAGTACCCTTATGTCAATTCCTGCAGTTCTAGTCTTGAGTCAGACTGACTATGACCCTCTTACCTTTCCACTACTCCAAGGCTTTCTTCCTCCTAATCCCAGCTCAAGATGTCAGAAGTTCTTCTCTTCCCCTCCCATTTCCCCCTCCCTAATCCCACCATTGGCTCATCAGTTATCCACTCTGCAAGGAAGACATTCCCCTGGCCTGACTCACTCAGTCCCATTTCTCCACAGGAATCCCCTCACCGCAGACCACAAGGGCCCTGACTAGCTCATGTTTTGTGTTAATGGATGTGAAACCGGAGCAAACCCCTCACCAAAAGAAAAACCACCCTAAACTCTCCCACACAGGTCTCAGTAGGTTACACAAATATTAGTCCTATCATCCAAATAAATCTGCCCCCATGGCCCAGAGCTCTGGCTCCCCCATCCTTCTGCTGCCTGTGCAGAGTGAAGCTGCACCACAAACACGTGAGGACCCCAAGGGTTGTTGGAGAGGAACTTGGAAAGGAGGGGGGGGGGTGCCTATACTCAGAATTCCTTGTGTAGGCCCCTTAATCTACAGCCTGCTGTCAATACAGTTCTAAATGGAAGGTTCTAAGAGACATCATGATGGGCTAGGCCAGTTAGGGACTTTGGTAAGAGCGTCCGATGGCTGGAATGGGGGTCATAATTAAAACTCAATATCTGAGATAGGTTTGTAACCTCGCTTTACAGAGGAGACGATAAAGGCTCAGAGAATGTGGGTATCTTGCTCAAAATATCAAAAACAGTAAATGGCACAGCTGTGATTTCAACCCAGGTCTGTCATGACTGAGAATTTCTATGCCACTTTGGTCTTTTACAGTATCACCAGGCAAGAGATAGCCATTGTCTGAGTCACATAAAAACAGGACAGGATGGTTTTGGGGACTCCCATGTCCTAGCCTCTAGCTTACTAAGTCTACCATCCCTGGAGACTCCTCTACTGCAAGCTTAGTTAGGCAGCGGGTAGTAGCATAGAAGGATCTCTCCCCTATTTAAGCCAAAGATGGAGTGAACAGTAATAATCACCAGGACTTGGAGAGTCACTAAAAAAAAAAAACTTGTTGAATAAATGGGGTAAGGCTGCTTTCTGAGCTGTTTACCATTTTGGCCCCAAGCCCCAGCTCTCCTTCCCTCTGTAGCCACTGGCTTCCATTCCCAGCTTTGAAGACCAGGATCCTCTCCTAAAAACTGCCCAAGCCAGAGATCCCTGCCTAGTATACCTGCCTAGTATATACACTGATGCCTCATGCGGGGCCCTTGAGATCAGACCTGCTACCCTCTCCCACCCCCCATGAGTCCCATACCTTTTACTGAGTATTTCCCAAACCTGGCTGACCTCTAGAATAATGCATAGGAACTTAAAAAAAAAAAAAAAATCAAATCCCAAGGCCTAGGCAGGCTTACTCAATGATCTGTTAGGCATAAGAACCACTACATGCCACTCGGTTTGAATAGGCAGCAGGTGAATAAGAGGCGAGTGAGTAACATGCTGTCTGATATAGGTTGAAAAGAGGCAGGAGATTGGACGAGAATGTATGTTTGTGTAGTCATATAATTTTTTTCCCCTACAAAATACAGCAGTTTATAAACCTATGAGCATGTGAATGGAACCTTGTCCACTATGGCTAACTCTTATCTAGCAATCCCAGACTCTTGATAATGGAAGAAGGTTGTAGCCTAAGAGTTTCTTTTGGGGTACCAGGCAGTCTGCTCAAACTGACCCAGGGAAGAGATGTGGTTTCATCTCTGTCCCATCTCCCCTCAGTCAGGTAGGAACACAAAGAAGCTCTCCCCAGGTACCCTTCCTCTTGCACACACAAGAAGTGTCAGGAAGCCGGTGCAAAGGAAAGGAAAGATGAGCCTTGACCATGTGCTTTAGTGCAACTTCTATCACTCTGAAGACCCCTCCCTCTTCCACTCTCCCTTCTAACCTCCCAAGGTGGCAGTCAGGGAGCCATTCAATTTCTTAGATCCCCTGTCAACTCCTTCCCAGGGCTAAAGAACCAGTCAGGACACGAGAGTCCTTCTGGATTACTCTCCAAGTCCTTAAATAGAAACTGTAGCAGCCCAGAGTTGAGGGTAGAGGAAGGTGTGCATGCAAAGATCTTGTGCTTTTGAGTCAGGAGGTTTGAAGTAGAGGGATGAGTGAGGTATTTCTATGTTCAGGTCTGGTCCAGCCACTCTGCCTTCTTGGGGGCCTTGCAAGTGTGGACGTCCACAGTGTTTCTGCACTCCTTGCATCGCACAGCACAGCACCAGTGGAATTTGCACTCACACTGGGTGACACGGGTGACTCGAGTTGTGTCATACCCTCGGCCACAGCACATGATTTCGCAACCATCCGTCCCTTTAGATGTCTTGCTGCAGACACGGCCCGCAGTGCCAAGGGAACCTGGGTTGGGGAAGAGAGAGAGTGAGAACCAAGCTACCTCTTCCTTCAGCTGCTCTGGGTTCCCTTACCCACATCCTCACGAGGAAACCATAAAGAATCCCTTTTCCTGAAAATATGCCCAACTAGCCAAAATGACCATCTCCTTGCTTCCCTCTGCACCAGGCTGGCTGGCTTCCCACCATCAAGGCTCCCCAAAGACCATTGACTTCACCTGCAACAACCGCCCCCCCCCCGCCAACCCCGCCAATACACAGCTCCGTATCTCTTTCAAGACCTGGCCTTAAAATGCTCCCAACTGTTAAAGCTGGGTAAGGGCTCTCCGTGTTTGAAGTTATCCATACTAAAAAGTTAAAAAAACAAAAAAACAACTTAGCCTATAATTTATCTTTTCCAAGAAGTCTTGCCACAACTCTGATCCAGCTACCATTTGTTAGTATTTTGGTCCTTAGTTGATATTTTATTAAGCTGTACCATATAGGGAAGTAGTATAGTATGGCCATTAAAAGCACAGGCCTTATTGTCAGATTGTCCAAGTTTAAATTCCAGCTCCGCCACATCCTAGCTATGTGATTTCTCAAGGTAGTTAATCTCTCTGGACTTCAGTCTTCTCCTATGAAAATAGGCATAATAATAGCATCTAACTCAGTGGATTGTTACACTATGTCTATAATCTCTGTTCAACTGAGGAGGCAAACTGATTAGCATGACTGCCCAGAAGCATATCCCTATGGAATTCCTACAGAATATCCCTTGCCCCTTATAGTAGGAACTCTTGAAGGGTAAGGATGATGTTATCCCCCTGCACAGAGAATGCTCAGGACTTCATTCTGACCGATTTTAGCAAAAGAGATCCTGACAACGGATCATAAAATCATGGAGTTTTGGATGGGATGGACCCTAGAAAGTACCTACCCTAGTCTTTCCCCAGAGATGGGACATTAACTGACCTGGGGGCTGAAACAGACTGACTGATACTGTCACAGCAGGCTGCACATTCTACTGCCATATGCAAAGAAAATGCTAGAACTTAGGACTTCTATATTTGTTTTTTATCTCATAAACTTAAAATCTCTACTTTGTGTGTTTTATAATGTACATATTAATACAGTGGAATATATCTGTCTGTTATAAGTAAATATCCACATTTTGGAGGTACATACTCCCAAGAATTTTTTAATGATAGGAATATACAACCCAAAATGTTAGGAGGCCACTCCTCCAGCCTGTGACCTAACTAGTCCTACTCTCTCCTTCTCCTAACTCCAAGGACTGGGGCTTAAGTCCTCCTCTTGTGCACCCAAAGCCTCTTCTATAGACTGGAGCTGAGCTGTCCAGTGTAATAGCCACTAGCCACATGTGATCATCTAGATTTAAATTAACTAAAATTAAATACAATTTAAAACTTAGTTTCTCAGTCACACTAGCTACATTTCAGATACTCAATAATCCCATGTGGTTAAGTGGCTACCGTATTGGATAGCACAGATGTAGAACATCTCTATCATCACAGGAAGTTCCAACTGGACAGGACTGCTTTGGAGGGAATTTCTGGCTCCTTACTCCCTTGTAGGATGACTTATACCCTTTGAATTCCAGGCCCCACTTTGGGTTTTATGAGACTTAATTTTATGCCTCCGAGGAAAACCAACGCATACAGGACCCATCTACCTTCCTACTCCAAAGATCCTACCCCAAAGGTGCATTTTAGGTATGGCAGCCTAGGCTTACACCTTGGATGTTATGGAGTTATTTCAAGACATTCAGAGAGTAGACCTCTGAATTGCATCACGTAGAAAGAAAACATACCTAGTGGCAGGACGTCACTGGGAGAATTGGAAGGGCTCTTTCCACCCTTTTTCTCCTAGCACCATCCAAAGGACACAAACTACTTTCTGTGTTACTTGGGTGAAGCCCCACCCTCTTTCTGTGCCCAGTTTTGCTTTGAGCCACTCGACTCTCCAGGAATGACCGTGATGGGTGAAAACAAACAGAACTGAAGACAGCTGAGGTCTCTGGCTCTATCTCACCCAAGGCCTGAGTGCCAAGTCTACAGAGAAGAGCCTGGGAGCGCATGACAGACCAGGGGAAGAGCTGTTCTTTTGCACAGGAGGTTGTTCCTAGTCTAACCTGTCTGAACCTGAAATATGAGCCAAGATGGTGACTTCTACTCTGTGGGGGCAATAGCATATCAAGCTCCAGGATCCCCAAGAATTCCACCATAAATATCTGGAACAGATTGAAAAACAATTTGCTGCTTTCTGCTAGTGGTTAGCCCTGCTGGGATCTCCTCTTTCCTTGCTTTCCCAGTTCCATTTTTGAATCTTCAATGGCAGCACACTGGATACTGGATTCAAGGCCACTCATGGTCTGATCCAAACCCATCTATCTACTTCTAGTACCCCCATCCCAAACCTTCACTCAGTCAGATTAATCTGAGTTCTCGGTTCCGAGAACGAACGTGTACTTTCCCACCTGCCACTCTGCTTCTCTGCCTGTTCTTCTCTCTAGGCTGTCCAGGTAACCCCTACACTTCAAGAAAGAGCTTAAGTTCCACATTTTCAAATAAGCTTTTCTGGATTTCTCCAGTCATCTGTCTTTTGCAGTTGCATTTGTCTCCCTGTTACATCTCATTTCTTTAGCTAGGCTGTAAAGAGCCAGAGACTTAGGACTCCATCACATGCTTCTTCTGTTCAACCCACCCATTGCTTGCTATGGAAAATGGGTGACTCATTTAAACATTCCCTGCATTGTACCTACTGTACCCCAGATGCTGGGGATAGAAAGGTGTGACAGATGACCTCTCCCCTGCTTGGGCAGCCCTGGGACTGGTGGACTGAGGCATTCACCACCAATCTCATTATCAGGTGTTCATGTCGGGAGGAGACCGACTCCTCCTACAGTACCGCTTCCCTAACTCCTGAGGCCGACCACACCGTGATTAACCAGGGCTGCCTGCACCAAGAGCTGGGGGCTCCGTGTCCCTACCTGCTTTCCTTACTCACCTGCAGCCTTGTCCAAGACACAGTAGTCTGGGGAGTTGTCAAAGTAGACAAGGTCAGTCCGGGTGGCACGGCGATAGCCTTGGCGGGCTGCTGTGAAGTTGGCGCCATCCTGGGTTGCTGTCACCTGCACGGCGCCATCATAGCGCCGCCGCAGGTAATCACCCGTGCGGCGGAAGTCTGAGAGTGCACGCCAGCAGGTGCGCAGAGTACAGGAGCCGCTCACGCCATGGCACTTACACTCGAGCTTCAGAAACCGCCGCACGGCCTGGGTGGTGGGGAAGCAGGTGAGGGAGAGGCAGCCAGTCAGGGCACTTTTTAGTCCTCCCCGGGGGCTAAAAGCAGGAGTGCTCCAACATCTGCCGGACCTGGCCTAGGCTGGACAGAAGGGCCATCGGCTGTTCTCTCCCCCTATCAGATCCCACCCATTCTTCCTGACCAAAGTCAAGAATCTTCCATGAATCCTTCCTGGAACTTCTTCCCCTCTTTTCTCTACCTTTCCCTTCTTTCCACCTATGTGAAGACACATTATGCACCTGGTTGAATCTAGGCATTCCCAAGCTCCCTTGCATTTACTGCTCCAATGCCATGGGGGTTGGGGTCTTTGGAAGTGATCCAGAAGCCTTTAGTGCTTCCACCTTTGCGTTCAGTCCATGATCACACACCCTGGTCACCCCCAGCAGACATGAACGTACGTGCATAGACAGGAGTACTGACCGTGCGACCACAGCGGTTGTTATGTAAGTTCATGAGGGCCCGGGCATCCTTAAGCCTCTTTTCCTTGGCATCCACAAAGGCCTTGGCAAAGCGAACACCATAGTGGATGTTGTCACTGCAGCCACCCCAGTCAAAATCCCCACGTTGGTCATGGTGTCGGCCACGGGTGTAGGGGTCACAGCTGCACACACTCAGTTCACCCTGGCTACAGGCGCGGGTGATAGCATGGACCACCCCCGCTGACGAGATGGCATATACAAATGCTGCCTCCCGGCTGCCTGCAGAGAGAAAGGGAGAAGTAGGGTTCAGCAGAGAGGCCCACATCTGTCCCCTTGTTCAGCCCACGCAACCCCCAACTCTGCAACCTCCTCTCTTCTTGTCTTTCCCAGAGCAACTCCTATACCCCCTTTATTCAAGGCACCCTTCCCTTCCAAGAGCATTCCCCAGAGTATCTGACCTCTTCGCCTTGGCCCTCACCACTCTCTATCCACTTCTTTGTACATCTGACTTCTTGGGCTGACCTGTACTCTTGCCTTCTTCCAAACTCCCTGGGTCCATCCATTGAAAAGTTTCACAGTGAGTCATCCTCTCCCACAGAGGGGATGGCTCAGCTAAGCCTGCCTCAGTCCACATTCCAGGCCTTTTCAGGCCTACTCTGCTGGACAGTTCCCTTACAATAGAGACCCCAGCCCAGGGGTCAGCCTGTTTGGGGAGACCTGCTACTTTCCCCGGCCTGCTTCCTTCCCATCCTGCTCTTGGCGATTGATAACTCATCACCCCTGTCCCCCAGACACCGCCAGATTCCCATCTCGTTCCCTTTCTCCTAGTTTATTGTCTAGCTCGGCTTAGCTTTTTTGCTGAGCTGGGGCCAAGCCGCCAACTCTCCAAATATTTACATATCACCTTTCTGTTTATCCCTTGCCGCCATTACTGGAGTGGTGGGAGGGTTGGGGTGAGGGTTGGGGTGAGGGTAGTGATGGTGGCAGTAAGAACAGAGCAGCCATTCCCAGTCCTCAGCCCTACACCCAGGCTGGGCTTGGGGACGGGGCGGGGGGGGAAAGGGAAGAAGGGAGAAGGAGGTGCCAGGGAACGCTGTACCTTTGTGCCATCATCCCAGAACACTGGAATTTAGAGGGGTCCCTGCCTACATCTCTCAGTAACTGAGGGTCGGTTCCCAGCCATCTCCTGGGCTCTGCCCTCAACCGTCTCTCTGATGATGAGGCAGTGTGGAGGAGAGGGGAGGAGGATCACGCCTATCCCCCACCCCCCACCCCGGGCACAGAAGGGGAAGCAGGTGGGGCAGGGTGGAAGAGGCCCCTACTTCGGAGCATGACGCGGCCAAAGACAGTGTGGTCCCGGTCCAGCGTGGTGCAGTTCCAGCGGTGGTGGCGGAACTGGTGCTGACACTCCCGGATCCATTCTCGGGCGCCCTCGCCCACCGAGCGCATGATGTCTGGGTACCGCTGGCACAGCTGCCGCTGCCGGCTCACCAGGCCAGGGATATTGTCACAGATCACTCGCGCCCCCAGGGCCCCGATGTACCTGCAAGGTGGAGATGGCCCTGTCAGAGCAGCCTGGTCCTTTTCCTGCCTCGGGAGGGGGATCGGGAGGGGAGAGGTTTGGCATTCACAGCTTGAAGAGGTTCCTTCCCCTCCTCCAACCCACATTCCCGGAGGCCAACGGGTGCAGCTTTCCCCACAAGCTCTGGAGAAATGGTTACGCAGTTGCAGAGAGTCATTGAGTGGTCTCTCACCATCATCCGCTCCCCAGCCAGAGGCCAAAGTGACACACACTTGCAGAACACGGGCCAGGCATGTGTCACATACATAGACGCCGTGGGCATGTCACACAAACCCATTGCCTGTTTATTTAATAAACATTAAGAGCCTCAGAGAAAAATAAACTAACAAAACAAGAGTCTGAGACAACACTCTTACACCCACATGTGAGAGGCACGTCCTACATGGCTGGTCCATGAAGACATGGTTTGGGGGAGAAGGATGGAGACAGGGAGGGGCCAGTGGGAAGAGACATCGTGGGCAACTGGGAGGAATGCTTACAGCTCTAGTCAGATCCGTGTAACTAAAACTCCTCACCCCCAATCCTGAGGTCTGGGGAGGAACACTCCCCCCACAGATTTCCTCCCTGTACCCTTATTTCTAGGTCCCACGGCCTTTCTTAACTAATGAGTCTTTGAAAATCATCCTCCCCAACCTATAAGGGATGATGTCCTGGGTGAACCTGCCTGGGCAGAGGGCTGTTAGCAGTGGGAAGCCAAAGCCAAGATAAAGCAACAGAGGTGACCCTCCCCATATTCCAGTCCCCAGTCCACCTAATTCAAGCAATTGGAAGGAGGTCAGTTGGGGTGGGCTACTAAAAGTTAGCTGGGTTGCTAGAGTCACTCCCAAATTTCTCAAGGCAATATTTTCTCTTCACTCAAACGCTCTTAGCCCTGGACTCCACCGCAAGCCTTGGGAAGAATGTTTCAGAGAAGACAGGACTGCATCATGACCTTTTCTCCCCACAAGGCCACCAAATGCGATCTGACCCATTCATCCACTTCTCACTCCCTCGCTGTCTCTCCCAACATCTAGCACCTTCCTTGGCTTGCTGGGGATTCTCTGTTCTCCTAACACATCAAAGGGATACCTTTGTTCCCTTCTCTGAACAGGTGGGGGTCAAGGAGGGCAGTTGCTGCTACAGGCTGAAAAGATTTGGTTTGGTCTGTGAATGAGCGAGCCTGTGGTTTGGGAAAGATCCCAAAAATGAGCCTAGAAGTGGGTGAGGAGAACAGAAGGCAGCCAGTGGGGTGAGGGGAAAAGCTGGACCGCCTGGGCTCTATGTCCCCCTCCCCGCCCCCCCCGCCCACATTTGCGAACCCGGCCCTCACCCACAAACTAGGTCACCGCTGGTGACACCAACTCAAACAAACACAAGGAGGGCTGATGCTTGCCTCTTCTGGAGCTGAGCAGGGCTGATGGGGCCCATCTGTCCCTGGGGAACAGGGAGAGGGCTGGCCCACCACTGACAAATCCCATGGAATCAGCGTCCCCAGCAGCACTGTCCATCAGGGCAATAGCTTCCAGGAACAAACAAAATAAACACCCCGGGCTGGGCTAGGCCGGAAAAGGCCGCCTGACGCACAGCCTGGAGTTACACCCACTGCCGCGGTGCTTTGTTTGGAGAATCAAGACCGTTGGAATTGGAGCTCGTCCCTGTCTCACCACCGTTCTGCTTCCCCAGTTCAACCCAAGTACTGCTCTAAGCAATGGGTGTTTGTTTTTTTTACTGGGGCTTGGAAAGAGGGGGGTTGGATGGGAATGGGAGACCAGTAATCCAGCCCTCATGAGACAGTCTGCAGTGGGGCAGGCCAAACTCTGGCAAAAAGTCCTTCCTGTGGTCTGACTTAAATCCATTCTGCTGCAGCCCACATTGGTCCTTCTTGTTACATCCTCACTGAGCGTGGGAACATCTGTTCAGTATCTAAGACAGGAAGATAATTACGTTTCTCCACAACCACCCATACCCTCTAAGTAGCTGCACTAAGTACCCCACTAAGATTCTGCAGAGCAGGGCGCTTGCCTGCAGGCCAGTGGTCAGGCCCTTGTAGTTGGTGTGGGGGCCTCCAATAAAACTGAGCCTGAGCCCCCTCTCAATTCAACACATGCCTGCAGAATGCCTACCGTGTGCCAAGCATGGAGCTCAGCTGTTAGGGCACAAAGATGTTTAAGGCACCCCCCAGCTCATTGGCTGGTAAGGGGGTGAAATGCCCCGACTCCAGCTCTGTTTTCCCTTTCAGAAGTTTTCACTTCCTTCCCGGCTTCCTGCCCCAGAATGCTCCCTACACCTGCTTTTGACCAATTCACATCCCTTCCTTTGACAGAGTGACTCATACCCTACTCTAGTCCCTTGCTTCTCAAAGTGTGGCCCCGATAAAGAACAGCAGTATCGGCATCATCTGGGGATCTGTTAGAAATGCAGAGCCTTGGGCCCCACCCCCAGCCTACTGAATCAGAATCTGCATTTTTACCAACATCCCCAGGTGATTCAGACACCCTGTTCCACAAAGGTAGGGATTTTTGTCTGTTTTCTTCACTTTGCTATCCCCAGAACCTAGAACTGTGTCTGGCACATAGTAGATACTTAATAACTGTTCGTTGAATAAACACCTAACTGCTCTGATTTACCGCCAACTCTCTTTTCCCCCTAGCCGGCCATAAACTTCATTTCAATTACAGCCTCACTCCTGTTGACATTGCCAGCCTATTTGCAGATGTTTTATATTTGTGTCTTTTTAATGAGGCCAGGGATCCTCTTTTCATTTCCCCTCTTACAGTCCCTAGTGTACACAATTCAGCCCAGCCCACACAGGGCTTTGAATGCAGGGATAAAACTATTACCCTCCCTGGATCTCTTTATACCACATTTATATGGTGCTTTACAGTTGATAAAACGTTTTCCTTAACAAAAATCGTACGAGACAGAGATCTCCATTTTACAGATGAAGAAACGGAGGTTCAGGGAGTGTGATAACACCCAGCTCTGTCCATCAGGGCTAGTCAGAGGAGAACCAGGTGAACCAAGGACATCTGATTCCAAAGTCCAAGTTCATTTTTATCCCAAGAGCAAGAGAGACAATACAGTGCTTAACCAGGAATAGAGCAATCTAGCTCCAAAACTGGTGTGCACTTGGGCAAGTCTCTTACCACTCCCCTCCTAGCCCTCATTGTCTTCATGCGTGAAATGGGGATAATAATAGTATCTACCTCCCTGGATTACTCTGGGGATTGAAGAAGATGATGCTCATAAGGTACTTAGCTCTAGTGTCCAGAGCTTAGTAAAGGCTCATGAAATGGCATTCGTCGTTGGTAACAATAATGCTAGTATTATGATACCACTCTGTTCCTCTCCCTTCGTGAATCCACGAACACTGTCCTGCTCTTGGGATTCCCTACATCCAGCTCCCTGCAGAATGCAAAATAGAACAGGGAAGCACATGCGAGGAGCCCCCTATTTCTTGTTCTGTTTATCACAGAATAAGAAGAGACCATCTGTTTCCTCCTCCAGTGAGAGGTGGGGAGAGGGAAGGAGTGACTGGAGAGTAAGGGAAGGGCCGTGGGGAAGATCAGACTGTTAGCTGGCGATAGTGATGACCTTCTGCTCCGGATTGGAACATGGACACACACAGAGTCAACAGGCATCTCTTCCAGGGTTTGGACAGAATATCAATCTTGCTGGGGTTTTTTCCTAAAGGAAAGAGAGATAATCACCTTGGGGGCCTGACCTGTCTTTAGAAAGCAGCTTTCCACTTTATCTCAGAAGTGATGACCACTGAGGCAGTCATCTGGGGCCTACAGCTGTGACAGGTGTGACTCAAGGAGATTGAAAGGACCTCTGCACTCACTCCCCGTCCTGGATCTGTTGCTGCCTTCCTCGCTTTCACTGGGACTGCTGAATCCCTCTGTATCACTGGCTTGCGCCCTCTCTAGCTCTTCTACCCAGAGTTTTTCCAAAATATTTAATGTGAACCACGTGGGGTGAGAGTAGAAGGGAGAAAGGAAAGGAGAGGGAGTAGCCAAGTAGCATTTGGGGACCGGGAAGCACGCTAGTTGGATCTTTAGGAAGCACTACCAGGATGCTGAAATTAGCAAAGTGTCGCTTCCTCACCTAAACACCAAGTGGTCCCCAAACTACCTCCCAAACTGGTAAGAAGCAATCAAGAGTCCCTAAGGGCAAACTGCCATCTGGGATGGATAAAGATGGGCAGTGGTCACTTCATCCTCTCTCCATCAGGCCACTGAACACACAAATCCCCAGCCAAACTGAGGCCCTGATGGTAAAGGGTGGCTCTGTTGAAAGGCTTTTCTCCTTGTCGTCCCCTCTTCTCTTTCCCTTCCTAAAAGAATGTTTCAAGCCAGATGTAAGATACGGGCCTACCTTCTCCCCCATCCAGAACCCCCTCCCTTGCCTTCCCCAACACTGCAGAGATTAAAAAGATCCAAAAGAGAGATTTTCCTGAAACAGGAAAATGGGGGGGGGGGATGGAGAGCAACGCATCTTGAAATGATAGGAATCTGCAGCCCAAGCTTGCTGGCCCCTCAGCCAGCCCACCCCTCACCCTTCTAGCCAAGATTCCAAGTCTAGAGGAGAAAAGCCACAGGGTGCAAGGGGAGGAGAGACCCCTCTTTGTGGTGGGGAGGGGCAGCGTAAGGAAAGGAAGGGGGCACTGCATAGATAGGGAGGGGCAAGAGCCCAGTCTGAGGCCAGTTTGATTGGGGGGGGGGTCAGTGAAGAGGAAAGATGAGAAGACTGTCTTTTCTCAGTCCAACTCCTCCTCCCCAACCCCCCCCCCCAGAGAAGGTGGGGGAAGAGGGAGAGCAGCTCTTTCTCCTGAGAGAAAAAGATGAATGCCATCCAGGGCTGGGGGGGTGGGGGGGCGGCAGGAGGATTCGGAAAAGAACAGACATCCAGTGGGTGTTTTAATGCCTTTTGCCTCATCTGCCCTCTTGTGAAGTGTCTGGAGTCTCAGGCCTGCGAGAAATCCGAGGGGAGCGTCTCTTAATACTGTGGGACTCCAGAAGCCTCTAGTTCTTGGAGGGGAGAGAGATGGAAGAGATAGGGTGGTCATCTAGGGGAAGAAAAAGGAAGAAGAGAGGGATATCAAGGTTCAAAGTAACCTCCTCAAAGCTGCCACTGAAGACAAACGCCCTAATTATGCAAACCCAAGTGTTTTGTTTGTTTTAATTGTGGGAGTTAATGGAGTATTTTTGCATTGATTCCATTTCTGAGCCTTGCGCTGCGTGCTGCAGCCTCCCCGAAGTCTTACTGCGTTCCCGGGTGGGGTGGACGAGCGAGAGGCCCGTGCGCCCTTGCTAGCTGCGCTTTTCTCCACTTCTCAGGGGGGCGACCGTAGGCGATCAGAGGGTCCTTTGGACGACCACCCAAGGCCCCCCGGATGGGCGACTGGTTCCTTGAATCCACCCTGCGAGAAACCTGGAAAGTAGCTTTTGCTCCTAAGAGGACTGTGCTGAACTGGAGCGGGCCCAGCACACGAGAGTCTGGGAAGCCTCGACCTCGAAGCATTGCTCCGAATGCCCAGGGCCCACCTCGCTGGGCGAGCTGCACACCTATCCACCCACCTCCCCCCACACACTCCGCGACTTCGGTGACAGTCCTGCTCGAATCGTCTAATTCCGTCGAAGCGAAAGCCTGGTCTGAGCAGCCCGTGCCAGGAGCTGCGTATTGCCTCTGGGCGCCTCCGGCCGGACTCTGCCCAGCGCCTCACCCTCCCCACCCCGAGAGCCGCGCTCACCACCAGGATGTGTCTACGCGGGCCGGCAGCGTCAGCAGCAGCAGCAGCAGCGGGCAGGCAAGACCGAGGCGGGCCGAAGCCCGAGAGCCGTCGGGGGCCGCGGGTCCTGGCGCGAGCGCGGGGACAGGGGCGCGGGTGCGCCGAGGGGGGAGCTGCGCGGCTTCCTCCGCACTACCCGGCTTCAGCATAGCTCCCCGATGACTCCCGCCGCGCGGCCCGGAGGGGCGTGGACGGGGCACCGGCTCGGGGTACTCAGGCTGCTCCCACCTCACCCCCCTGGGGAGCCATAGGGCTCGCCGCTGGCCGGGGACCCAGGGGCACCTGGAGTCCAGGAGCCGGGTCGTAGGGTCCCGGAGAGGGGCGCAAGGAACGGGGTCCGGAAGCCGACGGGGGCGCGCCAAGCTCGGGGTCCGGGACGCGCTGCCCCGGCGCTGGGCGCGGTGTCAGGGGGTCGGCGGCGCGGAGTGGGGCTGCGGGCAGAGTGTGCGGACAGCCCCTCGGCCGCGGGCTCTCATTGGACGGCGCGGGGCGGGGCCGAAGCCGGGGACACGCGCGGCCCTCTGGGCGGCTCCGCCCGCGTCAGCCCCGGGCGCTCCGCAGCGCCCGAGGTGTGGCGGCCGCCTCCGCCCCTCGGCGCTCCGCGCACCACCGCGCCGCGCCCCCACCTGCTCCCGCGGGACGCGACGGGGCGCGGGGGCACCCTTCGGAGCCCGCAGCGCCCAGTCCCGGCCGACGCCGCGCCACCGGGTCCTAGCGTCCTTCATGTGGCAACCCCAACTTCCGTGGGTGATGGCCTGGAGCGCAGAATGGAGGGGGGGGGTTGCAGGCACTTCCCCTGTCCTCTAACCTCCAGTGACACTGGAGCTGAGCCACGGAGGATGCACTCATTTCCTCGGTCTTTTCTCGGTTCTTGCGCTTCTGTGAAATGGGTAGAACCTCTGCCACCGGGAGTTGCGGGAGGATCTTAACTCCCTTTCAGCGCTGCCAAACTGGGGCGCCTTAGACAGCCGGCTTCAGGTAGGGGCTTCTCTCATCTAGGGCTTGCTGCTCCTCGTTCCTCCCACCCGCCTGCCTGGCCCCGATGCTTCCCTCTGGCCTGGGGACCGGGAGTAGAAGGCGGAAGCGGAGGGGGCACACCTGCGGACCGGACAGGGACTCCCCGCCCTTTACCGCCCGGCCTCAGCAGGACTAAGTCTCTCCCGGCTCCCCCGGTGCCTCGGTCCCCCACCCCCTCGGGCGGGGCTGCAAGTATGAAAGAATCAGAAACAGCTGGGCGGCTTTCCCGAACTAGAGGCCAGGGTGGGGGTCCTGCTGAGAGAGTGGAAGCCCCGGAGCCATTTCTCCCCTTCGCCTTTCCATCCTTCCTCCTCCCCACCGCCCCCTCACCCCCTCCGCCACCCAGCCCCTGCACACCTAACCGGGGCGTGGTAAATCAGGAAGAGGTGGGGAGGTGCCTACTGCTGAAAGTGACACCCCTCTTCCCTCCCCGCACTCACCAGGGAGGCACGTAGAACCTCTGGGGTCAGAGTGGCCCTCACTGAGATGCAAAAAGTTTTTTAAAACCCTGGCCTTACAACTTGGAGAGTTTGCCCGGGGAATGGCCCTGACCTCTTCTCCAGCCTCAGTTTCTCCTGCCTAGCCCCTCATTCCCAGGTGTCTTTCGTGCCTCTCCCCGTGATTTATCTAAACTATAAAGCCTTGGTGTAAACAATGCGCTGGAAACTGCCCACCCTCCTCAACACCAAACTCCCTGTCAGTTCTTGGTTGGGGGCAGGCGGTGGTTCGAAGGGGGATGTTAGAGACGCCAGAGTGTGAGTGGACAGGGTGCAGCTGGCTTCAGAGACGCTGCAGACATCCAGGGGCAGATGTGGGGGAGAAGGGCTCAGAAGGACCTTTAACCCGCCCCCCCCCCCCCACCTCTCACTCCTTTAACCTCACTTTCTGTGGCAGGGGGCAGAGTGTATTCATTAATTAAACAAATACTTATTTACTGCCTACCACGTTCCAGACTGTGCTAGGCACCAAGGACACATCAGTGAACAAAGCAAAACAAAATAATTTCTACCCTCATGGAGTTTACCTTCTATTGAGGGAAGATGGACAATACACAGTAAACATCCTAAGTAACATATAGTATGTCAGAAAGGGTAAGTACAGTGGGGAAAATAGAGTTGTAACTAGGATGATCAAGGTAGGCTCATTAAGGCGACATTCAGGCCAGGGAATAAGCCAGGCAGATTCTTGGTGAAGAGCATCCCCAGCGAAGGGAACAGCCAACACAGAGACCCCACGGTGGGTGTGGGCTGGTCTGCAAAAGCTAGCCAGTAGCCAGCCAGCTGGAGCCAAGGAGCTGGGAAGGAGAGGAGTTCAGTGAGGTAGCCAGGGTGGTCCACGTCCTGCAGGGTGGGGGATAGGGGTGGGAAGTAGGGGCTGGACTGGAGTTGCATAGGAGTGGGAGAGGGTTGAATACAAAGACCAAGCAGGGCCAGCATGCAGCCACACACATCCCTCCCTGCCAACCAGCTGACCCTTCCCTCCCCTTCTTTCCTTTCTCTCAGTCTGGGAGGCTCCAGTTGGCCCTCGTGTCAGACTCTCTGCTGAGCGTCCCTGAGAGGGGCAGGTGAGAGAGGAGTGGGCCCAGGCTTATTCCTGGCCCGGACCCTTTCCTTGAACCACTGTTTCACCTCCCCCCAGCCCAGCCCCACCCTGATGCTGGGCAGCGGTCTACAAGGTCTGCAAGCTCTGGCAGCCTCTCCCAGACTCCCCTGTGTGTTTAGGCCTGGGTGGGACTCTGGCCCTGGGTTTATTTCTACATATGGGCCCGAGGTTGTGGGGTGGGCTGGAGATGATCACATCCGCCCTAACCGTGTGTGGACTCACCCACATGGGCCCCAAACTCACTTCTGAGGCCCCTTCTTTGGCTTCAGCTGTCCTCACAGTCAAGTGGGACCGTGTCTTGGCACAACAGAGATGCTCAACTATTAAAGCATGTTGCTGAGTGAAGGGGGCCCCCAGAAACATCAGCAGCTCCAGGAGCAAGGGCAGTGGGTGAGGGGACAAGATTCTCCCCAGTGCTTATAGGCTACCTCTGCTCTAGAGTGGACAACCCGAGATGGGGCTCTGCTCCTTCCTCTTCTTCTTCCCCTCCCCTCTGGGCCCCCAGTTCCCCAGGAGGAACCCCAGGCTGCAGGAGCCAGCTGACTGCAAGAACTGCACTCAACCACTTAACTAGAGAACAAATACGGAGCCAGAGAAGAGGTTTTCTGGGATCTGCCACTTTGGACTTCAGATCTCAAAATAAACTTCCAGTCTCAAGGTCCTAGACGCTACTGGAGAGCTCAGCTCCTCACGCGAGGGCCTGTTGTGGGGCTTCCAGCCAGAGGGTCAAGGCCAGAGACTAGGCTAGGGCCTGAACTGCCCCTCCCTCCCTCCCACCCCCTACCCCCACTGCACCCTAATGGTGGGGCGGCGGCGGGGGGGGGCGGTCACTGATTTGGGAGTCAAGTTCTGGTCTGGAGGGCCCTGCATGGAGTCAGGTTGGCACTTACTGAGCACCTGCTGTATGCCCCGCACTGGCCAGAGCATCCTAAATGACACAGAAGGAGGGAAAGGGCCTTACTCCCCAGGTGTTTTCAGGCAAATACAATCAAGTCCCCTGAGTGGCAGCACACTAGACTCTGCTGCTCAGGGCTGTATACCGCAGAGTGAGTGCACAGCGTCAGCAGAGACGTGAGGAAGAATTTTAGCCCCTCAGCCCCTCACCCCAGAGGCCACTAGATTCCCTGGGGCCTCCAGCAGGGCACCTTCGCCCCAGCCAGCAGAGCCAAGTCTCCCTTCTTCCTCAAGGTGGCACCATAGCCCCCCGCCTTCTCAAAAGTGGCTGCCCAAAGAAGGGTCCCCCCTCACCCTGGGTATCTAACCTCATACTCTGCTCCCCCATGGGGACTACTTTCACTCTCTTCTCAGCTGTGTGGGGCTGAATGATTTTGAGTTTTTACTGGCCCTTAGATGGGAGTGGAGATGAGCTAAGGGGAGCTCGGGTGGTGTGGGTAAACAGCTCTTACTCTTCCCGGGTTGAGCCCCTGAGGAGGCCACCCGCCCCCTTCCCTGGGCCTCTTTGGTGATGACCTTCTCTCTTTCCTGGTGGGTGGGAGGTGGTGTGGATGGTAATGAGCAGAGAGAAAGGCCGAGAAGGGGCTGGGGGGAGGTTTGGATGGGAGTCAAGGAATTCCTGAGCCTGCTGCTTGCACAAGGGGCCCTGAGACGCCTTTCCTGAGGTTTCTTTGCAGAGGGAGGCAAGTCTTATTTGAAATAGGGCCAGGTTCACACAGGCCCCTCGTGCCCCCACCCCATCTCTCCCTCCCCAGCCACCCCATGCAGGTGCCTAGGGAAGACGAGAGAGCTTGGGAAGAACCCAGGGGCTTTTAAGGGGGGTGGAGTGGGGAATCTACACTTTGTACACAGCCTGACTGGCCTCTCCTTGGTATTTATGAGCTCCCAGGCGAGGCATGGAACGTGTCTCAAAGAGGCCAGGCCAAGAGGGCTTTGGAGGGAAGAAGGATCCAGCCCAAACCAGGGAAGGGGGCTTGGTGGGGCAGAGCAGTGTGACAGGGACCCTCTTCCTCCCAGCCAGTAGCCAAATAGGAGAGTAGATTCTTCCCCCAAGGGGCCTGGGAGGAAGGAAAACAGGGAGCTAAGGGAGAAAGGAACGAAGAGAGGAGGCTTGGGGAGGCTTGGGGAGGCGGAATCATGGGGGCGGGGCAAGGGGGTCTGGAGCCTTTTAGCACTTTGGCTGTAATCAGACTGGAGCCAGGCGGTAGGCGGGCTCACAGCCATCCTGGGCGGGTGGCCCAGGTTCTGTGTGAGGCCAGTGGGTGTGCTGCTGGGATTCTGGGTGGTCACTGACCAGCCTAACCCCAAGGGAGAGAGGTTCCCACTTTGCCCCCAGCCACCCTCTCCCAATCTGCCTGTATCAAATAGTCTAAACATTGAACTCTCTTTCTCTCCCTGCCACCTGCTCTGGGCCCTAGAACGTTCTGGAAGCGAGATTTGCTTCCAGTGGTCACAAATCTGCAGAGCCCATACGATCTGCCTCCCTCCCCTTCTGCCTCCCTCATTTCACTCTGCCTCTTGCTCTCCCCATGTCCTCTCTCTGTCTCTCTAGGTCTGTCTCGACTGGCTCACATTACAGTCATGCTGTGTCCATTCCTACCTTTCTATGTTTGTCTCTCAGTCTGTCTTCCTTTTCTCTCTGTGTGTCTGTGTCTGCCGGCCTTTTGTCCTGTCTGAACCTCTCTCCACCTTTCCCTCTCTTCATGAATCTATATGACTGTCTTTCGTCATTCTTTCACTCTCCATGTCTTTTCTGACTCTCTCTGTGTATGGGTCTGTGTTCCCTCTCTATTTTTCTCCCCTGTGTCTCTGTTTCTCTTTGTCTCTGTTCCTTTCTCCTGCTCTCGGTCCCACACTTGCCCGGCAGGCCCTGCGACACAGTGCAGGATGTGTGCACTGGACTGAAAGAAATCAGAAAACCGAGTTTTCCCCTCCACTCAGCCATGCACAATTTCCATGCCTCTGAAGGTCACTTTTACACTCCTGGCCTCAGTTTCCTCACTGGCGAAACAAGGAGGGTGGACGTCTAGTTCCCTCTGTGGGGGCCAATTTCTGTCTTTATCTCTCTCGTTTCTTGTAGCACAGCCCACCCGATTCTCCAGGGCCTCTGCTTTTCTGCTCCCTAAGATTTGACCCCGGAGCCAGGACTCCACATCCTTCGGACCCCAGTGGGAAGGAGTCTTTGATACTGTCAGCCAGCAGGCCCCAAAAGGAGGACTCCTCACTCCTTCACCTCCTTAAACATCAGAGTAGACAAGGTCCCTTTCTGGGGCCATGTCTGGCATACAAACCAGATTAGCTCATCTCTCTAATCCTCTTTGTGCTGGGGCCTCTGCCAGGCAGGGACACCCACAGCGCCGAGCGAGGGTGTGTGTGTGTGTGTGTGTGTGTGTGTGTGTGTGTGTGTGTGTGTG